>NW_022146178.1:791813-1367260 GCF_002938485.1 Sitophilus oryzae | reverse complement strand
TACGTTGTCCGAATTACCTAAAAATCACTTAAGCAAAAAAGGTTAGAAGGCAACGTTTATTCGACGTCGCAGAAGCTTTTACTTTGTTGTAGTACTAGTTCAAAGTCGGCACAACGTCACAACAACGTTTACATTTATTTTAATACCCAAGGTACGGAGCTAACTATTTTTTGTAACTAATCCAACGTTGTGTTTAGTAAACATTTGGTCGCAAGTCGTGAAAATGCTACTTGGGTAATTTTTTCTCAATATTATACATTATTCATATGCATGATATGCTGTGATTATACTTTTTTAAAAACAAAATTCTATTTATAAATGTTGTGCATAAAAATACGTACTGCATCAATAAAACTTTTAAAATAAATCAGTAGTACGTAATACAACATGAAGTATATAAAAATAGCAAAATAGCAACAGTCTTGCGGAGTTTGGTTTTCATTAAAACTGTCAATGCTATACATCATCAACTAGATGATTTCATCCATGAAAGCTAAAATAAAACCATGTCACAAACGCATTAAAAGAAACAAATGACATGGATCATGTGCCAATACGATCGTAAATGTGCATTTTCTATTGTATACAATTGTATTATTTACATATAATAAAAGAGACGACATAAATAAATATTTCATTGTTATTAAACATTTTTTTTATAAATTTACGAATACAATAGTATCAACAGGATTTAAGGTAATTTTATTTTAATGGTATTATTTATATTTTAAATAATTTAAAGCTCCCGGTGGATGTTAACTGCAATTGTTTTACAAATACAGATGCATAGGATTAGATATCATTCGTCGTTCTACAGTTTTGATAAAAAGGAAGCCATACAGAAGTCTAAAAAGTATTTACTGATAATTAACAACTTATTAAAAAAGTTACATTATAAGAGAAATCTAAAAGAGTTAACATTTCTTTAGAAGCTATTATTTTCAACATTTCAAATTTAAATTTTTTACCAGATTTTGCTGTTGGTGCTCCATACGATGGTGAATTCAATAGAGGTGCAATCTACATCTACTACGGTTCTTCTGAGGGTGTTTTAGAGAAATATGGCCAAGTCATCTACGCTGAAGACGTCCAATCCACCAATGGCATTCCAGTAAACACTTTCGGGTTTTCAATTACTGGCGGGCTGGACATGGATGGAAATGATTATCCAGATATGGCTGTTGGAGCTTACTTAGCAAACTCAGCGTTCTTTTTCAGGTTGATATGATTTTTTAATACTGACTTCTTCCAAAATCTGTACACATATTAGCAACATCAGCAGATAACGAATACTATTATTTGTGTTCTGATGATGATGCTAACGTGGTTAGTAAAAATCTTCTACTGATGATAAAAATACTCGAATAATAATAGATCATTGCTGTGTATTGTAGTTACAGTATCATACGATCGTAAAAAACAGCGTCAGAGATGGCTTGGAAAGAAGATCGCTGTCATTTTGTATGTTAAATTTATATTATTTCCAAACCAACTGGACGCCGTTTTTTTATCATACAGTACATAATTTTCTGTTAAAATTAGTACGTAATATTTTATTATTTTTATCGTAATATTATGTTTTATGTTCAATATTTTAAGCAAAATAAAAACACTAAATCACCACAATACAACAAAACACTTTTACTTTTACACTTTTTCAGTGTAAAAGTGTTTTGGTCAATGCCTAAAGAATATAAGGACATGTAACGCCCCTATACGGGCTGCAGCAGAATTTGTGACCTTTTTTATTGTTTTGGCAAAAGGCAAAAATGAGTCATCATTTGGTCACCAGCGACAATTTTAGCGATTTTTAATAGTTTGTGTGTAGTAAACTTTGTATAAACTTTATTACAATGGTGATTAGTTGTTCACCTTTCAAGTGTAAAAGCAGCAGTGATAAGAAAGAGCCAGGAGTTACGTTTCATAGCTTTGAATAAGACGACTAAGGAAGGAGCATATCAAAAATCTTAGGTACACCGCGATGGGCCTCAAATATGGCCGACTTAAATTCCGGTTTATCAGTGCCGTTCTAATTTTATTTAAAAAATGCAAAACTATGACGTAGGGTAGACGTGGGGTAGACTCAATAATTTGTTATTTTATTTTACGTTGTGAATAAATGTTGGTAGTTATTAAAATTGTTATTAAAATATATAATTCTAATAAAAATAGATAAGTTATAATAAGTATTTATTAACACAAACATCCGATACGCTACTGAAGCAGGTAAGTCAAATTAACGTATCAAAATTCTTTGACATCTGATCTTTGACAAGTAGTAAATAAAAGCTAAAATGCAAGAAAATTATATAATTTAGTTAATTTAAGTGAATTTCATAAATGATCGGTTTACTACACGTATGTATATTATTTAGTCACTTACTAGCGAAAAGTTGTTCCATTATTTCACTCAATTTTTGCCGAGATCTACCGCACGCTACACAACCAACTATTTTAGAGTCTTTTTCGATAAATCGCGATAGTGTCACTGTTAATTTAAGTTCTGCCACAATTTCCATCTAGATTTACAACGTTTATACAACTATCAGTAGTAGAATAAATAATAAATAACATAAAATAAGCTCGGTAAAGACTGACAAATCCACAAAATTTCAAGTCAAATTCAAATGTGTCAAATGAATCGTCAAACAGAACTGTCAAGGATCCCCACCCTAGAGTGCTTTTTCCGCCCACCATGCATGAATACATGGATAGCATTATGCTCCTTCCTTAGTCTTCTTATTCACAGTTTCATAGGTAAATAAACAGTTCACTCCAACTTTTTAGCGTTTTCTTATTGAATTCGATAATTATTCTTCAATTTCAATTAACATCTATATGTACTTGATATGTGCTATGCGTCCATACTAGTTTTGTACCTTTTGTTAACATTTTAATACGTATTTTTCGTAATTAATTAGGATGATACACCATAGGCGTAGTCAAAACAATTATCAAAAAATATAAATATTGCTTCAAACAGCTAGGTTAAGAAAAATATGTGCCACGGCACTGTTTGGTGTCATCGTCACAATTTGCTCTCGGGTGTTATTTGTCCTTGGATACTTTAGTCATTGGTATTGGTATATTGTGGTGATTTAGTGTTTTTATTTTGCTGTGTAACACCAAAGGTTCCAACCCTCAACTGTAATCAATATTTTAACATTAGATCGAGACCTGTGGTTCGTGTTGAAGCCCATGTTAAATTTTTGACTGAAAACAACCAAATTGATATTAAGAAAAAAGACTGTGTAATACCCAGTGGAGAGAGGGGTACATGTACCACAATAGATTTTTGCATTAAATACAGCGGAAAAGGAATTCCTCAACAAATCAGTAAGTAAAATAATTACAATAATGTTCCAATTGAAACAAATATGTGTCTATTATACGAAAGAATATCTCTGATCTCTGTAACTGATATAGAAAAATTGTTTAGATTCTTATTAGTAACTGAAGTGTACCATTATTAATTTTAATGTAACAGAATTTTTTTATAGGACTAAACGTACAATACATCTTGGATACAAAAAAACTGAACCTTCCAAGAATGGCATTTTTAAGAGGAAACTCGAATACACTTAACGATACGATCATCTTGTATAAAGATAACCAGAACACTTGTCAAAACGAAAAAATTTACATTAAAGTAAGTACTCAATCTATTTTAGAAAATGTGTATCACAGCTCATTAAATTATGAAGTAATTAATTTGTATCTTTTGTAGAATAATATTCGCGACAAACTTACACCATTAGAAGCAGAAGTCAAGTACTTTATGATTCAAGAAGACAGAGACGCGACTTATTACAGCAGATCTAGAAATCCAAAGTCAACGCTTACTCCAGTCTTAGATTTAAATTTGCCTCCTTCTAGAAAAGATTCTATTAGTATACTGAAAAATTGCGGCCGCGATAATATTTGCATTCCCAATCTCCATCTTAGCGTTACTAAGTAAGTAACTAAAGTCTGTCTAACGAGAGAAGGAACGATTTTGACAGACGACATACAAATTAAATTAATTCAGTTATCAGAGATGACAGTGACAGCTGTTATTTGTTATTTTAATTCAACAGTAATATTTTTTACAATTTTTGGATGTCGTTTATCAAAATCGTTCCTTTTCTCGTTGAACAGAAATAAATAAATAAACGTTAATTTATTGATTTTCCAGAAATGTTGAAAAATATTTGTTGGAGTCAAACACTAACCTCGAGTTTGATATAATCGTCTCGAACTTTGGAGAAGATGCATTTGAGACTACATTCGATGTTACCTATCCCGAAGGAATATATTACAGAAAAATCGAAACCAAGGACGATGCACAAGGGATTTTGTGTAGTACCGGGTCCAACAGAACTATATCTTGTGATATCGGGAATCCATTACCTGCAGGAAAAATTGTAAAATTATATTTACACGTTTTAAAAGGGAAATAATAATATATCATATATTTTTAGGCCAAATTTAGAATGATTTTTGTGCCGTACCACAAGCAAGGCATGGCTCCAAGTTATGATTTCGAAATGCATGTCAACAGCACAAACCCTGAAGACGAATCTACCGTTGATGACAACTTTAAAACTGTATCTGTTGATATATGGGTTGATTCCGCTTTGGATGTAAGCGGGTAAGGTTCAACATACTTATTTTCAATATAGTTTGTTACATAAATTTATATCTTAGACGATCAATACCTCAAGAAATATATTTGCCCAATACTTCGCAATATACCAGTGAAAAAATAGACAAGGAATCAGACATAGGTCCTCAAGTAGTTCATTTGTACACGCTCAAAAACAAGGGTCCAGCTCCTATTTATGAAGCAGAAATGTACTTTTTGTGGCCATGGCAAACTTTAGCAGGTACTAACACAATAATAGCTTACATCGTAAGTTTAAAATATATGTACAGGGGGTACCAGCGCTGCGTTCCAAAGAAGCTTTATATGATCTATTTGGTTTGGAACTTTTATTCCAATTTGTAATACTTTTATTAAAATAGGCTGCCAATAGTAGCATATATTTTAATAATACTTTTGTCAATATAGAGGGTGATTCAAACATATTTTCAAAATATAGTTGTATATTGTTAAAGGGAATACTATACCGGGTGTTGCATCGTCGAGCGGAACATAGGAAATCCCATGTAAATTTTAATGGGGTCAATTATTGGCTTCCTTAATTATTTTAGAGAATAATACTATTAAGGTTTATTGAAGAGCACTAAAACCCACATTCAAAAGAATAACTTTAGATATTTTTGATTAGCCCGTTTACGAGTTATCGTCGATTTCTTTTTAAATATTTCTCCTTTCTTATGGCCCTGCATTTATTTATGAGCACCAGTCAAGGTAAAAGATAACTGTCAAATGAAGTTGTCATTTCAGAAATTTATCTATTTAGTGCTTTATTATTATTATTAAAAACTCATACCTACATCGAAAATATTAGCCATGAATTACACTACCGAAGAAAAAGTATTGATGATTAAATTGTATTATCAAGGAAATAGTTATCAAAAGGTGTCGGACATGTTTACTGCTCTGTATCCGAATAGACCGAACCTGGAAAATCTACAATCGCAAGGAATATCCAGAGATTTGAGAGCAAAGGTACCCTAATAAATAACTGCAGATGTGAAGTAAGGCAGGAACAAAGAGAAGATGCAAGAAATGATACCGACTTGGAAGTTTTATTGTGCGTGGAAGAGAACGATGGAATGATCAGCACAAAGAAACTTGAGGATGAAATAGGAATAGATCACACTACGGCGTTTCGAATTTTGAAACGACATAAATACTATTCCTTCAAATATGAAAAGCACCAAGAGCTACGAGATAGGGACGAAATACGGCGGCAGGCTGTTTTGTTTTGATATGAAAAAAACAAACACGGATAGGGAATTTTTAAAAACCATATGTTTCACTGACGAAGGCACGTTTACCTTAAATAATGAACCCAATGTTCAAAATTATCGATATTGGAACAAAGAAAACCAACACAGGTTTGTCGAAACAAGGACGCAATATCCACAGAAAGTAAATATTTGGGCAGGGCTATTCTGGCACAATATTATCGGGTCATTATTTCTTACGCGAAATTTAAATGCAGAATATTATTTGGAACTACTCGAAAATTATATTTTACCTGCTTTACATGATGCCGCTAGGGAAAATCAGGAAGTTTGGTACCAAATGGATGGCTGCCCGGCACATAGTACTCTGGCTGTTCGGGAATATTTAGACAATAGTTTTACCGAAAACGTTATTGGCCTAAATCATACAGTAAATTGGCCAGCAAGGTCTCCTGATATTTCGCCAAATGATTTCTTTCTCTGGGGCAATTTAAAAAACAGGATATACAAGGATAAAAAATACCCAAATCGACGAGTTAAAAAATGCTATTTCTGCGGAATGCAATAGAATTTCAGTTTACCAACTAGCGAATGTAAGAAGAGAATTTTATGATCGCCTGAGTTATTGTCTAGCAGTCGATGGAGGAATATTTGAACATCTTCATAAATCCTAAAGTTCTAACAATTTAATAGTACCTAAATTAATAAGTTATTGAATATTGTAATAATACTATAATTAACCTTGTAATTGATTACTTTATTTTACTTTAATTCATATTCATTTGTATTTATAAATACATCTTTAAGATTTCCGATGTAGGAATGAGTTTTCAATAATAATAAAGCACTAAATAGGTAAATTTCTGAAATGACAACTTCATTTGATAGTTATCTTTTACCTTGACTGCTCATAAGTAAATACAGGGCCATATGAAAGGAGAAATATTTGAAAAGAAATCGGCGATAACTCGTAAACGAGCTAATCAAAAATATCTAAAGTTATTCTTTTGAATGTGGGTTTTAGTGCTCTTCAATAAACCTAAATAGAATTATTCTCTAAAATAGTTTGGGAAGCCAATAATTGACCTCATTAAAATTTACATGGGATTTCCTATGTCCCGTCCGACGATGCAACACCCGGTATACCTTTTGCTCAGTAGACCTGTTATTAAGCATGTTTCCATTCCAAAAATACCTTAATGTATTTTTTAAACCGAGTGCTTTTTGATTCTCAAAATTTGGATGTTATTCGAAATTCAGCAAAAATATGTAATCTGTTTTATTTTTTTTAGGTGAAGACTTGTTGTATTTAGTAGAACCTCCTCATGTACCTGCAGGTGTTAAATGTGATTTAGTTCCAGCCAATTACAAGAATTATCAAGTAATATTTTTGATAAACTGTTTCAAATAATATATTGTTTGTAATTAAAATATCTTTTAGTTGGACTATTATTCTAAACCTATATGGGAACGATTACAAATTGATTCAGCCAGTCATAACCTCCAGCAATCTTATGGTTCAGTCAAAGTAGAATCAGGAACTAATATTACAGGTATTCTTTTGGCTTTATTTTTATATATTTATATTTTTAGTATTTAATCATATTATTTTAATATTAATTTTATTTGTCTTTAATTTTTTTATTTAACATATATTTTTTCCAATTTTTTTCTTTTAATATTTTTTACAGTTAAAATATTAGTATTTTTTATATATTTTTTTATTATTTGTTTAATTAATTTTTTATTCTTTAATATACAGGGGTGCTACAAATTCGAGGTACGAGCATTGGTATCTCGGTAACCGTAATAGATACGAACATGATTAAATTGGGGCAAAGTTGCGTATTAGGATGTTCACCAAGATGCCATGAAAAAAGTTTTAAAAATTTCAAGGATTACTGAGTTTTTTGGACAAAACTGATTTTTTTGAAAATCGTTTTTATTTTTTTCTGTCGTTACTTTTTAGAAAATCGAAAAACTAATTGCACATTCTCATAGCCACATAATATTTTTTTTGTTTTGACATTTGAACACAATTTACTTAAACTAATTTCAAGCCCGGCTCTGTTTTTTTTTAATATTTAATCTATTCATCGTTACAATATTGAGAGATAAGCTTTCAAACTTAACAATGACGTGGGGTACAACATTGAATACGGAAAATCAAATGCAATAAAGTAATTAATATATATATAATATAATATAAACAATCAAATCATTTTCTCGGAAGATGGATTGGAAATGGTAGTCCAGCGAGGTTCCTGGACGTATCGTCAAGGGGCTACATTACTTGACGTCATTTGTAAAAGTGTCAAATCAATTCATCTCAACATTTACAATAAACAGTACAAAATGCATTCGGAAGTATAAGAAGAAAGTTGAAAGACTTATAAATAAAATTGAACGAAAAATAAATTTGTGCAATAGGGAGGGTGGTAACCCTTTCGAACATGTAGAACATTAGAAACTAGTTTGTAGAAGTTGATTTATTTATAATAACTACGATTAATATTATGCATATTATTAGAATGCACACTGAAATATCAAATTCACAATAAAAAAGTTAAAAATAATATCTTTAAATTTCTGACCTGGATATTATTTATTTGAGTCTTCCAGTTGGCTCGGTTTTCCTTGTTCAATGATAATTACCGTTGATCACTATTGTTGCGATGGATATAATCAGATTAAATAATTTAATAAACCAGAGTCGGACTTGAAATTATTTTAAATAATAATTAAATAGTTTTGTTGTTGTTAAGGTACCCAAAACTAAAAAAAAGTATAAAGTATGACATATCATTGTATTCAGGAGACCGAGTTCTTTCAAAGCCTCAAATAAAAAATGAAGGTCCATATTTAAAAAAATTAAAGTATCTCACAAATTATCAGCTAATTTGAAAAATGCTCGTACCTCGAATTTGTAGCATCCTGTATACTTATAACACTAAAACTCAAATAAAAACTTATTAGGCGTTGCTGGAGGCAGTAGAATAACTGGACAAACATCAAACTTAGACCAAGAAATCCTCCATTCATCTGGTGATGCTTCTGTTGTGTACGAACGAAGACACAATGCAAGTGTTAGTACTGGAAGTAGTCAAGGTTCTTGGACTAGCGCTCAGGAACAAGAGTTAATTGGTAAAATTATTATTCTTTGAAAGCAAAAGTGTACAATTAATCTAATTTTTTCAATTTTTAGGGCAAATACAACCTGGCCAAACAGTTTACACCAAATCAGAATGGCAGCGGTTTATGGTGGATGGCAAACCAGTTATGAAATGGGTTAACGTAACCACTGTTAAGGATGCCACGGGGAAGATTGTCAAAACCGCTTATTCTGATAATAGATCTGGCAATGGTGGAAATGTTGATAGTTTCGGTCAAAGTTTTGGTAAGATTATTTTATCATGTTTTAGACGCCCGAAACAACATACAATATTTTTTAGGTGACAGTAAGAAGCACACAAAATCAAAATTCATTTACAGTTCATCGGGAAATGAAAAAGGTGTGTCAGAAGAAAGTGATTTTTCAATTTCCAGTAAACATGTATCGACTGTTGAAGGATCAGCTACAGGTAGAATTTGTTCTTAAAAATATCTGTTCTTTTTTATCATTTATTTGATTTCTAGGTCAGATTGATCAAAACGAAAGTGGAGAAGGTGGAATAACTGGAGGTTATAGTAAAGAGAAAAAGGTGCAAAAGCAACATGCTTATACGGTAGGAGGTGGTATTAACGAAGGTGGATCACGCGAACATACGGTTATTCATGAAGATAATATTGTAAGGTAAGAATGAAAAAAAATAACCCTATTTTGAACGGTTTTTTAAACTAAGTCATGCTGTAGGGAAGGAGGCAGTGGTTCAGTTAAAACTGGTGCAGGTAGTGGCAATGTGGATGATTCTTACGTTAGTAAACAATATGAAGAAAGAAGGCAGTATGAAGAAAGACGACAACAACAAGAACAACAACGTAAAGTTTATCAACCACCACAAGGTATATAAAATTAATGGTGTTCTTACATAGACATTTATAAAAGGTAGACTAATCATATACATTGATTGACATGAAATTGATTTTGATCTAAGACCAAAGAATATACCAAAAAACTAGGACTTAAAAAAACTAAATAAAATTTAATATAATTATCTTTAAAAACTTAAAACAGTTATTGGCGTAGGTAATTTTAGGATCTTCATAGTGAATAGATATTTTTCATTTAGGCATTATTTAGGCCAAAATAATTTAGGAATGTATTTATTTGTTTTAATAATACGTTAATTCATGTCAGTCCACAGGTTACATACGTCAGATATAAAAACAGATAAGCAATAACAAAAATTTTGTAAATACTTAATACTGGATACCTTTTTTTTTGTTCTGTAAGGTTTGTCTATTTATATTAATTATCTTTTTTATTATTGACATTTTGGGAAAAATACATTCTTGATAAAAATGTTTGCTTGTTCTAAAATGGTTAATCCCGTTTATACTTTTCCAAATTTCCATACCGTTTTAGAGAAAATTAAGAAAAACATGAAAATATGGTTGAATTTTTTTCTAGTCCTAGAAATCAAAATGCGTTTCTATGGTAAATATAACTTCGTTTTCATTCTTTGATGGATTGTTATATCGTTGTTCATAGAATTTTAATTAACGTAATATTTTTTGTTGTTTTAAAATGTTAAAGAAACGCAAAATTTATTTAGTTCAATGCTATGGAAAGGGTGATAATAGTTGTCGAAAAATGCAATACTTTAGCAACAGCAAACAATATGACATTAATCAAAATTAATAATAACCATCTATTAATTCAAAATTAATAATTAACCAATTAATTTTTAACCAAATTCAGCCATATTTTCATGTTTTTCTTAATTTTCTCTAAAACAAGAACAAGCAAAATTTTTTATGAAGAATGCATTTTTCTCAAAATGTCGGACATACTGGATAAGTTTAAACAATGTTTTAAATAAACGTTTCTTTAGGCCCAAACGCTATTGATATCGAGGAAGAAAGACGCAAAACCGAGGAAAGAAGTCGTCAAGAAGAGGAAAGACGACGCTATCAAGAAGAACAACGTCACATTGAAGAACAGAGACGTATAGAAGAACAAAAACGTACAGAAGAACAAAAACGTATAGAAGAACAACGACGCATAGAAGAACAAAGACGCGTAGAAGAACAGAGACGTGTAGAAGAACAGAGACGCATAGAAGAAGCACGTTTGTCTACGCATAGAGTTCCTCAAGGCTCCGTTCAAACCAGCGAAGATCGCAGTAGAAACGAAGAAAGATTACGTCAAGAAGAGGAACGACGTCGCTATCAAGAACAATTAAAACGATTAGAGGACACACGTTTGGCCGAGGAAAGAGAAAGACAACGAATATATGCGGAAGAAGTCAAAAGACAGGAAGAAAGACAAAGACAAGAAGAAGAGGAAAGACGAAAATTACAATTATCTGCCAGTGACAGTCGGAGGTATGTATTTTTCGTTTTAAACTAAACTAAAATGTAATATCTTGATTATATGTTTAAAGGCAACAGGTTGATAGCAGGAGAAGACCGGAAGATGATAGGAGACGGGTTGACGAAGAGAGATATCGTCTAGAACAGGAGAGATATAGACAAGAAGAAATAAGGCGTAGGCAAGAGGAAGAAAGGCGTAGACAGTATGAACAGGAAGAAAGGCGACGACAAGAAGAAGAACGAAGGAGGTCTCAAAGTAGTCAAAGTGGTTCGTCGTATTGGCAAGTGAGTGTACAGACAATATTCTGTTATAGTAAACGCCACGAATGTTTGGGAGTGATTTATCGCTTGATGAAGTTAGAATCGACACGCGCGCTGTTATTTTTACATTAAAAACGTAAATTTTTACCGCAGACGTAGGTTTTTAAAGGCCCGGTTTAATCATCTGCCTGCGCTCCTCCTACTTATTCTAAAATGTTGGCGTGATTGACAAAGACGATAATATATCGCGTTTCTTGGATTGATTCGTTTTTGTGCGTCAGTCCATTGGTGTGCTTGCAGTGCGACCAATGGGGCATTCCATTTTATATTTATAACCAAATATATGTTTTGACAAGACTTTGACAGTTAAAACAACAAAATACAACAGATTATATATTGATTATTATATGACTTGAAACACAACGGCACTGGAATTAAGTTTTATGTGACCTTGAACAGATTAGTTCACATGGTAGCGACCGATGAATCACTCCCAAACATTCGTGGCGTTTACTATAAACTTATTTTATTCATAACTTCAAAATGTAAAAGATGTGAAAGTAAAATATCTATTCTAATAAAAATCTAGAAATTTATGTAAAAAATTGATTTCACTTTCTCTGTCGATTTTTTATATTTTTTTATCCAATTTTCCTTATCATTGTGACGATTGTGACGTTTTATGTTTTAATCAATTTAGTGAATAAATTATACAACAGTCATTATCAGTAAACCGATTATCAGTTATCCGAAAAAGTCCTTTTTTCATTTTTCTTATTTTATTTTACACACCAACAAGTCAAAATTTGGGAAAAAAAAATTGGCGCCCAACGTGAGACGGTTGCTGCTGTAACCTATATTTGCTATTTATAGTGATTTATGATTAGATATATTTTATTTATTTTTATTTTGATAATATTGAGTATATTGTAGGTATACAGGGTTGTTCACCATATACGACACGGAGTATTGTAGCTAAACGATGAGATTTTTACAAATTGTAAGTTTGGGGTTCGTTGAAGGACTATTAGAGCTACAATTTAAAAATATTTTTACAAGATACAGAGTGTCCCAAATAAATAAAAAATATCAAAGTTGTATTTTTTTAAATGGAACACCCTGTATATTATTACATTTTTAGTTTCTACGATTAAAATAAAGGTAAATTTGATTAAGATTTATTATACTTAAACCTTGCCGTTTTTGAAATATTTTCAATTTTGTGAAATTGCAGTAAAAATTTTAAAGCTTCATTTCTCCAAGGGTATCAATGTTTTTAATACTAAATATTTAATGAAGTTTATTTATGTTGCAATATTATGTTGCAATAATAAAAATAATACTACCTTATACAGAGTGTCTAAAAATTTATTTTAAATAATTATTAGCTTCAAACGGCAATAACTTCTTTAATTTAAATAGAATGCCCTGTATATTTTAGGAGAATCAGATGCACAATTAAATTGTCTATCAAATTGTATTATACCATTTTTTACCTATCCCTTCAAGTTTTCGTAGAAAATACATTTTCTTATAATTTAGACCTCATTTATCAATATATCCATGGAATATTGACATTTTAGATTATTTTTAAAGCAACAAATGTACAAATATACAGACTAGTAATATTATCGTTTTTAGCAAAACGATAATATTACTAGCCCATTTGTATGCAAAAAGAAAACTATTTAAATCTTTATAAAAGAGTATACCATTAATTAAATATAACACCATTATTTCCGCCCATATACTAATTAATTACATACTTAATTGTGTTCGTTAATAAATTATTATAAATAAATGTGGATTTGAGTCAGAAATCAATATAATAATAAGTTATCAAATTAAAGTCTCTGTTGTTATAAATAAGCATTTATTAAAAATGAAATATCATTTTTAAGGTGTTACTTTTTATCACACTGTCTAATGCCCATACAAAATTCAGTTTTTTAGTATTTGGAGCAATTATTATTAATCAACGCAAACAGTCAGTTAATGTAGTTTGAATACTGGAATCATATTAATTGGTCCTCTTTAACAAATATTTAAACAGTTTTTTTTATTGTTTAATGAAATAAACGAATTATATCGACAATATTAGTATCTGTATTCTTCAAAAATTTGGTACATCTTTAAAAATAATCTAAAATGTCAATAGTCCATGGGTATATTGATAAATAAGTTCTAAATTACAAGAAAAATGCATTTTCTACGGAAACTTAAAGAGATAGGTAAAAAATGGTATAATATAATTTGATAGACAATTAAATTGTGCATCTGATTCTCGTAAAATATACAGGGTGTTCCATTTAAATTAAACAAGTTATTGCTGTTTGAAGCTAATAATTATTTAAAATAAATTTTTAGACACTCTGTATAAGGTAGTATTATTTTTATTATTGCAACACAATAACTGATCAGTAAATAAACTTCAGTAAATATTTAGTATTAAAAACTTTGATACCCTTGAAGAAATGAAGCCTTAAAATTTTTACTGCAATTTCACAAAATTGAAAAATATTTCAAAAACGGTAAGGTTTAAGTATAATAAATCTTAATCAAATTTACCTTTATTTTAATCGTAGAAACTAAAATGTAATAATATACAGGGTGTTCCATTTAAAAAAATACAACTTTGATATTTTTTACTTATTTGGGACACTCTGTATCTTGTAAAATTATTTTTAAATTGTACCTCTAATAGTCCTTCATCGAACCCAAAACTTACAATTTGTAAAAATCTCATCGTTTAGCTACAATACTCCGTGTCGTATGTGGTGAACAACCCTGTATATTATAGTAGATGTATATTTTTTTGCGTAAGAAAGTTTTCCATATTTAGTTTTTTAATCGGTTCGGCCAAATCGGTTCAGCCATTGAAATCATGCACTTACAAACAACCAACATTTAATTCTTATCTAATTATATATAACTTATTAAATACAAATATAATAAATTTAATAAAAAATGATTGGAAACGTTCTGCGCTACTACAACTACTCTCCTGCAGTAAAACAATATTTTGCTAAAACCACTTAATAGTTTCTAAACAGTTGAAGATAAGTATAGAACATTGTACATGAAATTTATGTAGAATTTTAGAAATAATTCTAAATTTGAATAATGTTGGGTGTTGCATTTAAAATAAGGAAGATGATATTGATCACTGTCTATATAAAAAGTTTATGTAGAAAAAAATAAACATCGATCGAAATGTCCGAGCGTTTGTTGGAACATATCCCCATTTATTTATTATTGAATTTATTCCATCTAGCAACACTGTATATACACTATTATAATGCATACACTATTTTTTCACTATAGAGCAACAACAGAGGAAGCTCCCAGCAAGAAGGAGGACGACTCCGAACAGGTTATTTCGACGACCAAGGACGCTACCATGGAGAAATCGACTTACAGAGCCATTTACAGGGCTCTCAAGGAAACCGGAATGCTGGAGGTGCCATAAACAAGACATGGACTGTCGAAAGTAAACTAATATACCATTTATAATAATATTAAACGTATAATATAATGAATTTTGAAGGTACCGCAACTCTTGATGATATCGAAGGTGAAAGTCGTCACGCCTATGATCAACGATCTCGTGGGGGACAGTTAGACTTTGGACAATCTGCAGCTTCCGGTAACCAATTTGCTACACACACCCTTGACTTGGGAATGGTTGGTGCTGGTAATGCTGCTGGGTCAAGAGACCAAGATGCCAGCGATTCAAAACAATGGATTAATTCTGGTCAAAGAACCAGCGGCGGTACCTTTTCGGGTACTTTGGAAGGCGGAATTTCGGACCAAAGTCGTTACCAATCCGAATGGCAAAGAAATAGATGGGAAGACGTTCCTCAAGTACACAATCACATCGAACGTGACAACGTTGCCACTGACCGTCCAGATTTCAGCAATCGAAGAGGCAAAAGACAAGTAAGATATTATTAATAATAAAATTATTCGTGGCAAAGAGGAATCACTGTTAAAAGATTGATTATGGACTTGCCTTGTACTGTAGAGAATATCTTAGCTATGCAGAAGCGACAGTAAGCGGCTCTTTTGAATTATGTGTCCTAAATTTTATGAGTTTGTTATTATATTGTTAAATACACTGTTACTTTATTAAGACGTTTTATATTTTACTAAATTTAGTGAATAAATTATACAACAGTCATTATCAGTAAACCGTACATTTTCTGAAGAATTTATTTATCCAAAAAAGTTGTTTTTTTTGCCTATTTTCTTTTACATACCAACTAGTCAAAATTTGAGAAAAAAATAAATTGGCGCCCAACGTGGGGCGGTGACTGCTAAACCGATATTTACTATTTATAGCGTTTTATGATTAGATTTTATGAATTTCATAACAATTTTTTATTAAAAATATACTAACATCTACATATATTTTCATTTTTAGGTTGAAATTGATCCAGATGTAGCAGATTATCTAAAATGCACTGCCACAAAATGTCTATTTTTAAGATGCGTAGTTGGAACCCTTAAGAAAGACGAATTCATTTCAATCGTTTTGCGATCTAGACTTAATGTCAGAGCTGTGAGACAAGTATGTTTAAATAACAATAAAATTTATAGTATTTATTTATATTTTTTAAATATTTCTAGTTAAGTACAACTCAGCCGATCAAGCTTTCGTCTATGATGGTCGCCAGAATTTCGGAGTTGCCATATATTGGCAAACCCAAAGAACAAGCTTTATACAGTCACGAAATCTTTACAGATATACCAGCAGGAGAACCGGAATTAGAACCACAGTTTGTACCATTGTGGATAATATTACTATCCGCAATTGCTGGAACCCTTATTTTGTTACTAGTAATTTTACTTCTATACAAAGTAAGTATAGATAACATTGTTCATTTCATATACTAATTATTTAATAACAAGAATTTAGTGAGAGAATTATATTCAGTCTTATCTGAGAGCGATATTCCTATACAGTGTGTTTAAAAAATTAGAGATTCAAAAATTCTCTTTTTATAGAAAAATAAAGTTAGAAGTTAAAAATAAATCCACTAATGAAGTTTAATAATTAAAAAATATAAAAAATGTTGTAAATGAAATACAATTTTTATTTTAGTGTGGATTCTTCAAAAGGAAAAGGCCAACAGCAGTTCCGGAAAGACAGCCTTTAAGATCAAACGGATATCATCCTGGTGACGAGGCTTTATGAGAAAGATTTTAGTGCCCAAATTGTAATATAGCAATCTTCGTGAAACTGACAGTTATTGTAAATATAAAAAATCGTGTCGATGAATTATTGTGGGTAGCTAATTTTTACTGAAAACTAAGTCGAAAAAGTTGGTCTGCTAATAGAAAGAACTGTAATTGTATGTGTCGAGTCATAGAATAAATTGTCATAAAATTAGATCTGTGCCATACTTTAGTGTATTTATTTTTTGCCTATATGAAAAACGTATTATGACAAGTTATTCTATGACATGTAATTATATATAAGTGCGTTATTAACAGAGGAAAAGACTAATACTTCAAACTATTTCATCAAAATGTCGACTACTTAATACGAGAAACCTTAAAAAAAAGATGTATATTTTATTTAATATACGATAATTCCATTTTTTCTCGATTCGACAAAATAACCACGAAAATTTTAAATTAATGATTTATAGAGTATCTAATAAATAGGCTTTACTTCTAATTAAAAATAATTTACAAATTCTGTATAATTTAAATAACTTGACAACAAATATTTCAGTTTTAATAAAATATTATTCATTCAAATTTTAATATTAATTAATAACCATTTAAATAAATTATTTTTAGATGTAAAGTCTATTTGTTTTATAAGTCTATGCTGACGACTCTATTAAAAAAAATAATCCCAATGCCTTCTTGTAGTGCCTTAAAAAAATAATATTTGAGTGCCCAGGTAGACTTTAAGATTTATTAATATGGTCTCAACTAAAATTTAATACGCTTATATTTTTGTTTTCTAAATAAATTGTGCTATATTTATTACTATTAATTTTTATTCTCTTGCAGCTTAAATATAAATTTAGTTTAAAAAAGTTTAATATAAATAATGTAAAGCTGTAAATAACAATATTAAAATTATAACTGCCAATATTTTTATAATAATATCAAATACAGATCAAAAAAGGTCTCTCTATAGTAATGTTAAAAGAATCTCCAATTTTGTTGTTAATGTAATGATCGGATTAGTGGAAGTTAAAGAGTATTCAACCCAGTCATTTGTTATATATTTTTGATTTTTATTTATTAAATCTAGAATAAGAGAAATATAACATGAAGTTGTTTATAATAAAAACAATTCTAATTATACTCCGAAGCGAATATTTGTAAAAAACAATATGTATATTAATTTTTGTTGAATGTCGGTTTGTATAAAAATTTAGTAAGTTTAACAAATTTGATGGAAAATAAAATAAATCTTGTTAATAATAGTACTTTTTTTCTGTTCCTTTTTTATCTTTCTTTTACAACATAATTGTCATACTTCGATATGGTTGTCATATTTCAAGGATTTTCGTCACTGTGCATAGGTTAGGTTGCTGGGGTTTTGGATCTTATTTGATCCCTCAGTCGGAGGCCTTGGGTCCATTGCGATACCCCTGTTATTGTTACTACCAAACCTTCCCCTCATTCTTTCTTTGCGTTAAAGCACTTCCAGCTCTTTGCAAAGTTCCCGATGTCGCTGATGTTGGCTTCTGCTGCTTCCCCTAGTTCCTCCAAAAAACCTTGCCCTAATGTTTTAAAGCGTCGCGTCGGTATTCCAGTGCCGGACAGTGGTACAGCAGGTGCTCTGTGGTTTCTTCTTTCTCTCCGCATTCTCTGCAGTAGTCGGCGTTGGTAATTAACTTAAGAACCACTTTAGATATCGAAACTTTTTTTTATTTTGAAGATCGGATCTTTTACAATATGTTTAAATAAGGAAAATTCGATAAGGTTGTTTTTTCCATGCAAAAATTTTAAACAACCCATCCATTTACTTTTAGTGCATAGCAATTTTCAGCAATCGTGTAACTTTTTTATTTATAAAGATTTTCACATATTGTGTGGGAAGAAAATATAGCAGAAATATTAAGAAAGTTTTTGAAAAAACTACAATCAATTTATTTCTAATAGATTTCGAGATATCGATTTTTGAATTCAGAGTTCTAATAACGCGACCACTGTCGAACACCAAATCAATTCCACTTATTATTACCAAAAATGCAAGTGTTTCTAAATTGCACTTAAAAATTTTCAAGATATAGGGAAACTTATAACGACTCGTTAATAGATAAACAAATAAAATATCACGAGACGTAATTAAATCGTGAAGCTTACTTACAACTTACAACAGAGTAAGTACTGACAGAGGTACTGATTGGGTCGGCCGCTCGACTGCGAAATATCTGCTATATCCCCTTCCACGTCTCTTTAGCAATAGCTTACTTCGGGTTTCTCTTATTACCGATTCTTAACCGTCCTAGAACTGTGATGCGTATGCGCAGAAGGAAATATGAAGACATTATTTCATTTGCGCATGTGTGCGCTGCAGTTCTAGGACGGTTCAGAATCGGTAATAACAAGAACCCGAACAACGCTAATATGTGCACAGTTTTTCGGTTTATTTCATGCGTTTGGCAACGTGTTTACTGTTCTCTCTTTGTTCGGTACATTATAAAACACATTGTACTCTTCTTACATACGGAAATCTCGACCCAAGACTAACATTTGCCAGCCCTTAGTATAAAAGAAACACATAAATTATTAAAAGATAGTTTATTATTAAATAAATAAAACAAAACATTTAAATATACTTCCTGCAACATATTAGGCCATTCTGACAAACATACGAAAAAATAAAAAGTTTAAAAAGATAGTCGTAAAGTGCATAAGTTATATCGTGTATAAACAGAAAGAAGTTTCAAAAAAGTTTGATCGTTTTTGATTAGTTTATACTTATTATTTGGTCTGGTAAATTTCATAATAGGCAAAATTCTAGCTGTTATTTACAAGTAGTTTCAAAAAATAGCAGTACTATCGTTCACATTCGACAACAACAACTAATATTTGTAACAATTCAATATATTGTTATTTACTCTACTTAAAAATATTTTCGAGATTAATTAAATACCTAAAACAGTTTTAAAAATTACAGGGTGAGCCTTAAATAATATGTGTATAGGTTTTCCCTGTTTCCGTTTCTCTAATTTTAATCTGTATTATCTACATTGTCATATGTCATGTTATCAAAAATCGCAAAAAAATGCCATAGACGTGTTATTGGGATCTAAATATACCACCCCGAAAATTATGTGAACATATTTAAGACTCACCCTGTATATAATAACGATTAATGCTCACTTGCACCGTTTGTATAAACTTTGTTTAAAGGCTAAACAGTGATTAACTATACATATTTTATTATAGTTAATCACTGTTTAGCTTTTAAACAAAGTTTATACAAACGGTGCAAGTGGGCATAAAACTGTTATACGCCAAGTTTCATTTTGACAAGGGATAGTTTTAAAAAGTTTGATTTATTATCTTCTATACCATAAAATTAAAACAATCTGCAACTGTATATTTGTACATAATCTGTTTTTGAAAGACTTCTTACAGCAATAAAAAAAATTATGGTACTACATTGAACTCCAAAAGAATAGCAATTTACTTACAATTCATATTCTATTATCTATACAGATCAATAAAACAAATAAAATGCAGTTCAGGTACAATTTTTAGAAAAATACATTTAAAATGCTACAATCTTTTATAAATGTCTTGGATATAAAATTTAAACTGTAATAAATAATATAAAAAACTAATAAATTTGTATTAAAATCAAAAAAGAACTAATAAACATTAATACTAACATCAGTATATATGTTTTTACCCTGTTTCCCCTATTATTATTCTGTGTTGATCAAGAATAGAAAATTAAGTAAATTTCAGTTTTCTGCCATAACTGAAATGCTGAAGAAGAGTTTCAAAACCAAATTTAATTCTTTGCAGATATAACATGGAATTTGGAACATTAAAGCTGGATTTATAAACTCGGGAGTTGAGGTTCAGTTGCAGTTGGATATTCGCGGTAGTTGAGGTTCAATATTTTTGCATTTATAAACTGTCAATTTCGGTTGTAGGTTAGGTTTGGAATTGTGAAAATTTCGAACGTTTTTCTTTCGATTTAAAAATACTTTTGATATTTGTCAAAGTTCAAACACAGTAATCCAAGATTACGCAAAATATCAACATTACATTAACAGAAATAATGAAACAACAATAAGGGTAATTTTTCAATGCATCGGCGTACTGTGCTTCACGTGATCGACAGGCGCTTATTCGTTATCTGTCGGCGAACGTCGCCAACGGTCGTCAACTGCCGACATAAACATTGACCATCTTTGAACTCCGCTGAACATAAAACGAACTGCCAACTTTTCAACCAACTGACTTTATAAATGCGCGCGTTCATTTCATAGCGTTGAACATTTTGAACGGTGGCTGAACCTCAGCTCCCGAGTTTAATCCAGCTTAAAACCTCAAAATTTAGAAGGTTTTGATGGTTAAAAAAATGATCAATATTTCAAAATAACAAAACTCTCCCCTGTCAAATTAAAACACTTATCTATTATCAATTAAGTATCAAAAATTTTTAAATAAAAAAGCATTACATGATTTGAAAATACTAGTACGTCTATGAGAAAAAATTACTCATCTCAGACGAGTATTACTACACAAAACGGGACATTAGAAGGTAACAATTACATAAAGATTTCCAAATACATTTATATCAGATATAATCCTTAGTAAATATAATTAAACAGGTCATAAATTCATTAACTTAGGTCTAAATTCAGGATTCTATAGTATTCCCCTTTTAGAACATATTAAATTAAAACAGAACAAAGCTGTCAATCATTTTTTTCCTATTCAATTATATTTATTCTTGATCATACATTAAGTACTTACATATACCAAATAAATAATATATTCTTAAATTGGCGCCTCTATCCGCTTAATAATTTAAAAATTCTTATTTTTATATACAGGGTTGTTGACAAGGAGTATTGTAGCTAAACGATTAGATTTTTACAAATTGTAAGTTTGGGGTTCGTTGAAGGACTATTAGAGCTGAGCTACAATTTAAAAATATTTTTACAAGATACAGAGTGTCCCAAATAAGTAAAAAATATCAAAGTTGTATTTTTTTAAACGGAACACCTTGTATATTATTACATTTTTAGTTTCTACGATTAAAATAAAGGTAAATTTGATTAAGGTTTATTATACATAAACCTTACCGTTTTTGAAATATTTTCAATTTTGTGAAATTGCAGTAAAAATTTTAAGGCTTCATTTCTCCAAGGGTATCAAAGTTTTTAATGCTAAATAATTACTGAAGTTTATTTATTGATCAGTTATTGTGTTGCAATAATAAAAATAATACTACCTTATACAGAGTGTCTAAAAATTTATTTTAAATAATTATTAGCTTCAAATGGCAATAACTTGTTTAATTTAAATGGAACGCCCTGTATATTTTACGAGAATCAGATGCACAATTTAATTGTCTATCAAATAATATTATACCATTTTTTACCTATCTCTTTAAGTTTCCGTAGAAAATGCATTTTCTTGTAATTTAGAACTTATTTATCAATATACCCATGGACTATTGACATTTTAGATTATTTTTAAAGATGTACCAAATTTTTAAAGAGTACAGATACTAATATTGTCGATATAATTCGTTTATTTCTTTAAAAAATAAAAAAACTGTTTAAATATTTGTTAAAGAGGACCAATTAATATGATTCCAGTATTCAAACCACATTAACTGACTGTTTGCGTTGATTAATAATAATTGCTCCAAATACTAAAAAACTGAATTTTGTATGGGCATTAGACAGTGTGATAAAAACTAACACCTTAAAAATGATATTTCATTTTTAATAAATGCTTATTTATAACAACAGAGACTTTAATTTGATAACTTATTATTAAATTGATTTCTGACTCAAATCCACATTTATTTATAATAATTTATTAACGAACACAATTAAGTATGTAATTAATTAGTATATGGGCGGAAATAATGGTGTTATATTTAATTAATGGTATACCGTAAAATGGGGGAATAGAAACATAGTGGTGAATAGAAACAAAATTTCTGAAAAAAATCAAATCACGATTAAAAATATTCAAAGTAAAAAGAGTCGACATATCTAATTTTTCTATAATTGGTAATACACAATAAAATGTAAAAACTATATTTTTATCTGTGGCAGCACTGTTTCTGTCAATCAGCTGATCAATAAATGTGAGATCAATTTATCACCTATTTTGTATGGCGCGAAAACTTTATAAATAAAATATTTATTTTTAAAGTAATACATAAGCTGGTACATGTAAGTTGTTATATTATATGTATTGTTAATTATTGTTAAACCTACTTAAATATGTAATAATTTACTGTTTCTAACCACCTTGTTGGAAATAGAATAGATAAAAACCTTAACATCAATGTGTGTTTCTATTCTCCCGAATAGAAGGTGAATAGAAACACAAATGTTATTTTTATTTAATATTTAATTATATTATATTATTTATATGTATACGCTTATATTAAATTATATGTATACGCAAAGAACAAACAAAGACCCATGTTTTAAAATATTCGGGAAAATAATACCACATTTTTATCAACCGGTATATCGCTAATAGCCTACTAAACTGTTTCTATTCACCCCATTTTACGGTACCTTTTATAAAGATTTGAATAGTTTTCTTTTTGCATACAAATGGGCTAGTAATATTATCGTTTTGCTAAAAACGATAATAGTACATTTTACACAGTACAGCCTGTACATTTTGTACATTTGTTGCTTTAAAATCAATCTAAAATGTCAATATTCCATGGATATATTGATAAATGAGGTCTAAATTATAAGAAAATGCATTTTCTACGAAAACTTGAAGGGATAGGTAAAAAATGGTATAATACAATTTGATAGACAATTTAATTGTGCATCTGATTCTCCTAAAATATACAGGGCGTTCTATTTAAATTAAAGGAGTTATTGCCGTTTGAATCTAATAATTATTTAAAATAAATTTTTAGACACTCTGTATAAGATAGTATTATTTTTATTATTGCAACGCAATAAATGATCAATAAATAAACTTCATTAAATATTTAGTATTAAAAACATTGATACCCTTGGAGAAATGAAGCTTTAAAATTTTTACTTCAATTTCAAAAATTGAAAATATTTCAAAAACGTAATGTTTAAGTATAATAAACCTTAATCAAATTTACCTTTATTTTAATCGTAGAAACTAAAAATGTAATAATATACAGGGTGTTCCATTTAAAAAAATACAACTTTGATATTTTTTATTTATTTGGGACACTCTGTATCTTGTAAAAATATTTTTAAATTGTAGCTCTAATAGTCCTTCAACGAACCCCAAACTTACAATTTGTAAAAATGTCATCGTTTAGCCACAATACTCCGTGTCGTATGTGGTGAACAACCCTCTATAAATACATTAATAATAATTCGAACATTTTGGAATTTTTAATACGTGGATTTTTACTAAAAAAACTTATCTAAGCTTTAGCCGAGTTGTATTTATCTTACCTATTTAATGATGTTAAGTTGATTCATAAGACAATTTAAAATTGTTAAATAGTTCGCAGAAGTTCATCAATATCGCCATTTTATTACTAGGTTCTATTACATATATCAAGGTCGAGTAAAAAATTAATACAAAACGTTGTTAATCTAGCGCCTTAAATCAATTTCGAATAATTGTACATCTATAATAGGTCTAAAAAATATTTTTATAATATAGTAATTTACTTCGAAAAAGGACAAACATCCTAATAATTTTAAAACTTTTTTAAATATATTAATTTATTAAGATCCTGAAGATAATATGCCATACTGGATGTCGTACATCTTTGAATAAAAAAATAAGGAAGAGGCATATCGAAATTCGGCGTTCAAAAAATATGGCATACATACTTGATATTTTGCTCGATTCCTCTTCGAGATATAGAGTTTTTAAAAATTCGCTCACTTTAAATAAGTAGGCTTTGAACGACGCCAGCTGTAATGCAAAAAAATTCTAGCTGTGGGCAGCAATTAAAACGAAAATAATATTTGCAATGAAAAATGCAGAATTTTCTAACAATTCAAACTATATTTAACAACATCAACACATTTAAACTATGTATACCTAATAACTAAAATAAATAGCAACCCAAAACATGAGATTTTGCTACAGGTGTTGGACATGTCGACCGTCTTCTGTTATAGGGAGACGGGACCGTTTTTGAACATTTTTCGCGGAATTCGTTAACTCAGTGGGGGTATCTTACGGACAATCTAAAAAAAAACATTTACTCTTCGGTAAAGATAAAAATCCAGAGGCGCTAAATCCGGCGGCCTCGACGGCCAACGGTTGGGATCTTGATTAGCTATCCAATTATTCTCGAAATTGGTTGTAAAAATTTGCAGATAACTTCAGCGTTTTGAGGCGGTACCTCTTCTTGCTGCAAAAATATGTTTTCGAGTTCCATATTAGGGGCAATCATCAATAAGGGTCCAAAGCCTACTAGTTACAAAAGACGAACTTTTAAAAATTATGTATTTCGAATGGGACTATAACAAAATATCAACTGTGCTATATTTTTAAAAAGGTTTTTTTAAATTATTTTCAGGAAATTAAAAATATACAGGGTGTCCAAAATAAAAAAAAACAATTTTTCTGTTTATAGCTCTTAAATTATTAATTTAAAAAAATATATATTTAAACCATTAAATTTTACGTAATATTTTCATAAAAATACAAAATTTTCCGTAGCAAAAAAGTTACAGCAATTTGTTAAAATGCACATTTTTAAAAAACACCCCGTAACTCCGAAACGGTTACCGATAGCGATGTGCGGTTTTCACCCAAGGATACTATAGAGAGAAGGATAGTTCGATTCCTATCTTCCTGCACTGTCAGTTTTTTTACGTCATCTGAGGACCGAGTTGAAGTTGGCGCTAAAGATTTTAGACAGTGACAGTTATTTTTGCATTTGACGGACGAGCGCATAGTGCGTTGGAAGATAAATTTAGCGGGACAAAAGCGTTTGGTTAGAAATAAGCCAAAAAATTGATATAAAAATGCATGAATATTCTTTGTATTTCGATACATTTTTATCAACCAAATTTGGTCGTTTTCTGCTCAGCAAGGCAGAGATCATACGAAAACAAAATATTTACAAGTGCTTATACATTTTATTCCAAAGCCAAATTATGTTGAAGATTACTTGGGATAAAATGAATACTCCTTCTTTAATCTTTTTACTCAAAGTTGTACATACATGGTTGGGATGGTATATTTTCTATTATTCCACTGACACTTATGTATGTCCCTTTATTAATATAATTGGACTTAACAAGTTTCTATCCAAATCTGTAGATATTCAACGTTATATTTCATACAGTCCGTACATTGTTACTTAAAGTCGTACTACTATAATAAAGCACCTACCGGACATAATGTAAAATACTGTTGTTTATCAAAATATTAGCAGTATTTCAGATACGTCAATTTCGGAGGTTTTAGGCACACAATAAACAATAAATTGAGTAGATCTTGACCAGATCAGTTCCAAAATTTAGTATAGATTCGCAAAAAATTGACTTGGACTTGCCTAAAATATTTCTGAATGGGGAGTTTGCCCCAACTATCAAACTAGTAATTTCGATTCGCACTACTTTCCAACATTTTCTACAAATTTGTTACCCTAAATACCGCGTAATTAAAATTTATAAATGCCGCACAATATTAATTATAAAACGTTTTGGATTATGAGTGGCTTCTTCAAAAATTGAATCAAATTAAGACATTTTTATGCAGTAATCCTTTGTTAGAAAAAATTTCGTGATTTTTTGAATAACAATGAATTACTGTACTTTATTAAAAATAGAAGTGGTACGACAATAAATCAACCGAAATAAATGATTTTATAGTTATCCAAAATGGAATGTATCTATCGCATATAAATCTTGTCTCTATCTTCCTAACCTATTAAATTCTGTTCGGCACAAATGAATATTTTATTCATCATAACGGTTCGTTTCGGTGGGGCTCTTCTTCCGATTCTTCGGCGTGCTGCTTTAAAAGAGGACTTCCATCCGTAACTTTGCTTTTGCTGCCTTTTTGACTTCCTCGGCTCACCGGAAAGGTGGGAGCCAGTGGACCGCATGGAGTACACGGAGCTGACCGCGACAACCAACTTCTCGAAAACACTGAAAAATTGTTATTATGAAACAATCATAAAGTTGGAATTAGTAGAGGTGTCATCTTTACAAAATATTTCCGATGACATAGTAAAAATTCAAAACGTAAAATCTAAAAATGGTCGATTTTAAAAGAAATAATACCAACCAAACCAAACCATAGGTAAGGTGGGTGCCAAAGAACTCTAAAAAGTATCTATTATTTATAAAGAGTATTATCTACATATATAAAATGTTAATGTTTATCTGTGTCGTCTCTACTGAAGTAACGACTTGCTCTAGAAAGTTGATTTTTTTACTAAAAGCTAATTGGCTCTTCTAAAAACTGTCGTCACCGGATTTTTTGTTTTTCATTCAATTAAGAAATAAATAAGTATTTTTTTTTCCTGATGTCGTGGCGGATGCGCCAGGCTTTAACTAGTTTATAAAAAATATATAAGGACCGATTGTACAAACATAACTTAAACTCAAGTTCATGTTAACTGTGAAAAACGCTGTACTCGGCAATTCTATTTAGGTATACTAAGGGCTGGCAAAGGTTAGTCTTGGGTCGAGATTTCCGTATGTAAGAAGAGTACAATGCGTTTATAATGTACTGAACAAAGAGAGTACAGTAAACACGTTGCCAAACGTATGAAATAAACCGAGAAACTGTGCACATCGCTAAGAGACGTAGAAGGGGATATAGCAGATTTGTCGCAGTTGACCGGTCGACCCAATCAATACTTCTATCAGTACTTAAAGTTCTAGGAAGAGGTGTACGTCATGCGTTCAGCTTCACGATTTAATTACGTCTCGTGATACTTAATTTGTTCATTTATTAACGAATCGTTGTAATTTTCCATATAGCTTAAATTTTTTTAAGTGCAAGGTAGAAACACTTGCATTTTTGGTAAAAATAAGCGGAATTGAGTGGGTGTTCGATAGTGATCGCGCTATTAGAACTCAAAAAACTGAATTCAAAAATCGATATCTCGAAATCTATTAGAAATAATAGATTGTAGTTTTTCAAGAACTTTGTTAATATTTCTGCTGTATTTTCTTTGTAGACAGTATGTGAAAATCTTAATCAATAAAAAAAATTACACGATTGCTGAAAATTGCTATGCTCTAAAAGTAAATGGATGGATTGTTTACAATTTTTGAATAGAAAAAACAAGCTTATCGAATTTTTCTTATGTAAACATATTGTAAAATATCCGATCTTGAAAATAAAAAAAAGTTTCAATATCTAAAGTGGTTCTTGAGTTATGGCCTGTTATGTGTTAAAAAGTTAAGTTTACGCGATTACTGACGTTTTCTCGTTATAAAAAAAATTAACACTGGACACATGTTTCGCTATCCATGTTAGCATCATTACCAGATGATTAAAACAGAACTAGTTTTCATCATTTGCTCATTGTGGTTTGCAAAAAATCTACTATTGTTAGTTATACATAGAAAAACTGAAGTATTCTTACCGTTTGGCATGGTTTTATTATGTTGTTTTGACGAACTAACATGTGCCTCACCCAGTGGCATGTACAATGTTTTCGCTCTAACTCTATGGAAGTACGCTCTAGCTTGAGCCGTAGCTGATGGAGCCGGAGGTTGTGGACTTTTTTGAGCCGGTAATTGTTGAATTTTATCTAGAAGTTCTCGCATTTCTACAGTTGGTGACGTAGCCCTTGGAGGTGAATCAGGAGTGCCTATAATTGTATCAATTAGTTTAAATTTTGATGTCAATTAAGCTTATTCTAATATCGTCTCATCATAAATAAATATAATTTGCAAAAATGTTTACAAAAAAAGTTAATAAAAATCGAGTTATATTTAGGATTATTTAGTAAAATTCAAATGTGAAGATTTTTAATTATTATTATTAGGTGTTCTTTACATTAAGTATTTGATAATTTATATTTCCAATACTAAGTGTAACACCCAGTCGACAATGCAGAACTTTTAAATACTTCAGTAACACTTGAGGATAGACAAAGAAAACTTTAATTTTTAATTTAATTTTTAATTAAAATTGTAAGTCAAATATTTAGCTACAAATTGCTTAAAAAATCATCAAAATCAGTCAACTAGAACACAATACCGGGTGCGTCTCAAAAGTGGCTCACCCCTATAACTTTTTTATTTTTTTCAGATAAAGAAACGAAATTTGGTATGTCAGAATTTAACATAAATTAGGATTGATTGCCGTATTCAACTCCTTTCGGTAACTTCCTGTTTCAACGGAAATGACTACAACTTTTGATTTTTAACAACACCCTTGGTATTTTTTTACTTTATTCTATAGAAAATGTCACTCTGAATAGAATGACATATCATATGTCAACTTTTAACATTTTCGCTTTAAAAAAACAGTATTTAAATTTCAATCTAGAGTGCCATGGCTGCGTTAGGAACACTAATTTTTTATCAAGAAGTCTGGAAAAAATATATTTGATCGTCTAATGTTTCTCGTGTCTTGTCCTGGCCGGTTACAAGAGGCCCAAATTGTATTTTTAATCATATCTCAATTTTTTCAAATGGAACGAGAGTGACTCATTAGCATATTTGGAAGAAGCATTTTTTACGAATAATTTGGTACCAGACACTTGGTATTTCGAGTCAAATTGTCATTATGAATCGCATGTCAAAAGTTGACACATAATATGTCATTCTATTCATTTTCTATCGAATTAAGTAAAAAAATACCGAGGGTGCCATTTAAAAATCAAAAGTTGTAGTCATTTCCGGTGAAACAGAAAGTCACCAAAAACAATTGAATACGACAATCAGTCCTAATTTATATCATATACAAACATACCATGGTACAAAGAAAACAAGGTATGATCGATAGCGGCTCCAATTTCGTTCAGTTCGCGCATACCACCTGTGACGTCACTAGTAAAATAAAAATAAAGAAAGTTGACAGGAGATTTGCATTTTTTAAGGTTATGGTTAAGAATAGTTTATTTTTCCAAAAAAAATTTTCTGACTTTTTAGTTCGTTTAGTTTAATAATTACTAAAACCAGTAGTTCCAAAAATATATTTGAAAATAAAAGACAAGAATCCAAAATATTAATTATCTATTAACATGGATTTGGACGATAACAGGTAAGAATACTAAATTTATTTCTATATTCGGTATAAAATTGTTTATTAGGTTTTTAGTTTGCGATGTTTATGATAAATAATTTTCATGTTCATCGTCTCTGAATTAAGATGAGGATATCTATGGAAAAGTAACCATAAGAGGAATTGTTACATTATTTAAAAAATGTTGGGAAGCTGATTGTTTTCCATCGAAAAGTAGAAAATGCCAATGCAGATGAATGTATTATAATTGTAATAGAAGTAATTCCAAGGGTGAAGTTTATTATACTTAATTAGTGACCTGTGTTTCTTTTTATGTATATGTAGATGTTTCAAGTTTTGAAAATAAATCGGTTGAATAAAACCCAAAATTTAGAGGAAGTATTTGCATACACAGAATATGCCCATCAAGGATTATAGCTCAAATTTCCTTTAATGGTAGGCAATTATTCAATACAAATTAACTTTTTAAGTGACTGAAATATTAAATAGTTTACAATATGGTATATCACTGTAAAAATATATTACTTTAGGTACAATTAGGGCTCAATACATTTCAAAAAGAATATTATTTTATATTAAATGAAGTATTGTACCAACAATCAATTTATACTAATACCGGAGATTAAAAAATAACAGAATAAATAGTTCTTTTTTATACTACAAAAATAAACTATAGAATTCAACAGTATTTAAAAAATTAAATAATAAAGTTATGCCCCGGCCGAGATTCGAACTCCAGTCTCTTGCTTCCTAGCCCAACTCTTTACGCACTGCTCCACAGTAACTTGCTTAGCGATAGTTCAATGACGGTATATATACAGGGTATATAAACAAAAAAACAGGTTCATTACAATATCTTGACGATTTGAATTGGCGCGCGGAGCGTGCTGACCAATAACGCCTGTTATCACCTGAGACGTAGCGACCAACCTGCGCAATATGATACCGTGTTTTCTTTGTACCATGCTAACATACTATATCTCGTTTTTTTGATCTGAAAAAATAAAAAATGTTATAGGAGTGAGCCACTTTTGAGACGCACCCGGTATATAAAACTTTAAAATACATGAATATTTTAAGATGCCCGTTTTTCGTTCTAGTGAGTGTATCTCAACGTGACACTGTAAAAAATCGTCAACTAAAATAATTTCATATTACTCAGTAGCAAAATAAAACACTAAATCACCACAATACACCAAAACACTTTTACTTTTACACTGAAGTGTAAAATGAATTTAGTGTTTTTATTTTGCTGTGTAACACCATACGTTCCAACCCTCAACTGTAATATTACTCAGTAACAATAGCAGAAATATTTTCAACATACCTAAATTAGCCAAACTGCTAATATCCGATCCCGTCATACTATTGGTGACGCCGAATTGTAAATCCTGCATCAACGGTGCAACGTGCGGGTGTACGTGTTCTGGAATATTCGTGGCACATAAAGATAAATTCAGCAAAGCCGAAAACGGTTCTTCGTCTTCAGTCGAGTCTTGACTAGGCTGCAACAGTGGTTTCCTTGGCCTACAAGTTCCTCTATCATCCGCTTTAGCCAAAGCTACGTTTCTCTGACAGATCTCTTTGAGTCCTTCTTCGGTGTTGCCATTACGGTTCTCGTTCGACGTATGGTTATCGCTGTACAGACTTGTATTTCGTTGAGAATCTGCTTGGGCGAGCGGCTGGTGGACAGGAGTTGGTGCTTGTGGAGGTCGAATGACGGTGTTTGAAGGAAGATTGAAAGTTTGTTGGAACTCCTAAAATATAAGTATCGTATGGTATGGTGTCTAAAGGAAATAATAAATGAAATTTTACCCGATTGTAGTTGGTTGTTTCAGAAATCGATGATGAACTTCGAGGGAGTCTCTCCAAATTACATGGACTAGGCTGAGACTGATCACTGACCAGTTCTTCTAAACTGGCTACGTTTGAGTAAGTAGGAGGAACAATAGTATTTACCTGATAAAATACAAAATATATATTAGGAAATAACTTGATTTTGATGATGTTAAGTAGTTTTCAAACATTTAACAAGAATCAATCTCTTATCAGAATGCACTAGAATTAAATATGTTTCTAAGATAAATTATTATGTAGTTTTAGTTTATACAGGGTGAGTTTTCAACCATGTTCTCTATGGGTACCTCGGAAATTACTGGAGATAGAGAGTCGGTTAAATAGGGAAAGAATTGTAGTTTTGTGGGGTCATAAATATGCGTCTTTCAGATTTTTGAAAAAGTTCATGGCTTACTAGATATTTCGAAAAATAAACAAATTTCGGCTATTTTAAAAATTGTCCCTAATTCCATTATAATCTATTTTACACAAAAAGTTTTCAGATAAAAGTTGCAGATAATCACATCCTTAATGAAATTGTGTTCCCCGTTTTTTTCTAAAGCCTGTCATTTTTGACATATGACACAAATATAGTTTTTTTTAAATGGAAACCATAGTTGGCCATGACTTCATAAAAAGCCCCGCTTTTTAAGCTTTCCAGCAATATAAGCTATAATATGTTTTTTTTGAAGTTATAGCCAATTTGTGTCATTTTTAGACAAAGAAAAGCGTGTAGGATTATTGGTTCAACTTTTCTGGGCCATACATTTTCGAGGATATGTTGACTGATGAACGCTTTTCAACGGTTTTCAAGACATATTAGAAAAGTTAAATTTAGAGACTCGCGCATCAATAAAGTGACTTTTATTATGACATTACCCCCATAATAGAAGAAATGTTAAAAATTATTTATATCATAATTATATCAAACTCGGGTATAGGAAGAGGTGGACTAAATGCATGGGCCTCCTCGATCACCTGACCTATCCATTTTAGATTTTTTATGCGGTATGGTTAACAACAAAGATTACAAAAGATCTTATGAATTAAGAGAGGCACTCTAAGAGGCAGTACGGGAGAAGTTTAATAAAGTCGACCCGTCGTTCTGTGAGAAAAGCTAATGGATAGATAATTCAGTTTTAAAAAGATACATTTACGTACTCAAAACAATGGCGGATTTTTTGCACATTTTATAAAATAACTTAAAGTGTATGTAGTGACATTATTTTTTTAAGTTTTAGTTTGTGTAATGGAAATTATAAAGAACCGTTTAATAAAATATTCTGTCTTTTTATAAGTTATAAATCATAACAGAATAAGAATACCATACCAACTAAGTGAAATTAGTCAAGAAATATATTATTTGGCTATACCTCGTAATTTTTCGAAAAAAAAAACATATAGCTTATATCGCTGAAAAGCTTAGAAATTGCGCTTTTTATGAAGTCATGGCCAACTATGGTTTCCATTTAAAAAAAACTATATTTGTGTCATATGTCAAAAATGATAGGCTTTAGAAAAAAACGGAGAACACAATCCCATTAAGAATGTGATTATCTACAACTTTTATCTGAAAACTTTTTGCCTAAAATAAATTATAATGGAATTAGGGACAATTTTTAAAATAGCCGAAATTTGTTTTTTTCGAAATATCTAGTAAGCCATGAACTTTTTAAAAAATCTGAAAGGCCCACAAAACTGCAATTCTTTCTCCATTTAAGCAACTCTCTCTCTCTCCAGTAGTTTCCGAGATACCCATAGAGGACATCGTAGAAAACTCACCCTGTACAAAGTGTTATTTTAGAATAGAGTATGAGTATACTTACTTCGTTAACAGCATTACATAAAAAACTAGAGCTTATGGAATCGTTTGTGCTAGTTGCGGAAAGAGACCCTAAAAAAAATAATAATAAAAGAATATTAAAATTTTTTACAACTCATGTTAAATAGATGTGATGATTTTGAATCTGTATATTCAACTCAGTCAATCATAGATAGTAAACGCCACGAATGTTTGGGAGTGATTCATCGGTCGCTACCATGTGAACTAATCTGTTCAAGGTCACATAAAACTTAATTCCAGTGCCGTGGTGTTTCAAGTCATATAATAATCAATATATAACCTGTTGTAATTTGTTGTTTTAACTGTCAAAGTCTTGTCAAAACATATATTTGGTTATAAATATAAACTAGAATGCCCCATTGATCGCACTGCAAGCACACCAATGGACTGACGCACAAAAACGAATCAATCAAAGAAACGCGATATAGTATCGTCTTTGTCATTCACGCTAACATTTTAGAATAAGTAGGAGGAGCGCAGGCAGATGATTAGACCGGGCCTTTAAAAACCTACGTCTGCGGTAAAAATTTTCGTTTTTAATGTAAAAATGATAGCACGCGTGTCGATTCTAACTTCATCAACCGATGAATCACTCCCAAACATTCGTGGCGTTTACTATACTAAATTTCTTACACATAAATTATAAATAAACAAACACTATTAAGGTTTAATCGTGATTTAAATTTTTAAGTTGGGTGGATATACACAAAGAATCGATTTTTCATACGTGCTTCTTATAAAATATAGAAACTTACCTACTGGTCTGCCAATAAAATTTCTAAAGTACTGCACCATAAGATATCTGGTAGATGTATTATTATTTTTGATTATCGGTTCTGTATTGTTATAACTAATCACCAAAGGATACATATCGGGTTTTGAGGTAACCTGCAATAATACATTTTCTAATATGATGGTTTTATATTTATCTTCTTTTAAGATAACAATAATAGATCACAAATTGAACAACGCATACCTAAAACTTAAACTTAATGAACCCTTTATCATTTAGTGTTAAACTTTCATCATTAATGTACATAAGTACAGTTAACACTAATTATTTTTTAATATCAGTGGAATAAAATGAGTGAATAAATTGAAATTCAACAAAAGTGCAGAAAACTCTGAAATAAAGAATAAACTTGGACACTACATAGTATCCACAAATAATAATTCCAAGTTTTATTACCTAATAGCAAATTTAATTTAAACGTTTAATTTAAATTTAACATTTTTATTGCAAAAGACCGCAATACGATCTCCGGAGAAAACAAGTTTAATGGAAGTTTGCAGACTTTTATCCTTCTTTTATGTACCTACCGATCGAACTAAAAAAAATGTCAATATATTTAATAAAGTAGTTTTATAGAAGTTTACAGACTTTCATAAACCGATCAGACTAAAAAATATATCAATATACAGGGATGTGCAAAAAGTTTAAAAGGATTCAAAAATTAATAGATGTTTACGTTATAAAGCTTCATTCAGAACCTCAAAATTAGTAGAATAAATAAGGTGTTTCAATTAGAGTAGAAGTTTGTTCTCCTATAATTTCAATGTAAAGCTTCATTCACGACCTCGCAATTAGTGGTTTCAATTACACTTTATAGTTTTTAGTTTACGATCATTCACAATATTTAAAAAACATAATTAAAATTAATCGAATATACTCGCACAGATTATACAGATTATAATCTTTGTTTTTTCTTTATTGTTTTTCGTGGTTCCAATTTTCGGAATCGGGCACTAGTTAGGTGACTAGTTTGCGCACATAGCCCGCCCACTTATGGCCTCTAAAATTGTGCACAGCGCCTGACCGGCACAGTTATTAGAGAGATATCGGAAAACCGAATAGCGTCATCCAGTATTTACGCGTACCTTATCATGGTTACGATATGCGCGAGTCAATTTTAACGCAACACCCGCTAATAACGTTACCGCCTGACGTAATTTGCGGATCAATTACACCAAGCGCTATTTCTAAATAACGTTTAAAAATTGCTTAAATGGGCATGTGCGGGTATTTGACAACCGGAGCCGGCCGGCGAGATCTTTTATTTTAGATTATGTTTGAATTGTTTTGAATTATTGCTTTAGTTTTATTAGGTAATTTGATGTTTAAGTAGCTGCGATTAGTTTTAATTATATAAATATGGCCCAAAATATGGATTCCACCTCTTCCAATACTAAAGATCCAATAATAAAGAGTCTTAGGTTTACAGCAGATGACGATTTAGCCCTTCTAAGAGAATTTGTTGCTTGTTGCCCTAAACCCAGGCAGACGTTGAACAATAAAGCACTGGAAATAAGCAGCCCTTTAGTTTTAAAATACCTAGTAAACAAAACAATTTCAAAGTTTTAAATTCAAAGTTAGGTTAAGTTTAAATAGCGGACGCGCCGCGATCAGAATTCTTTCCGGTCCGATAACGCCGATAACTATAAATGAAGAGAGTTAATACCACCTCACGTAAAGGAAATAACACCTGACCTTATTAACGTCCATGCACGCTATTCGGTTTATCGATATCTCTCTATTACGCTGTTTATTGTTATTTTACGCGAGTTTATTTTTGCGCACAGGAAATTTGACTCGTTTGCACATCGTCATAAAAAACAATTTTCGTACCACGAATTAGGGACAAGATTTTTATCTGTATACTTATAGGATACCTAATCTGTGATACTAGCAACAGCTTGCGTCATTTAGTTTTGTCCTGTGGTTGTATCCATAGAGAAAGTCTAATATTTAGTTTATAAAAGAATCAACTTTTGATTTCTAACCACAACTTCTCTTGACGGAAGAGAATCAAAAGCCAGAGTGACATTTAGCGCAAATTTTGAAGTATAATTAGTGAAAAAGTTAAAAGTTTGATTACTTTTCTACTAATTGAAAATGTCTACCACTAATTTTGACGTTTGGAATGCTTACTTTGAAATTAAATGAACAAACTTCTACGCTAATTGATTCCACTAATTGCGAGGTTCTGAATAAAGCTTAAGCATTCAGAACGTTAAAATTAGAAGTAGACATTTTCAATTAATAGAAAAAGTTATGAAACTTTTAACTTTTCCACTAATTATCCTTCAAAATTTGCGACAAATGTCATTTTGGCCTTTGATTATCTTCCGTCAAGAGAAATTGTGGTTAGAAATCAAAAGTTAATTGTTTTATAAGCTAAATATTACACTTTTTCTATGGATACAACTACAACTGACTAACCCAATCTGTTGCTAGGATATTCTATTAATTTTAATTGTTTTTTTAAACATTGTGAATGATCGTAAACTAAAAAGTATAAAGTGTAATTGAAACCACTAATTTATTCCACTAATTGCGAGGTTCTGAATGAAGCTTTAGGATTCAGAACATCAAAATTATTAGCAGTAACTTTAAATTAGTAGAAAAAGTTAACAAACTCTTAACTTTTTCCACTACTTATTCTTCAAAATTAACGTCTAATGTAATGTGAAATCAAGTATGTAAAGCTGCATTTTACGATACAGTATGGAAATAAAAGACATTTACAAACGTTTTACCATATATTTATAAAATAACCATATTGACTCCAAACTGCATTCGGTGAAGCCAAGCCGGTGAAATGGGTATATAAATCTTCTGAAGGAATTTGCATAAGTCGCTCAGTTAGCTGTGCTTAAGCGTAGTGCGCAAGCCTGGATTTTGAATTATCCATCGAATAACTAGACCAATAAGAGACTAGACGCTAGCACCAGCTGTTCATTCGTAAGGCTTCGTCCAATTTCGTATGGCTTTCGTTTGCACTCCCGTTCGACAATTGGCCAATCCTTATAATCTAAGAGCTGGCTACATAAAAAACCTTATCATCGTGACATGGCTAATTTTTTGTGTGAAGTATCCTTTTATGTAGCCATTATGAAGTATAGTCATGTCTGCCAGCGCGATCCCGGGGCTTATAGCGGGGGCGGCCAATCGAAAAGGTGAAATTTTGGCACTAAAAATATTATAACATACATGAGTTATAATTGCGAAAATAGCTTTTATTTATTATTAAGAAACGTGAAAAATTGTTGGCAGACATTTTTCTAGTCGCTAAAATGCCGACAGACAACACGAAAGAGGCATGAAATTTTTGAAAATTATTAAAAAATGAAATTTGAAGAATGAAAAAAATTATGGCATATTTGCATGCCGATTGGTGAAATGCCATATTTATTTATTTTAAAAGCCGTATGCAAAAGGGCAGACAAAAAGATCGTGGTTCAATCAACTGCAGACAGTTATCAAAAGCGCAATATTATTCTAGCGCTTTATTCAGGGAACGCTGGTCGCCTCATCCATTTAAGTATAGATAAATCATATAATATACGATTATATTATAAATATATTTTTTTATTATTTCAATAACGATTTCTTTGTCTGCCCTTTTGCATACGGCTGTTTAAATTAATTAACAATAAACCAACTAACATTCCACCAACCGACATGCATGTATGCGATGATTTTCTTTTGTCAAAATTCTATGCCTCTTTCGCGTTGTCTGCCGGCATTTCAGCCACGAGAAAAATGTCTGTCATCAATTTTACACGTTTCCTCATAATAAATAAAAGCTATTTGGCCCGGGATCGCGCTGGCACACATGACTATTTCACAATGACTACACAAAAGAATACTTCACACAAAAAATTAGCCATGTAACGATGATAAGGTTTTTTATGTAGCCAACTCTCGGTCTATTAGAGTAAGGGCTAATCGATATTCGGAATTTTGGAGTTGCGCTGTTGCGCCAGTGTCTGCCTAACAGACGAACTTATGTGAAATATACATGGACCGGTTATCTAGTTGTCTTTAACTCGGCTTCAACTCCAACACATTGCAGGGATAGGCGATAATCTGTATATATTTTATATGTATATGCGTTTTACCTCAGAATAAGGCGGCGGTGGCTGATGAAAGCTATTACATCGACTATACTGCGGCGGCGCATAGCAGGAGCCTATGGAATCAGGTTCGGAACAAGTTCTATCCTCGCCCGATCCGGTTCTACAACACAAGCCTCCTTGATTATGCTTACGCCAGAGGGAGCAAGCACACAAAATTCCCACTACAGTCGCCGTCACTGCCAACCAAAAGTACCTGCAAACATTACATACACATTTTTATACAAAATTACTATTTGGTAGCAGTAACCAAGGATGTCTCTAAAAGCGCCCATAGACGCTCAGTTCTTTAGCACAGGCTGTATATCCAGGCCAGTTTGAGCAATTTTTTTCACAGTGGTTTGGACTTTGTTCTTGATTTTAACATTAAGTTTTTTACTATAGGCCGCCACTTTGTGAAAATGAACTAACTCTATAACTCATCTACTAATTCAGCACATTTTTTACAGTGAAAATAGCTTTCCGAGATATACAGGGTGAGTTTCATACGATGTTCTCTATGGGTATCTCGGAAACTACTGGAGATAGAGAGTCGGTTAAATGGGGAAAGAACTGCAGTTTGGTGGGGTCATAAATGTGCGCCTTTCAGATTTTTGAAAAAGTTCATGGCTTACTAGATATTTCGAAAAAAACAAATTTCGGCTATTTTAAAAATTGTCCCTGATTCTGTTATACGCTATTCTAGACAAAAAGGTTTCAGATAAAAGTTGTAGATAATTACATCCTTAATGAGATTGTGTCCTCCGTTTTTTTCTAAAGCCTGTGTCATTTTTGACATATAACACACCCCTACTGTCATTTTTGACATATAACACAAACATATGTTTTTTTAAATGGAAACCATAGTTGGCCATGACTTCATAAAAAGCGCCATTTTTTAAGCTTTTTAGCGATATAAGCTATAATATGTTTTTTTAAGGATGTAATTATCTACAATTTTTATCTGTAAACTTTTTGTCTAGAATAGCTTATAACGGAATTAGGGACAATTTTTAAAATAGCCGAATTTTGTTTTTTTCGAAATATCTAGTAAGCCATGAACTTTTTCATAAATCTGAGAGGCGCGTGTTTATGACCCCACAAAACTGCAATTCTTTTCCCATTTAACCGACTCTCTATCTCCACTAGTTTCCGAGATACCCATAGAGAACATCGTAGGAAACTCACCCTGTATATGTCTGTCTTGCATTCTGGTCTCTTGTGCAATGAACATCTATTTTTATCCTGTCATGTACTGTCATATGTCACTGTACTCTTTACTTTTTCTTTTCCATAAACATGGCAAGCTTTATAATAATTCAATAAATTGATAGAAAAACTTCAAGTTAATAACAGACTGAACTTTGCTTATGGCCTGAACAAAAATCAACTGAACGAGCAAACAAACGTTCAGGCTTCGAAGTTTGCGCAGATTAAATTCAAACAGGTATACTGCCGATATACCTGCACCAATCAGGTTTACACAGACGGTTTGCGCAAAAAAACTGAGTGTATGTGCGGGCCTTTAGACAAAAAATACCATCCCCAAGATCGCTAAAATATATTGAGCAATTGAAGAGCAAACATTGGTTTCCCCAAAATACCATACGATCGACAAAAACAGTATCAGAGTTGGTTTGGAAATCAAGATTGCTATAAGTTTATGTGTAAAATTATATAGTGAACTTGACGCCGTTATTATTGGATAGTAAGGTATATATTTGAGACACTTCGTTTACAAAGCTATTTGTGATTAATTCTAGTAGTGGGAACTATCGAATGAATACTATCGAAACATTCGATAGTTGCAATTCATTCGAATAATTCGATAGCTAGTAAGAAAACATTCGTCGAAAACTATTCAAATAAAAATTATCGAATAGATGCGTCATCTGCCTTGAAATATTGTATTCTAGTAATTCGGCAGCAAAAACCATTCATTTATAAAATTCATCCATTTATCAAATTCATTTATTCGTCAGGATCGATTTTAATGAAATATAAACTGGATTTTAGTTGTCGTCCGGCGACGTAGGTTTCTTTCCTAGAAACCCGACAGCGGTCGGTGGCAATGCTATGAAAGAAGCCGGCATCTTTGATTTTTTGCGGAGTCAAATAAAGATAAGGACACATTATTTTTTTTATTGAGGTGCTAGTATTGAGGTGCTAGTATTTTTTTTTTACAGAAAATACATTATGAAGGGCGCTGTTGCCATATATTCGTATTAGTTGGTATTAGCAAAGAATATTATTCTTTAGCATTAGTTAGTTAGGGATAGTATGTCTAATGTTTTGCATTTTTTTATTAATATTCTGTTATTACACTGCAATAATACTTTTTATTTTGGATGTAGGAAAATTATTTTTAATGTTTTTAAGCAAAGACTGGTTTAATAAATAATAATAACAGTAATAATTTGTTATACCTATTAACAACAAAATTTAAAATCATTTAATAATATAAACATTTTTTTTAAGTAGTAGAAAAATATAAACAACAAATAGAAGTCAAAAGTATTTATATTAGATCCTATTTAAAAATAATATAGTCTCTATATGGCAACGTTGGTTTATTAAATAATAATAGTTACAGAACTAATTTGTTATATTAACAACAAATTTTAAAATCATGAAATATAAACATTTATTAATTTTCTAAGCATGCAGTGTAATGGAAGGAAAATATAAATAAAAAATTAGAAATCAAAATTATTTATATTACTTTTTATTATTTTATATTACTATTTAAAAATAATATTTACTTTTACTGGCATTTACTTTAAAAAATAAATGAAATATTTCTTCGCAAAAAACTACATGTAAGAGAATTAGCATAAACAAAATACAAACATTGTTGACTTTTTTTTAAATTGGCACGTGTAAAACTTGCAATTTAATTTTCTCACCCCAAAATTTGAGTTCAGTAACCATTTACTTAACCACATTACTTAAATATGATTATTAAATTCAACTAATTCATCCAAAATACAAATATGTATTTTTAAAATTAATTGTAAGTTCATCTCATCTCTCTTAAAAATTGTTACTTCTCAAAATTTCCTATTAAAAAAATGCAATCTAACCTAACCATAATATACCATATAAAATTAAATAATTGAAAGATCGGGCTACGGAAAATCACACAAATTTTCGGAAAAATTTTGACCACTTCGCACACAATCGTCAATTAAAAAAAAAATACTATTTTAGTATTTTAAATATTTTAATAAACGCAAAAATAGCATAGTATTTACAAGGCGAAGTTATAAAAATTTGGAAGAACTAATAATGCACTGACGCACACATAAATCAAACGAATACTAAATTTCATTTATCAAAAACATTCGATAGTCGTGGCTCGTGGTGCAACGATAACCATTTAGTCGCACGGCGAGGTTGTCACTTATGCTTTAGCAGCTTTAGTATACAAACGAATGAATGATTTTATTCGAATAAAACCATTCGATAGTTGAAATCATTCATTCAGTAACCATTCGATAGTCTAATTCATTCGATAGTTCCCATCGCTAATTAATTCATCTTACCAATGGCCCAGAAAAAGTGGGTTGGCCCAAATGTTCCCGGTTTGAATTGAGGGGGGCCGACTGTAGGAGGGGGCCAACAAGAAGCAGCAGCCTTGTTTGCAACATTCTTTCGGGGGAGAGCAGCTATAATGGCCGCCATCGCATTTATTTGTCGTCTGTTGCTGGAATAATTTAATAATGAGTCAGTTTAAAAGCGGTAGACGTTTGTGAATTATATCTAAAATATACAGGGCTGCACATTCTGCAGATAAAAATAAGTAAAAAAGTTCGTAAACATATATGTCCTAAAATGCTTGGTTTCGGAGATACAGGGTGTAGAAGTTTCATTTTTATTTCGATTTTTTCCGAATAATTTTTGAAGTAAAGTCAATATTTGAATGAAAATTGGTATCTGGGAGTTTTTTGACATGAAAAAGTTGATTTTGATGTTAATATGACTTCTATTTGTAGGGGGCGCCACCTACAAATATTTTAACTGTTTTGAAGAGTAATAACTTTTTGTCCGAACCTGTATAAAACCACTGAGTGAAAAAATATATATTTTCGTGACTTTCTAGGTAAAAAATGTCTCTTGGTATAAATCGCTACGAGCAACCGTTCTCAAGAGATTTAAAATGGAAATAGTCAATACATGTCATTATTGACAAAAAATAAACCCGTTGAGTAGGTAGTTATTTGACTGAAATAATAAATTTGGAAAATTCCCATACAGCACGTCCAAATGAAATTACGTTTCTACAAGGGAGACACATGAGAAACAAAATATGTTAAAGTGAACCTAAGTGTTCATCTAGTTCTAACATATACATATGAGATACACGCAGGTTTATATTGATAGAATTGTGTGATACAGTGTTTACTAGTTGTATACCGTATGCACTCAAGATTCTAAAGAGTTTTTTGTAACGTAACAAATAATTATTAAAATGATGAAATCTGACGTCGGTATATGAGACATACAATGTACCGTATGATCGAAAAAAAAACGGCGTCCAGTTGGCTGGGAAATGAACATCAATGACATTTCCCATATAAATTTACATATAAAATGACAGCGATCTTCATTCCATAGCCATCGCTGACGCCGTTTTTTCTCGATCATACGGTATATGTCATATGTATGTGTGATACTTCGTATCATAGTTGTGCCTATAGTACACACCTTGTAAAAATGTGACGTATACACATAATATAAATTTCTATATAGACACTTTGTAATAGTGTACTGTTGTGTCTACATTCTAGCCTGAAATGAAGGTGTGCGAACGCGCGGATAGCCTCAGCGTAGACACACCGACCAAGTGTATCTTATATGTTCTCTCTCCTTTCTCCTTTCTAGAAGTGGTATGTGTTAGCAGCCATTATTGTTTTATCATTCGAAAGCTTTATATAAATGTTCTGTTTGTGTGTAGTTTAAAAGAGATTTTAAGGTAAGCACAAGTTTTTAATTACTTTGTTACACCTTCCTAAGAGTATTATTAATATTATAGCAGCGACTCTTCCCTTACTCGATACCCAATTTACCAAATTTTGACTCCAATGAATGAAAACTCCAAATATTCTCGTATAATGATAAAGAGGTTAGCTTTGCAATATAATTTTTTTTAATTTGAAAATAATAATCTAAATGGACCAGAGAAAGAAAGATTCTTCACTTCAAAGAACTTCTTACACTGATATTCGGTAAGTTATTGATAGATCAATATACAGGTATGTTTAATATTCAATAATCAGTTTCATATAAAATTTAAGGGTGAGATTGTCAATCTGAGATTGTTAATCTCGAACAATGAGTATGCTAACAAACTAACTGCTTGGAGGGAAAAGAAGAGAACAAAATGACTAAACGAGGTCCACCAAATCGTGGCGATATACCAGTGTTTACCATTTTAGTATGTTGTTATACTAGGTACTTATATTTTTAATACATTTTGATACAAATTCTGTTCTTTTACAGTGCTTTCTTACTTCTGGTTTCTGCAATGTAAATAATAATTATTATTGTGTTATTTGCGCTAATGCGTTCCATGATATAAAGAAATATAAGAATTTTATTTTTAACCACTTAATCCGTTTTATGGAAAAAAAATGGTACATTTAATGCAAAACAAAAATGGAACAATTTTAAGGCTACTACTCTTGAACTTACGATCGAGATACTTTTGGAAAATACAAAGTTTTGCCTTCCTATTTTCGTTCTAAAAAAATTTAATTGGTATCATTGAATAAATATTTCTTAAAAAGAACGAAAATTTAGGCATCAAAACTTGTATTATTTCCTAAATTCGTTCATAAGAAGTAGTTTTATCTAGCACAAGATGTACATACGAAGCAAAATACATACATATACACGCAGTAGTCACAACTGCAATGTGTAAACAGAGTTTAAACGTAATACACAAGCACTGTGTATCCTACGGCACACTGTGTATCCTTTACTTTGTGTATACGTAAATGCTATACTGTGGCTACATTGTGAGGCGGACGTTTAACCTTTGTGCATACGTATATGTGCTGTATGGGTTTTAATTTTTTTAAATTAATCATAAATTTCTCATGTCAAAAAACTCCCAGACACCAATTTTCATCCAAATATTGACGTTACTTCATAAATTATTTAGAAAAAATCGAAATAAATATGAAACTTGTACACCTTGTATCTCCGAAACTAAGCATTTTAAGACATACATTTATAAGAACTTTTTTACCTATTTTTATCTGCAGAATATTCTGACGAAGTTTCCGGAATACAGTTCGGACCACCCTGTATATTCTTAAAACCAAATTGTCTTTATTGTTAAGGAGATGATAGATTTAGATGATAGTTGCAATTTTTATGAAGTCCAGGACTTAATTACACTAGTCGTTATCAAGTAAAATTAACTTAACAACACTAGAGTTACTTTTTAAATGGATGAAATTAACATGGTGTTAACTGTTAACTCCATTAATGTCATTAAAGTCAATATTAGACCGACTAAAGGAGTTTGGATTGTTATGCAAGTGCATCCTTGAATTTCCCCCTAAACCAATGCTGCTTCTTAAACTGTGTTAACGATAGTAATAACTTCGATAACTAATCATTTGTCTGTCAAGTGATGCTGATGTCTGCATAACGTCTGATAAATTTAAGTCTTTAGTCAGCCCAACATTGACATGAAATACGTGTGGAAACTCTTCAACAGACACTTTCACTAGATTTCATCATGCATAATTTCACTTTACGTCGTGTGATATTTTTTGTCGTGTGATATTTTTACAATAAAGACAATGACTTTTTTTTTATATTTACTAATAGGTTAATTAAGCATTAATTAAAATAAAAGCATATTATTACCGTAGTCATGAGTCCGGGAGAAGTTGTGTGATTGGAAACAGCAGAAGTGCAGTAACAGCACAAGACTGTCGCATTGCACCTTATTCGACGTATGTCTATCTCGTCGTTGGCCAAAATGAATGGAAGACAGTTTGCTCAAAGAGAAATCGAAAATTAAACCCAAAAAACTCTAAACGTATTTCACTTTAATATCATTTATATTTGCTTGCAATATCAATAACAATAATAGCCTCCCATAAATAACAATCAAAAGCCATGGGTGCAGTTTGCAATGCTAAAACCATGGATATACTAGAAAGATGTACACCACAACTTATTCAGTACCAGCCTGCTCATCATCTGGGGTTGTTTTTGAGTATCCCCGTGTCACCTAGTGTGCCACAGTACATTTTCTTTCAGATGGTAGCAGCTAGAGTACCAAATGATAGTCGGCAGGCTGGTCATAAAAAGGCTGTGGACGTACAGTCCCATTGTTAATCCCAAGTAATTATTTAAGACTGAGTTAATCTCGGTATTCAAACTTTTTTTTATTAAAAGATAAGCTCATATTTTGCAGCCTGCAGGAATTGAAGCTACGAACTTTTTTAAAAATAAACGAGAACTGCATGTATACCGGGTGCGTCTCAAAAGTGGCTCACCCCTATAACTTTTTTATTTCTTCAGATAAAAAACGAGATTTGGTATGTTAGTATATGACATAAATTTGAATTGATTGACGTATTGAATTGTTTTTGGTTACTTCCGTTTTCACGAGAAATTACTACTACTTTTGATTTTTAAATGGCACCCTCGGTATTTTTTTACGTTATTCGAAAGAAAATAACACTCTAAATAGAATGACATATCACATGTCAACTTTTGAAATTTTCGCATATAGTGTATTTGAAATTATAACTTGCGGTTCGTAACGAAAATTTGACTCAAAATACCAAGTGTGTGGTATCAAATTATTCGTAAAAAAATACTTTTTCCAAATATGCTATATGCTATGTTCTATTTGAAAAAATTGAGATATAATTAAAAATACGATTTGAGCATTTTCTAACTGGCCAGGACAAGACACTAAAAACATTAGACGATCAAATCTATTTTTCCAAGGCTCCTTGATTAAGAATTAGTGTTTTTAACATAGCCATGGCACTCTAGACTGAATTTTAAAATACGATTTTTTATTAAGCGAGAATGTCAAAAGTTGACATAATATATAAAAAAATAAAAGATATAAAAAAATCTCGAGGGTGCCATTTAAAAATCAAAAGTTGTAGTCATTTCCGGTGAAACAGGAAGTGACCGAAAACAATTGAATACTTCAATCAATCCTCATTTATGTCATATACTAACATACTAAATCTCGTTTTTCTAATTGAAAAAATAAAAAAGTTATAGGGGTGAGCCACTTTTGAGACGCACCCGGTATAATACCTTTACGCTATCGAGTATCTTCCTTCTTTTGTTTATTAATCCCCGGTATTTTTGCTACCTGTAAATGCAGGTGTCTAGACCGAAAACAAGCCGAAAACTAAATTGTAAGACTACCTTAAAATTGACAGTTCACTCATTCTTTGAAAGTAAGCAATAAAATAGGAGATCAAAGTATATCAAAGTTAAAATTACATTGGTCTGGTATTCTACTAAAAAAAGTGTTCATACAGGTATTTCGAGAGTTGAAAATTGGTAAAATAATAAATAACCTATTAAAGCAATTAATTAACTATTACATGTAATTTATAACTAAAGGAATTTAACACGTAACAAATTAGGCTTTTATTTTAAATTGCATAACTAATGCAAAAAACACTGACCTTAATAAAGAACACCCACAACACTACACATTCAGACAATCTAATAATAAAACACTCTATAATAACAACATTTCTATCGGTTTACCAGTGTATTATAAAATACTAGCTACAGATATTCGTATTTAGTATTTACTAAAGAAATTCTGACTCAAATCTAATTGATTATTACCATATTGTTATATTAACAACAAAACACGCCGCGCACGAAAGTACTAGTTAAATTGATCATTAAACAAACAATAAAGCGTGAAGTAATCAAAAAACTACATTTAACAAGAGAAATAAATACTAACAGCGTTGTATTATTTGCTGAAAAATCTCTGGACCGAAAAATTACAAACCTGCCAAAATTCTTGCGATATTTTAGTTGAAATCGTGCCAAAATATAGAGTTCTTGTTTTACAGCTAACTACAAACAAAATATTGATAGTAGTAAAGTTTATGTATCGCAGCAAATTTATACCTATACAGAGAAGTTCTTAAGGATGTATGTGGAGAATAGGTATTTACTTAGGTGGTGATTTTTCAAATAATTTCAAAAAATTTCTATACAGAGTGCCAAAAAATAGTGTATCTAACTTTGGTAGGTGATTCTACCGATAAATTAATATTAAGTAGTTCGAAAAATTAGTTTAGTTCGAAACGGTGAACGGTTTTCAAGATATTTCCGAGATATTTACTTTTAAAGATTACTATGCATCGATTTTAATCCAATCCAATATCGCCAATGTTAATCTTATGGTGTTATGCGACTGTCGACTTAAAGCGTTACATATTATAGCTGTAGAATGGAACGAATTTGGTATAAATATAAATGGCGAAAACTTGAACAACATGCGATTTGCTGATGACTGTCTTGATATCCAATTGCGTAAATAAAACCCAAGAAATGTTACAAAGATTGAATGCAACCTCTGAACAAATGTGACTAAAAATCAACATATCAAAAACCCAATTGATGACAAATCTAGTAATTGGCGGTAGAATATACCGTGCTGGCAACTGTTACTTTTGGGTCGGTACTTACATGTGTGGAAGTAAATCCCATAGGGATCTTATTAAGTCGGACTGAGAGAAATGCGACGGTGTGCTGTTGCGGCGTTGCCGGTTCGCCTTTCCCTATCAGGTAAAGTAAAATGGCGATCGCAAACTGCTTTTTTTTAACGATTTTTTTTTTCGAAAAGATAACTAGATAAAATCATTAGATATGTTTGTGAGCATATGAAATGGAATTATAAGGATATCGTTAGGGTGTCCATTTTTTTATAACGATATAACGTCAGTAATCGGGATAATTTAAAAACACTTTTTAACATATAACACGCCATAACTTAAGAACCACTTTAGATATTGAAACTTTTTTTATTTTGAAGATCATATGTTTTACAATATGTTTAAATAAGAAGAATTCGATTAGGTTGTTTTTTTTTCCATTCAAAAATTTTAAACAACCCATCCATTTACTTTTAGTGCATAGCAATTTTCAGCAAACGTGTAACTTTTTTATTTATAAAGATTTTCACATACTGTCTGCGAAGAAAATATAGCAGAAATGTTAAGAAAGTTTTTGAAAAAACTACAATCAATTATTTTTAATAGATTTTAAGATATCGATTCATTTTGAGTTCTAATAACGCGACTGTCGAACACCAACTCAATTCCACTTATTTTTAACAAAAATGCAAGTGTTTCTAACTTGAACTTAAAAATTTTCAAGCTATAGGGAAAATTACAACGACTCGTTAATAAATAAACAAATAAAGTATCACAATACGTAATTAAATCGTGAAGCTGAACGCATGATATACACCTTTCCCTAGAGCTTTAAGTACTGACAGAGGTACTGATTGGGTCGACCGGCGACCGGTTGACTGCGACAAATCTGGGGCCGTATTTTCGAAACCATTCGACAACAAGCCGTGTGCGACATAAGGCGAACGTAGAACGAAAACCAATATGCTTCTATTTTCGAACCATTCGTCAACGATCGCATGCGAGAAATGTCGCACACTTTTGCGCGAGTGGGTCTAAGCCATTCGACTTTCTAATGTCGTATGCGATCCTGTCCGTTTTTACATGTTATGTCAACAAAAATTGTCAAAAACAAAACTTAAAGATATTCGGTTGGTTAGTTTATTGTAGTTTACTGTTAATGTGTTTATTTTTGTGATAAATATAATTTTGTGCGGCAGAATTTTACCTTAAAGTAAAATAATGGCTCGTTTAAATAACCTAATTCAAACAAATATTCTGAACGCCATGGAAGAAGCCGAACTTGATGTGTTGGAAGGAAATAATCGTGTTTTGCACCTTTTTATTTTTTTTCTGTGAATTTTCCACATTTTAATTCTGGATACTCCTCCATAAATTGAATTAATTCTTTTTTTTTTCTTCGTTTGTTATATAGCCACAGAACTTTCTATTCGTTAACATTCTTGTTTATAAAATTTAAATGACACGAATACAACAAAATTCAAACCAAAACACAACAAAAGCAAAACTTTGTGGTTAGAAGTAGGTTTTTTTCCCCTTCAGTTTAACGGCCTTTAGCTGCCTGGACTATACGGCCCGTGGATAGATTTCCTATCTCCATTTCTTCTATTTCATCACTGAGAGCGCCCTTTCAGGCATCTGGAACGAATCCATACCCTCCGTGTTTGGTCTTCAGAATGGACTATTTCTTCTATTCTTCAATTAAAAAAATTCTTATAACAATCCGAAAGCTTCTCCCACGCTGGTAGCGTCCGGCTACATAGGGCCTGGTTACCCCCGTGACAACGTGAAAAAAGGTTGTCTTTATAAATATTATCAATCTGACCTTCTCTTCTCCTACGCTGGTAGCATCCGGCTACATAGGGCCTGGTTACCCCCGTGACAACGTGAAAAAAGATTTTCTTTAAATGTATTTCACAAAAATATGTATCTGAATGAGACACGAACTCAATTTAACACTTTTGCACCAAAAAATAATAGACTTTTTTAAAACGATTACAATTGTATCTTCAGAATAACTTGGACTCCCGAACAATCAGCCATCAGACAACATACGATGCTGCCCCGACGACAGACCGAACGGAAGTCTAGAAGTAGGAAGTAGGTTTCAAATGTCAACAAATATTGCTCTTCTTCGTCTCGTTAGAAATGTCATCTAATACACAATCGACATGGCGACGTTGCCAATACATTTTGAGGTCGCATGCAAACAAAATGTCGAATGCCGTTCAAAAATACAATTTTTAGTGCGTGTACGACTTTTAGCGCTCAACATAGATCGCATTCGCCAAATGTCGAATGGTTTCGAAAATACGGCCCCTGCTATATCCCCCTCTACGTCTCTTAGCAATGTGCGCAGTTTCTCGGTTTATTTCGTACGTTTGGCAACGTGTTTACTGTTCTATCTTTATTCAGTACCTTATACGAATAGGACGAATAGGACTGACTTGGGCCGCCTATGGACGATTGAAATACATTTTCATAGGGGCACTTCCGGTATGTTTGAATAGAGAGGTATTCAGTCAATGCGTACTACCTGTTCAAACGTATGGTGCGGAGACCCTAACATTAACCAAGAAAACAGTAAGCAAAATCAGAATAACGCAAAGAGCAATGGAAAGATCAATACTGGGGCTATCTCTGAGAGACAAAGTACCGAATATCAAATTACGAGACAGAACAAAAGTCATGGATGCCATAGAGAAAATAACTACTTTAAAATGGAAATGGGCAGGGCACATTGCAGAGCTAAACAATGACCGATGGACGAAGAAAATAATAGAATGGAGACCAAGACATTCAGAAGCAGCCTCCAACCAGATGGCATGACGACTTAACTGGATGCAAATGGCTCAAGATAGGGAGTTATGGAAGCAAACGAGGAAGGCCGATGTACAGCAGTGGTTGATGATGATGATGATGATATTATAGATGTAAATTACTATAAATATTTAAAAATAATTATAATATTTTTTTGACCAGGTTTATAAATAAAAAAGAAGAAAAAATACTCAAGTCTCGGTCTCAACATTTTTTGCTATACATATAATAGATAGTGATTTTTTTTTCGTCTCTGTATGGTACTCTAAATACATTTCAGTTGAATATTATCAGCAGATAATTTATAGGCAAAATGAAAAGAAAAGTGACTTAACTTTCATGATAATCTATACTAATTATATAAAATCCTTAAGTTACTGACATACTGATTAATCACGATCCTGCTCAAACCACTCAACGAAAGAAGCTCAATTTTGACATACAGGTTGATTACAATATTTTTTATTTAAAAAACGGTCAAGTTTCCGAAAAAACGCTTAAACACGTATATTTTATTTTGTTTTTTTACATATTTTAAGATTTTTTAAAAATGTATACAGGGTGTTTCGAAAAATCTGGTCATTGATTAATCACGATCCTGCTTAAAGCGCTTGACAGAAAAAGCTGATTTTTGGAAAACCGATTGACTTTAGGGTGTAGAGGTTCGATAAGAAGGGATTTTTCGAAACTCGAATTCTAAGAGGGTGAAACTATCCCTCAAATATTAAAAATATTTTTATTTAAAACCGGTGAGTTTTCGGAAAAACTCTTAAACACGTATATTTTATTTTGTTGTTTTACATATTTTAAGATTTTTTATAATTTTATACAGGGTGTTTCATAAAATATGACCATTGAGTAATAACGATTCTGCTTAAACTGCATGACGTTTAAAGCTGATTTTTGGCAAACGGCTTGACTGTGGGGTGTAGGGGTTCGATAAGGAGGGGTTTCTCGAATCTCAAATTCCAAGAGGGTAAAAACGCCCCTGAAATATCACAATATTTGTTATTTAAAAAACGGTTAGTCTTTCGGGAAAACGCTTGGACAAGCATCATTTATTTGGTTTTCTTTACATATTTTGAAATTTTTTAAAAAATCATACAGGGTGTTCCAAAAAGTTGGGTAATTTCTTAACCACGATTCTGCTTAAACTGCTTGACGTAAAAAGCTTATTTTTGGCAAACGGATTTTTCGAAAGTCAAATTCCAACGAGATGAAACCAAGAGCGATTACCAAGTTATATAATAATATCGCCATATTGTTTTTTCTCATGCTGACATAAATGTGAGAAAATTTTATCTAGTTTGTATGTTAATGGAAATTATTGCTTTTCTTTATCATCACCATTACAAATGATTAATTCGACGCGAACGAAGTCGCTAGTACACGCTAGTAACGTATAAACACATGCGTTTTTTCTACAAGGCAAGACTAATTTGCTCAGCAAAATTGTGAAGACGTGTGTAATTAAAAGACCAATCACTGGTCCTATTTTCCTAAACCAATTAATCCGCCATTCATTGCTAGACGCCCTGCGTTGAAAGAGACGCCAAACGTCCTCGTCTTTATTTTTAGTACGTCATTGTATTCATTAGAAGCGCCAGTTAAATTGGCAACAATTTTAATTACGAAATAAATTAGGAATCGCAGGAACTGCAATTATTTCAAAATGAGTAGGCGGAAAGTTACAGAATTTATGCATAATCTTTGTTGCCTTCCGTCAAATTGAACAAATATCTAGCATGGATATTAAATGAAATTTAAAATAGGAAATCTGCCCCCGCGGCTTTTTGACTCGCACTCAGGGGATCGATTTGGTGTCGATTCAAAATAATTCACCTAAATTTTTAGCTCTTTAGCTAAAACGATTTTCGAGTTTTTCAAAAAAAACTATATTTTCAATTTTATTTTTATAGTAAAATTCAAAATTAATTAATGATGAAATTCTTAGAAGTCTAAGGGCTCGAACTCACTGACGACCAGGTCGCAACGACCTGGCCGTCGGCTGGCCGGATGTATTGCGTTTTTAGCTGCGGCCAGATGAACGACCAGTTTCAACAGAGTTGTCAAATCTAACGATTTTTTATGTTTTACCAATTAGAAAATATTGTTTCAGAAATGTTAAAATATCCGAGTTAACTAAAAAGCGAAGATGCTATTCACAACAAACAAAAAGCATTGTGTACGCGCGACCGACAAAAAGGGAAATATTCTGTTTCTTTTTTCTACTGATATGGCGCCCTTATCGACTTTAGAAGTAAACATATTAGGTGATATTAGGGCCATCGTAAAAAAAGATGGTCAGACACTGGCTCTAAATATAAGCAGGTAGAAAGTTTAGCTTCCAGTTATTTCAATGTTTACAATATAACGAAGAATCTACAACAGTAATTACATCTATTTTTATGATCCCCAAAAGGGAAACTCTAGGAGGTGCTCTGATTACAGAACTATCAGTTTAATGAGCCACGTCCTAAAAATTTTCCTTCGAATTATACATTCAAGAGTATATGCCAAAATAGAGGAACAAATTAGCGAGACACAGTTCGGATTCCGCAACAATCTTGGAACTAGAGAAGCACTTTTTTGCATCCAAGTCCTTGTTCAAAGATGCAGAGATGTCGATCACCCTGTCTTTATGTGCTTTATTGATTTCGAAAAAGCATTTATTTGACAGGGTAAAACATGATAAATTGGTTGCGATTTTACGGGAAGTGGGCATTGATGATAAGGATCTCCAAATAATTAGAAACCTTTATTGGAATCAGCAGGCAAGTGTTAAAATTGGCAAAAATACCTCGGAAACAATAGCAATCCGTAGAGGTGTGCGACAGGGGATGCATTATGTCGCCACTACTTTTTAATCTTTACTCTGAATTCATCTTCAGGGAGGCGCTCGAGGAAATCGATGGCGGTGTCAAAGTGAATGGAGTTAATGTCAACAACTTAAAATATGCTGACGATACCGTTTTGTTAGCCAGTAGTCCGGAAGAACTGCAGTTGCTGTTGGATAGAGTTACAAGTACATGCGATGAGTATGGGTTAAAACTTAACACTCAAAAGACTAAGCTTATGACCGTTAGTAAACATCCTATAAATCCGATACCAATAACAGCTTATGGAGTCGACCTTGAGCAAGTTGATAATATCACCTACTTGGGCTCTAACATTAATAACGATTGGGATGTGAGCAAGGAAATCAAGCAACGTATAGAGAAAGCTAGATCGGTATTCTATCGGATGAAGAAAGTGTTATGTAGTCGAAATATTAACATAGAACTAAAGTTAAGACTTACAAGATGCTACATATTTTCCACTTTACTTTATGGGGCGGAAAGTTGGACACTCACAGAGACATTGCTAAAGAAACTCCAGGCTTTTGAAATGTGGGTGTATAGGAGATTGTTGCGGATAAGTTGGGTTGACAAGGTTCGTAATGAGGAAGTTTTGAGTCGCTTGTCCAAACAACCCGAAATAAATAAAAACATCAAGATCCGGAAGTTAGAATATTTTGCGCGTTATTCGACACCCTGAACGATACAACGTCCTCCATTTGATTATGCAAGGTAAAATAGAGGGTAAGAGAGGACCTGGTCGTAGACGCACATCGTGGCTTCGAAATTTGCGGGATTGGTTCCAAAAATCAAGTGCAGCACTCTTTAGGGCTGCTGCCAACAAAATTATAATAGCCAATATGATAGCCAACGTTCGTTGAGGACATGGCACTCGAAGAAGAAGACAGCTCCCATTGGTCGTTTGAAGTGTCAATTAGTGTCGCTGTCGACACGACGCAGTTCTGAGAACGGGGCTTTAGGGCCATCGTAAAAAAAGATGGTCAGACACTGGCTCTAAATATAAGCAGGTAGAAAGTTTAGCTTCCAGTTATTTCAATGTTTACAATATAACGAAGAATCTAAAACAGTAATTACTTCTATTTTTATGAATGTTTAAATTACTTTCTTAATTTTTTTTTCAAAATAATGTACCTAGTAGAAATCTAGTCTAATGAACCCTGTTTGAAAAACGTTAAATTAAATATAATATTTAAAATACAGTTGTCCTCCTTGTACATGACTATAATACAACTAGAAAAAATAATTTAATAGAAAAAAACAAGTGGTTGTAGAAAAACTTTTTTTATTTTTTAACATCGAAAATCAAAGGTATAATAACAGGTATCATACCAACCATAAATAGAGTAGGTATGTCATATAAAAATGTTTTGAGTTTTTACTAGAATCGACCCTTGATAAAAAAAAAGGGATTAGATTTAAGTTTACCTTTGATCCAGTCTGTATACTATTTCTTTGGATTTTCTGCACGTGTACAAAAACTACACTAAAACACTATATCTTATAGAAAATAAAATATTGTGCCTTGAATTTGAGGGATTTCATCTGAAAAATTATTAATTTGGAAGAAAACCGGCAACAAGCGGCAGAAAATAATAATATTTCTGTGCAGTCGTCTGGTCGCAACGACCAACGGACGGCCAGTACGTTAGTGTGCGCTATATCATTTGATTTAATGGTTTTAGAGCATGGTACAAAGAAAACAAGGTATGATCGATAGCGGCTCCAATTTCGTTAAGTTTGCGCATACCACCTGTGACGTCATACGCCATACAAAAAAATATCCATATTGTTCAATTGCCACCACTAATAAAAAAAGACCAAAAATAGGGAAGAATTAGGACATAACCCCAAAAGTTATGTTTTGACATCGAGCTTGACATTTGAAAAAATATTTTCACATTTTGACACAATCAAATTTCACAGATGACACAATCTGTTTGACAATTTGAAATTGGCGCGCAGAGTTTGCCGACCAATGGTGCCGTTTATCACCTGTGACGTAGTGACCAACCTGCGCAATATCATACCTATGATCATACCTTGTATTCTTTGTATCATGGTTTTAGAGGTAGCTGCGGCCTGGCCGGTGCGACCTGGTCGTCAGTGTGTTCGAGCCCTAAGACATAAAAAATAATATGATCATGATTCTTAAACGAAAACCCGATTTTTAGCGGAGGAAAAGAAAATTAAAATCTTCATTTTTTAACCTTTGTGAAATATGTCACTCACTAAAAATCGTCAGAAAATGTCTTTTATACTCCTTTACACTCAGGAATGTTTTAAAATTTTTTGAAGTGGTGGAGCAATATGAAAAAAAATAAAAAACTGTTTTAACTAACTTATATTTTTTTAGTTTAAAAAAGTGCGTAGAAAATATTTTTTTACTTCAAATTCACAATGATATTGCTTACTACACATTTTCAATCATGTTGCTACGCAATATTACGTAAAGATTAGGCATAGAAAAAATTCGCGTCAAAAAAAAGTCTGGCAACTCGCAACACAATTCTTCCACTAGGTATAAAAAGTTGTCAGATTTCATGTAAAACCAAGTCTGTTTATTTTATTTAGTTTCTCTTTAAGCACCTATTCAACAATTTTGTTACAAATTGTTAGTATCAATATTAGTCATCTTTATTTCAGTGGCGTAGCTATCATAGGGCAGTTCGGTGCGAGGCACCGGGGCCCATTATTTTGGTTTTATTCTTTACTCAGGGGTCCCCAAAAATATCTTGCACCGAGGCCCCCAGTTGTCAAGTTACGCCACTGCTTTATTTCTGCAATAATTATAATGACTTGACCAGGAGCGTGCGGTGAAATTTTAAGTTAGGGAAGCAATTTTTAGAAACCTACCTATTTGTAATGTAATTCGATTCCTTGATCACTTTTTGCAAATTCGTCAATTACGTCATCATAAAAACGTGGATGCTCCGACATGTTTTGGAGAAGTTTATTTTCGATGGACAACAGCGATATTTGCGAAAGTCTCTCCTGACCCGTTGAATTTTTCACGAAATTTTTTATACGTTTAAGTACTGAGAAATTGCGTTCTACTGATGAACTTGTGGCAGGTATTGTGAATACTAATTCACACAATTTCGATACTTCGGTGTAGGCTTCTTCCAGCTCATTGTCTTTTAAAAATTGCATTAGTTCTCTAGCATTATTTTTTGCACTAATGTCATCAGTTTCGTAAATCACTTTTAGTTCAGATCGCAGTAACACTCTGTCGAAGAACTGGCCATAATGAAGAAGAAGATATTTAAACGCATCTTCTGGAAAAGTTTTTCCTTTATATGCATCAAAATTGCAGAGCTCGAAGAATTTAAAATCTTTTAAACCGTTAAATCTATAGTTTATTTGTTGCCGAATTTGATCGATTATTTCATAAAAGAGGCGTCTGTATGATGTTTGAACATCTCCCTCCTTATCTGTTCGAAGACGCTTAGCTTGTGGCTCTACACTTAATGTCATCGTTTTCTTCCAAAATAGGTCAAAGTCATCTCTCTTTCGGCTTAACATGGACTTGAAATCATCGACTTTTTTTAGGCAAAAATCAATATCATTTGTCTTAGTTTGTAATATATAAAAAACTTTGTCCAAGAATGGAAATATTTCCGAAAATATGTTCAATAAATAATTAAAGTTAAAATCTCGTTTCAAACAGTCCAAAAAGCCCCTCGAACTATTTATTGCTTCTGAGTCCCATGTTTCATTATTTTCTATTATATTCTCAAATAATTCAATTAGCGATTCACGATTTTCAGAGAATGTAAGCATTGTGGACTTGTGGACAATGGAGTCCAAAGCTTGCGTACGTTTTGTCGACTTGGAAAAAAAAGCAGACATGCCACTTAAAGTAACGAAAAATGCTTTACACTCCTTAATGTGATTCATAGATTGGGATAAAACTAAATTTAATTTATGAGCAAAATAGTGGATAAATAGAGCACTTGGGAAAGTTTTTCTAACTTTAGCTTGCAGACGTCCTAACTGTCCTGCCATCACTGCGGCTCCGTCATAGCTTTGAGCAACTAATTTTTTCTCTCCATGAATTTCTGTAATAACGTTATAAACTATGGTATATAATGCCTCTGCTGTACGATTTTCGGACACATGCTTAAAACCTAAAAATCGCTCTTGAATACTTCCGTCGGTTTTAACGTAGCGTATTACTATAGATAATTGGCTAAAATTGGTGACATCAGTTGTTTCGTCCAGAACAATAGCGATGAACCGGGCTTCGCCAATCTCCTGCTTAATTTTTTTTAGAATAACCGTTGAAACAGCAGAAATTAAATCATTCTGGATTCGATTTGAGTTTCCGCGAAAAACGTTGGACTGCTCTAAATGATTTTTTAAGCAATCATCATATTTAGCCATCAAACTAAGTAAATCCAGAAAATTTCCAGTATTCGAAGAAGCCCTTGTTTCGTCATGACCTCTAAATCCCAATTCGTGCTCTCCGAGAAAACAAACGACATCGATAAGTCTTTTTAATATTTGCCTATTTTTATCGACTAGTTCATTGTGTTGGCGGTGGTTAATAATTTCCAACTGTTTATTAAGGACGTGTTCAATTCTGGTTTTGTAAAAGAGTTTTTCTTTTATGACAGCCTGCAAATGTGCTTCGGACATAATGTGTCTTTTTACAACTTTACTGAAATTGTTTAAATCGGAAAAACCAGTTCTATTCCAGAGACCGTTTTCATTTTCAAATAATAAACATGGCCAACAAAATAGCTTAGTTTTATTTTCACACCCTGTTAACCATTTAAATTGTTCGTAGTATTTTTCCGGATAAAAATGTCTAATACAATTTTTCATTTTTGTGGTTAAATTTTTCATGGGCGGTTTTGCCCTACCTTTAGTAATTAATTGAAGCTTATCTGCCAAGTTTAATGTTGAAAATCGCTTTATTATTAGGGCACACACCACACACTCACACACACTCTTCTCTAATTCTCCAACATTTTCACCGCTATTCCCGACAGGGATCGGTATCGAAGTTGGCAGTATTTGCATGTCCATGTCCGAATTATTGTTTTCCATATTGCACAACCCTCGTACCTATACACAACAAACGGACAACCGAAAACCGCTTAAACCAGGCTTGAACCACACTTAAACAAAGAACCTATTCTAATGATAGCTTCCACACCATTTATTTTTGTTTTATTTTTCAATGTCAAAATTCCACGCCCGCCAACATAAAATGACGCCCGCTTACAGTACGCGACAGGGTCGCCAACGCACAAATCATCCACCTGACGCCAACGGTAGAATAGGAATGCTCGGTACGACACGATATTTTGAACTATCGATACATTTTCTTTCGATACCCCATAATTTGTATCGATCTTTTGCAGACGATACGATACGAGTATCGAACCTTTTTGACTGGTTTCGTATCGTATCGATACGTTACATTTCAAATAATAGCATTGCATAAAAACGATAGAGAAAAAGAAAACTAAGTATCAGGCGGTACACAAAACAGTTTAGTTTGTAGTTATTTACAGACAACAATAGAGTCTTGATTAGGTATATCAATTATATGTATTAAAGTACAATGAGATAGTGGTAACATTTTACCTAGTTTGATTATAGTGTTTGTATCATAATTTCTTAAAAATATCAAGTTAGAGGGTTAATAACTATTGCTTAGGCACATATTTTATCGAAGAATGCTGATAGGATTAAAATAAGCTTTATGTTTTATCTTTTTCTCTTTAGAAGGGGTATGGTTTATGTCGTAGAATACATTACAGGTATTTAATATCCTGTACTTTGATATTCTTTTCTAAATTTACTTAATTTCTTGTTTACTGTAATGCCAAAATCTTGATAATATGGTGAAGGTTTATTTTTGATCTTATTAAATTTGTACACAGACCAACTTAAGACTTTAAAAAGACTTTTTTAAAGTTAATTTGTGAATACATTTACAAGAAAGAAAACCTAGAAAAGATTCAGTGGTTCTCACAATTTAAGCAAAAAATATTTTTTTTGGAAATTTTCAAAGTAAAATAACTCGGTTATATTTGGACTTATTTGAAAAACTGTAAAGAGAAAATATGTGTCTTTTATCGATATCTACCAGCCCCGAAAATATTTGCACTTATTTAAGACTCACCCTGTATAACAACTACTTAATAGAGAGAAATTATAATTTTTATATTAACAGAAATAAACATCAAAAACTTACAATTGTATCCTTCTTCAAATAGATAAACAACAAATCCTTGTACATGTCTGTGTGTAAACTGTGTTTTAAATTTTTTAATCAGCAATTAAACTATTGACATCTGATAAATTAGAAGATAATAAATTTTATACCGACTACTTAACAGCAACGCTATAAAACACGCATGTAAAATCCTTGTATCAGTTATGACGAAAAAATACACAAAAATACATTTAATTTAAAACAAAGTAAATACATAGAATAAAAAAAGCATATAGATTTTATTTCCTGCTGGGAAATCGGACATAATGAAAAATTGACCTCGTAAGTTTGGCGCCAAAATTCTTCTAGGGCACAGAGAATTCCCCCTCCAAGGATCATGAAAAAGCAAGTGAGAGATTCTTTAGAATAGAGCATTAAATTTCCCTTAAATATTAGTGAGATCCTTTGTTGTATTTTTATTGTTAATCTAAGGTTGTAGGTAAAGAAAATCTGTCTTTTGTTTAAAGAAATTCTTGTAGGTATTTAAAAGACAAGTCGTAGGACAAAATTTTGTATTTTGAAGAAAATATTAAGCAATAAAATAAGATAATGAAAGAAAGACAAAAACCTAAAATAATTGTTAAAAAATTTAGCACATAATAACACTACTAATAACTAATGTTTATGCCTTTGGAGAAGTAATAGAATCTTAATAGTTTTTTTTCTAATTTATTTATTAATGACCTCAAAACTTTAACAAGTTTAATAGATAGTTACTTCGTACACTATTATCCAGTTAATTTTTTTTGAGGATAAGTAATAAAATACAGTAGGCGTTTTTTCTAAATACCGTACACCAGAATAGGTTTAACCAAAAGAATTCTTACATTATATACAATAAACTCGCGAATTATCCCAACTTAAATATTTGGACCTAACTCACGTAACAGAAAACTCAGTTAACCCAGATTCTCCATTGACGTTATTGCAGTAAGTGGTCCGGACCATTGAATTTTCATTATAATTAAAGTATTTTGGTAAATATATTATTTAAAATGTAACTGAAATCGATTTATATGCTATTCAATGTTTAATGTCATTTAAAAATAATGGAGCAATAGATGAAACCAGGAAATTCAAATCTAGTGACTGACATACTGATTAATCACGATCCTGCTCAAACCACTCAACGTAAGAAGCTCAATTTTGGCATACAGGTTGATTCTAGGGTGTAGAGGTTCGATAAGAAGGGATTTTTCAAAATTCCAGTTCCAAGAGGGTGAAACCACCCCTCAAATATTACAATATTTTTTATTTAAAAAACGGTCAAGTCTCCGAAAAAACGCTTAAACACGTATATTTTATTTTGTTTTTTTTACATATTTAAGATTTTTTAAAAATGTATACAGGGTGTTTCGAAAAATCTACTCCCTCATTAATCATTAATCATTAATCACGATCCTGCTTAAAGCGCTTGACGTAAAAAGCTGGGTAGGGTGTAGAGGTTCGATAAGAAGGCATTTTTCGAAACTCGAATTCTAAGGGGGTGAAACTATCCCTCAAATATTAAAATATTGTTTATTTAAAAACCGGTGAGTTTTTCGGAAAAAACTCTTAAACACGTATATTTTATTTTGTTGTTTTACATATTTAAGGATTTTTTATAAATTTATACAGGGTGTTTCATAAAATATAACCATTGAGTAATCACGATTCTGCTTAAACTGCTTGACGTTTAAAGCTGATTTTTGGCAAACGGATTGACTGTGAGGTGTAGAGGTTCGATAAGGAGGGGTTTCTCGAATCTCAAATTCCAAGAGGGTGAAAACGCCCCTCAAATATTACAATATTTGTTATTTAAAAAACGGTTAGTCTTTCGGGAAAACCCTTGGACAAGCATAATCTATTTGTTTTTTTTACATATTTTGAAATTTTTTAAAAAATCATACAGGGTGTTCCAAAAAGTTGGATAATTTCTTAATCACGATTCTGCTTAAACTGCTTGACGTAAAAAGCTTATTTTTGGCAAACGGATTTTTCGAAAGTCAAATTCCAACGAGATGAAACTACCCCTCAAATATTACCAAGTTATATAATAATATCGCCATATTGTTTTTTCTCATGCTGATATAAATGTGAGAAAATTTTATCCAGTTTGTATATTAATGGAAATTCTTGCTTTGCTTTATCATCACCATTACAAATGATTAATTCGACGCGAACGAAGTGGCTGGTACACGCTAGTTAACTATATAATTATTGATAATATAGTGTAAATAGACTGACAGGCTGTTCAGCGTTTATAAGATTTTTTTACTCTTCATAAAAGCAAGTTTTATGCAGTTCTTCTTCGCCAAATTCTCCTTAATATAAAAATAATTAAATAAAATAATTCATGTTTGTTATATTCCCGTTAAAAAATATCAATTTCCTGAGAAATGTTTTTTGTTATCTCAGTTCATTTAGGTTTCGTAAACAATCTGACAAGGACGGAAGTTTCTTTTCCTTTATTTTCCGCTTTTCCCCGAGTTTTTCAAGTAAACAAGGTTTTATGAAACATAATATTCTTTCCTTTTTTGAACAAAATCATGTTTTTTAACTGAAAATAAGTATGTAGGTAGGTATGTATATAAAAATAATTTTAACAATATGTTTTAACAGGAATATATAATATAATTAATTATTATTCTTTTATTTATAATACCGGGTGTGTCTCAAAAGTGGCTCACTCCTATAACTTTTTTATTTTTTTCAGATAAAAAACGAGATTTGGTATAGCAAAATAAAACACTAAATCACCACAATACACCAAAACACTTTTATAACCATCAACTTTTTTATAATCATCTGCTGATGATGCTAACATGGTTAGCGAAACGCGCGTCCAGTGTAAAAGTAAAAGTGTTTTGGTGTATTGTGGTGATTTAGTGTTTTATTTTGCTGTGTAACGCCAAAGGTTCCAACCCTTAACTGTAATATGAGATTTGGTATGTTAGTATATGACATAAATTAGGATTGATTGATGTATTCAATTGTTTTTGGTCACTTCCTATTTCACCGGAAATGACTACAACTTTTGATTTTTAAATGGCACCCTCTTTATATTTTTACTTTATTCCATAGAAAATGGCACTCTGGATTGAATGACATATATCATATTATGTCAACTTTTGACTTTTTCGCTTAAAAACAAATCGTATTTTAAATTTCAACCTAGAGTCCCGTTGTTAGTGTGTTAAAAACCCTAGTTTTTAATCAAGAACCCTTGGAAAAATAGTTTTGATCGTTTAGTGTTTTTCATAGCCCATCATTTTTCATAACATATCATAGCCATCTTGCCCTGGTCACACGGGGGTGTCACTTGTATGGGAAAACAGACAACAGTCAAATTTAAACGTGCCAGGACCAACGACAAAGAAAGCAACATCTGCCAGGCATTGGCTTTCTTTGTCACTCACATTGCTTAAATCATGATACCGCGGCCATTTTGTCAACAAAGTAGCTGGCCGGGCTGTCCTGGCAAGTGATTTAAAACAATTTTGCTTTTTTACAAAATTAAATTACCATTTGGATGTATTTAATGCGATTATTCAGTTAACTGGTAAGTCAGAAATTACACACAAATACTTTATTCGTAAATACAACTAAGATGTAAACGTATTTTTGTATTTTTAGATTTCAACTCTTGCAAAGACTTGCCGATAGAACTTGCCTGGCAGCGTACCTGTTTAACTAAACGTATTATTTCCTGATAATAATATCTAGTAATCCTGATAATAATATCGTAAGTACCTCTATAATTTATGATGAAAAATGATTTTGATTATGTTTTATATTATTTAAATACTTTCTAACCTCAAATAATAGTAAGATCCTTGTTTATATCGCACAGCCCGTTCAAAACTGTATTGTCTTCAAAAAATGTTTACAAAACAAACAATTATTACAAAAGCAATGTCCTTTTAATCTGATTTATACCTCAGAAGGATGCCAGTAAAATTTTATTAAATCAACATTATATTATTTGGCCATTAATATGCATAAAGGAACATATTGCCTTAACTTAAATTTTCTTTTACTTCTCCTGACAATGTTCTCTATATTCTCTATTTTGAGTTAGTAAACTTTTGAACGGGATATGCGATATATAAAATACATAATATATCCAAGGGTATGATCTGATAAAAGTATTTTTTGATGCATTTTTTGGTTATTTATGCACGTTGGCTTGGTTTATGTTTTATTCAGCTTATATTTATTTAGTATAACAGTTTTTTTTTGCCTTTGGAATGGCATGCATTGAGGCTAGATAGTGTTTCATTAGATCATTAAAGGAATTTAAATTAGCATATATTTTTTGTCATATTAGTGTGTTATCATGATACAGGTAGTTGTATCATAGTGCCTTATGCATGTTATTTACCTATCATATACTTATGTAATGTATTATCAGTAAATAGATGATAACATACTACTAAAATGTCTTTTTAATAGTATGTTTATCTTTCCAATTCACTGGTTATTTGCAAAATGTATTTTGAACTAATTTAAGTCATTAATTGATCATCTTTCTTTTTCAGGTTCCGGGATATTCTTTTTCATTGTTAAAAAAATATATATATTTTAATATTATTGTAATATAAATCGCAGCTCTAAAAAATAAATGATATTGTTTACTAATGTGTAATTTATTTACTATGAATTTTCTCTGAAAATAATAAGTCTTTAATAATATCATTGATTTGCTGTGTAAAGTTAATAGACATATTTTTTATACATTAAATTATATTAAAGTAATAAAAATATGTTTATTAACTTTAAACAGTAAGTCAGTGATACTTATAAAAATATTTTTTTAAAAATTTCCCCTCTTTTAAGGCCCGCCCCTCCAATTCCCCTCAATTTAGCTAGTACTGCCAGGCGACACCAGGTGGCGTCTGTTTCCATTTTTTAACATGAAGTTAGCATTTCTTTAATGTACCTATTCTCTGCCTGGTCAGTTAAAGATACCCAAATCGTATTTTTAATCATATCTTAATTTTTTCACATGGAACAAAGGTGGCTCATAAGCATATTTGGAAAAAGCGTTTTTTACGAATAATTTTGTACCACACACTTGATATTTTGACAGTTTCAAATAAACCATATGCGAAAATGTCAAAAGTTGACATATGATATGTTTTCTATTCAGAGCGTCATTTTTTATCAGATAAAGTAGAATTATACCGAGGGTGCCATTTAAAAATCAAAAGTTCTAGTCATTTGCGGAAAAACAGGAATTGACCAAAAACAATTGAATACGTCAATAATTCCTAATTGATGCCATGTACTAACATAACAATCTCGTTTTTTTATCTGAAAAAATAAAAAGTTATAGGGGTAAACTAGTTTTCAGACGCACCCGGTATAGGATAATTTAGGGTATTGCATTGTTGAGAAACATAATACAGGAAATACTGTATAATCTCTTTTATACAATGGATTATTGGATATTCTAATGTCTTATTAATATTTTTAAATTAGATAAATTAATTTTTAATATAAATATATATTTATAATATTATAAACTCTCTAACATAGCCAACAAAAACATATTATTCTGATACTGATATAACAATGAGAAATCAGGAACAATAAAAAAATATTAGAAGACATAAAATTAAAGGGTATTTTTAGGATTATTGAACTATTTTTAGTTCTTTCGTCCAATCATTTCTTTTATCGAGGTCATTTCGAAAGCTTGACATAAAAGGACAAAAAATGCATCAACCCAGATGAGTTAAGGAATAAACCCTTTATGTCGACTGCAATTTAATATCAATTTACCAGAAAATAATATAAGAGGAGAAATTTATGAACGTAGGGTTATTAACCCGTGACGATTATATCAAAGATTATACAGATTATAATCTTGGTTTTTTCTTTATTGTTTTTCGTGGTTCCAATTTTCGGAATCGGGCACTAGTTAGGTTACTAGTTTGCGCACATAGCACGCCCACTTATGGCCTGCAAAATTGTGCACAGCGCCTGACCGACACAGTTATTAGAGATATATCGGAAAACCGAATAGCGTCATGCAGTATTTACGCGTGCCTTATCATGGTTACGATTTTTTATTCTTAATCTAAGGTTACGATATGCGCGAGTCAATTTTTAACGCAACACCCGCTAATAACGTTATCCCCTGACGTAATTTGCGGATCAATTACACCAAGCGCTATTTCTAAATAACATTTAAAAATTGCTTAAATTGGCATGTGCGGGTATTTGACAACAGGGGCCGGCCGGCGAGATCTTTTATTTTAGGTTATGTTTGAATTGTTTTGAATTATTACTTTAGTTTTATTAGGTAATTTGATATTTAAGTAGCTGCGATTAGTTTTAATTAAATAAATATGGCCCAAAATATGGATTCTACCTCTTCCAATATTAAAGAACCTATAAAGAGGCTTAGCTTTACAGCAGATGACGACTTAGTCCTTCTAAGAGAATTTGCTGCTTGTTGCCCTAAACCCACTGGCAGAAGTTGAACAATAAAGCACTGGAAATAAGCACTTTAGCCCTTTAGTTTTAAAATACCTAGTAAACAAAACAATTTCAAAGTTTTAAATTCAAAGTTAGGTTAAGTTTAAATAGCGGACGCGACGCGAACAGAATTCTTTCCGATCCGATAACTATAAATGAAGAGAGTTAATACCACCTCACGTAAGGGAAATAACACCAGGTCTTATTAACGTCCATGCACGCTATTCGGTTTAGCGGTATCTCTCTATTACGCTGTTTATTGTTATTTTACGCGAGTTTATTTTTGCGCACAGAAAATTTGACTCGTTTGCACATCGTCATAAAAAACAATTTTCGTACCACGAATCAGGGACAAGATTTTTATCTGTATACTTATAGGATACCTAATCTGCGATTATATTAACTATAATATCATTAATTTTATTTTCGTCAAATCTTAGAGCCCTTAATAGATACAAATATTTTCAGGGATGGCATATTTCGACCCTAGGAATATGTCTATGAGGTTTTTTTTGTCGCAAAAAAAATGTTAAAAATCGTGGATTTTCTTATAAATTTTCTGTATATTTTAGAAAACTTTTTAGAACTGCCGTTCACCGCAAATTTTCCCAGGGTATAATTTCTTAATCTCTGATATTACCATGGTTACGGCACTTAAAGGGATGCAAATACAGAAACAATACGGTGGCTCTCAATTTTTTTTGAAAAATCAATCAATAATTTAATTTTCATTTTTTAATTACTCGGTTATTTTGAACTTATTTGAAAAACGATAAAGAGAAAATATGTTTCTTATATTGAGATCTACTAGCCTTGAAAATATTTGCACTTATTTAAGACTCGCCCTGTATAATTATCAGTAATCTATTAAAGCAGGTTAATATTTTTATGTTCTTTACTGTATTATAATTTAACTTTTAGTTTTAGATATCTGAATAAATAATTTTTTTGTTAATATTTTCAGTATGGGTGTAATGATTGATAAAAGTAAAATAATGCCCAACTTTGATGAATACAAACCACTACAGATATCCAAAAAATCTTTAGTTTACTCGAATCGAAAACAAAATAAAATAGATCTTCCAAAATATAAATAACCAAATGAAAATTTGTAACAAAAGGAATATTCAGTTTCTTCGTCTTTATTGGATACTAAATTATTAACGCCCTATTGTGAAAATCACCACCATAAATAATTTATGTTTAGTAAACAAACCAAAACAAAGCGAAAAGTTCCTTTTATTAATTTCAGCTTTTTCCTAAAGTTTCTCAATAATTTTATAAAAGATATTTCTCCTTTTTTTGTAAGAATACGCTTTTCAAATAAAAATACTGAAATACAAACATATTTAAGAAGATGTTAAAGCTATTAAAGCAAAAAATCATAATCGAAAATAAACGAGAATTTTTATACAGGAGATATTCCAATTAATTTTTATCCTAATAATAATAATTCCAACAATAAAAAATTCTTAAAGAATTTGTTATTATTTATTTCCAATTAAAAATTATAGTTAAATAAACCAAAAAAAATTCAGTCATTATTTTTACTCTTTATCAGAATTTCATCAAAGTAAACATAGATGTTTTATAAAATCATTTGGTTTTTATCGCTATATTATATTCTCGGAGAACAAAACAATATGTTGAAAACAAAATCTTTTTTTCACAAAAATATGCCTATATACTTTCACTTTTATACAATAAATGTAGCATTACGTTATAGAGTTAGATAAAATAACAAAAATAAATATTAGAAAACTTATTAGTAAAAAAGGAATGAAAGACAATGCAACAATAACAATCACAAATAATAATACATTAAAAATGAATTTTCAATAAATAACTTAAAATTAGAACAAATAAAGTAAGTATTACATGAACACACACAACATCTACCCCAGTTCCTCAGCTATATATACCAAAAAAAACAAAAAAAGATCGTAACTCACCTGATTTCGCATGAATAGTGGGTGAATGCGAAATTTTGCCTACGCTCCGACAGGCATTCCTAATTTCTAAAATGTTTCCACACTAAGAGGACCGACGTTGTAGGGGTGAAGACGACGCGTGCTGCTTCCTGGTTGACGCCATATCGCACTGGTGGCGCCGCGACGCACTGCGATGGCGTCGTCGGCTCGCCAGGCGCCGGACGTTGCGAAAATATCGAAAGGGTCGATCCGGGGGAGATTTCGAACTTCCCGGCCGAGTTTTCGCCCCCGATACGATTTCCGATGCGATTATTCTAAACAGACTCGCTTTTTGCATCGAAAAATCTTGTTTTGAAAGTGCAGTAGAACCTCGATAATTCGGACGCATAATATACAGGGTGGTCCGAACTGTATTTCGGAAAATTCGGCAGCATATTCTAGAGATAAAAATAAGTAAAAAAGTTCGTATAAATGTATCTCCTAAAATGCTTACTTTCGGAGATACAGGGTGTAGAAGTTTTATTTTTATTTCGATTTTTTCCAAATAATTTCTGAAGTAACGTCAATATTAGGATGAAAATTGGTGCCTCGTTTTTTTTGACATGAGAAATTTGATTTTGATGTCAATATGACTCCTACTTGTAGAGGGCGCCACCTACATATTTTTTAACTGATTTGAAGAGTAATAACTTTTCGTCCGTACCTGTATAAAACTAGTGAGTAAAAACATATAACTTACGCAGTGTTTTACGTAAAAAAGGTCTCTTGGTAAAAATCGCCACGAGTAATGGTTCTCGAGATATTTGGAATCGAAATTATTAATACTGTAATACAGTTCGGACCACCCTGTATAGAAACAGCTATACAACCGAATTAGTAAGTACTCCGGATTACCCAAATAGTTGTATAATGTTATTGTTTCCTATTTTTATTGTTCCCAACCTAAACTCAAAATGTAACACATTTTTATTAAAAAGAAAACGGTAAGGACTATAAAAAAATTTTGTACTTATTATACACAATCAATTTTTATATGAGTACTTATCGATTTCGCTTCCTCAGCAGCCTTCGCTGTTAGTTCTTTCAACAGCAAATTATTTAGCCTAGAAATCGCCTTTTAGCCTCTTCATGTAATAGAGGCAATTTTAGAAAATAAATCAAACAATAAAAAACGCTGCAGAGACCAAAGAATATGTGCTGAGCCTATTAAAGTGTTGATCTAATAACTTTGACGTTAAAACTATTACTTCAAAACTATTTTTCCAAAGCTTTCGTGACTTCACTTAGGCGTCGTTTCTGGTTCACTCTCATTGGCATCTTAATTATTAGATATTAATACATCTGGCATTATGGAATTCTAGTATATTATAGATATTAGAATAAATTAATCTTTTCTATTTTGTTTTATTAGAATTGCCATAATCAAGATGGTTACTGATACCGTGATATAAAAATAAGGTAGTTAAGGCTTATAGGTATTTTTGTATTTATTGTACAAGGTGTCCCAGAAATAATAAGTGCAAGTATTTTAACTGGGAGTACAGTTCAATCCCAGAAACACGCCTAAGAGGTTTTTTTTGAAAATTCGGAATTTTTTGAAAAAAAAATTGAATTTTCTTTTAGTTTTTAGTTAAAAATCATAATTTATTGATAATATGCCAACATAGGCAGTAGATTAAATTTACAAGAAAGAAAATCCAGAAAAGATCCAGTGCCTGGCAAAAAAATTGAGCAAAAAAATTTTTTGTGTTTCTGAGCAAAAAAAATTGAGCAAAAATTTGAAAAACTATAAAGAGAAAATATGTTTCTTTTATCGAGATTTACCACCCCTTAAAATACTTGCACTTATTTCTGGGACACCCTGTATTCTCGGTTTGAAAAAAGATCAAAATAAACCACTAAATCACCACAATACATCAAAACATCGCTAACCATGTTAGCATCATGAGCAGATGATTAAAACTAAACTAATATATTAGTTGTAATGGTTAGCGAAACGGGCGTCCAGTGCAAAAGTAAGTGTTTTGATGTATTGTGGTGATTTATTGTTTAATTTTGCTTGTTAGATGTAACACCAAAGGTTCCAACTCCCAAATGCAATTGAAAAAAAAAACGATATCAAGATGCGCTTTTCTTTGATTTTTTGAAAAAACGCGCAATTTTTGTTAAATCGTAAGTCAGCGTTCCCTAGGGTCTGCTGTCAAATGCATATTATTATAGTTTATACGGTATAATACAGAGTAAGGAACGCTCTTTTAAACAAGACCTAGTTTGTTGGATTCTGATTACCCACTCCGGAGTTATTAACATTCAAATAAAAACAGATCTAACCTCCCCCACCACTCCATTTTGACCGATAGAGCAATCAAATCGATTAAACAAAAAATCTGAAATTTTCTGAAGATTATAACGCCAATATTTATAGTAGGTGCCCCTTACCTGGGAAACATCTGTAAAAATTCCAATTTCTTATTTGCCATAGCAGTTACGCCCTCTAGCGGCCATTCTACAAACTTAATTTCCAACAATTTCCCATTGCCTTAGTCATTAATATTTTTTCTGCAGACTCTACGGCTAAAACTTTCCGAGTTACAGCCGAGACCCATTCTTAGGGGAACACCTGGTACAATATAGTGTTTGGTCATTCACTCTCTTAAACTTACTTCTGAATCTCTTTGAATAAGAAGACTAAGGAAGGAGCATAATGCTATCCATGTATTCATGCATGGTGGGCGGAAAAGCCACCATAAAAGCTCTCTAGGGTGGGGATCCTTGACAGTTCTGTTTGACGATTCATTTGACTTGATTGATTCATTTTTGATTTGAAATTTTGTGGATTTGTCAGTCTTTACGGAGCTTATTTTATGTTATTTATTATTTATTCTACTACTGATAGTTGTATAAAGGTAGTAAATCTAGATGGAAATTGTGGCAGAACTTAAATTAACAGTGACACTATCGCGATTTATCGAAAAAGACTCTAAAATAGTTGGTTGTGTAGCGTGCGGTAGATCTCGGCAAAAATTGAGTGAAATAATGGAACACCTTTTCGCTAGTAAGTGACTATATAATATACATACGTGTAGTAAACCGATCATTTATGAAATTCACTTAAATTAACTAAATTATATATTTTTCTTGCATTTTAGCTTTTATTTATTACTTGTCAAAGATTAGATGTCAAAGAATTTAGATACGTTAATTTGACTTACCTGCTTCAGTAGCGTATCGGATGTTTGTGTTAATAAATACTTATTATAAGTTATCTATTTTTATTAGAATTATATATTTTTATAACAATTTTAATAACTACCAACATTTATTCACAACGTAAAATAAAACAACAAATTATTGAGTCTACCTCACGTCTACCCTACATCATAGTTTTACATTTTTTAAATAAAATTAGAACGACACTGATAAACCGGAATTTAAGTCGGCCATATTTGAGGTCCATCGCGGTGTACCTAAGATTTTTGATATGCTCCTTCCTTAGTCTTCTTATTCAAAGCTGAATCTAAACTCTTGTGGGAAAACTCTCCAATACAGAGCAATTTTATAATTATATGTCAGATCAAATTGACTTAATTATGTTATACAGTTCGTCGTTAACGCAATTCAGTAATTTAATTTATCACAGAAGAAAAACAAATTACATCTCAATAACGTATGTGTATGCATCGATCGGGTATGCAATCTAATTAATGCTGTCGAGTAAATTACATGTTTGTGCATAAATACATTTATAAAATGCTATTTTTGGATTGATGCAGAATTAAGTCTAATTTTACATAAATATATTTGTAGCATGACATTTAAAATCATATGTTGTACATAATTATATGATATTGTTTTATTGTAGTGCACTGAAATGTGTGATAAAATCTGCATTAGTTTTTCATTTCAAACCACTTATAAAAAATTGGACAAGTACGAGTCGGACTCGCGCACGAAGTGTTCCGTACCATTCATTATCTATACAACATTAGACATTAAAAAAATGAAGAAACACATTACTAAAAATTGTATTAACTAACAATAAATATGTAAAAAGTAAAAATAAATATGTAAAAATATGTAAAAATTAAAAAAAAAACGATTAAAAAAAAGTCGCCTTGACTAGGGTTCGAACCTGCCTTACTACGGCCACAGATTATACAGATTATAATCTTTGTTTTTTCTTTATTGTTTTTCGTGGTTCCAATTTTCGGAATCGGGCACTAGTTAGGTGACTAGTTTGCGCACATAGCACGCCCACTTATGGCCTCTAAAATTGTGCACAGCGCCTGACCGGTACAGTTATTAGAGAGATATCGGAAAACCGAATAGCGTCATCCAGTATTTACGCGTACCTTATCATGGTTAGGATATGCGCGAGTCAACGCAACACCCGCTAATAACGTTACCGCCTGACGTAATTTGCGGTAAAATCAATTACCCCAAACGCTCTTTCTAAATAACCTCTGATAACGTTTAAAAATTGCTTAAATGGGCATGTGCGGGTATTTGACAACCGGAGCCGTAGTAAGTAAAAATAAGTGGAATTGAGTTGGTGTTTGACAGTGGTCGCGCTATTAGAACTCTGAATTAAAAAATCGATATCTCGAAATCAATTAGAAAAAATTGATTGTAGTTTTTGTCAAAAACTTTCTTAATATATCTGCTATATTTTCTTCGCAGACAGTATGGGAAAATCTTTATAAATAAAAAAGTTAAATGATTGCTGAAAATTACTATACATTAGAAGTAAATAAATGTTTTTTTTTTAATTTTTTCAATGGAAAAAACAAGCCAATCGAATTTTAAACATCTTGTAAAAGATTCGAACTTCAAAATAAAAAAAAAGTTTCAATATCTAAAGTGGTTCTCCAGTTATCGCGTGTTATGTGTTAAAAAGTTGAGTTTTTAAATTATCGCGATTACTGACGTTTTCTCGTTACAAAAATGGATACCCTAACAATGTCCTTATAATTCCATTTCAGATGCATAGACACATTTCAGATACATAGATCAGAAACATATTTAATGATTTTATCTAGTTATCTTTTCAAAAAAAAATCGACGGTCACCAGGTCCTGGTAATATTGTAGCGGAATTGTTAAACTGTGGAACCCAAAGACTGCGCTGGCGTCTGGCAGAGCTATTTAACCAGTGCTGCCTGCAAAGTAAACTACCCCGAGAATGGCGAGTGGCTTACATAGTGTCCATCTTTAAAAAGGGAAATCGTAACGACCCCACTTGTTATAGAGGCCTAAGCATTAACAGTTCGGTCAGCAGACTTTTTGGAAATGTGCTACAGGGTAGGCTCAGGGACAGTATTGGGGACAAAATCTCGGAAGACCAAAGCGGATTCACACCGGGGAAATCTTGCACAGATAACCTTTTTGTCCTGCAGCAGGTGATGGAAAAAAAGATAGCAGTAGATCAAGAAATCCATCTAGCATTTATTGATTTGGAGAAAGCGTACGACTCTATTCCCCGCAGCAAGATATGGGAAGTCTTGTATATCTTAGAAGTAGATAGATCTTTGCTTAAGATAATAAAAGAGCTATATAAAGAAAATAAATCGTACGTTAAAATAGGACACAGGCTATCTAATCCAATTAACACCACAAAAGGGTTGCGACAAGGATGCAGCTTATCTCCTCTGATCTTCAACGCTTACGTCGAAGTAGCCCTTAGGGAATGGAAGACGAAATGTCAAGGTATGGGAATACCCATTGGGGACAACACACTATTTACCCTGAGCTTTGCAGACGATCAGGTCGTGATTGCGCAGGACTCTACGATCTAGAATTACGATCTAGGATACGATCTAGAATTCATGACTAAGAGGCTTTATCAAGAATACAACAAATGGGGACTTCAGGTTAGTCTAAAGAAGACCGAATACTTAGCTGTCAATTCCAACGTTTGTTTTGAAGCCTTCATTAATGATAACGTCCAGATTCAACAAGTAGACAAATTTAAATACCTGGGTGCTACTATCAACAACGAGGGTTTGGGCAAAGAAGAAATACAAACCCGAATTCAGAAGAGCAAACAAGTTATTGGATGTCTTAACAGCCTCTGGTGGGACCGAAACTTATCTGCAACAACTAAAAAGAGACTTGGAAGAACATTGGTGGAGTCAGTTCTTTGCTATGGTTCAGAGCTATGGACTCTGAGTGCAGACGCGAAACGCAAAATCGAAGTTGTTGAAATGGACTACCTTAGAAGAAGCGCAGGTATATCAAGCCAATGGAAAAAAAGACAAACATCGAGGTCAGGCGTATCATGAATGCATCGGAGGAGACAGTACTGGATCGAATCGAAAAATCCAGCTTAAAATGGTTTGGACACGTTCTGCGTATGCCGGAGAACAGGTGGCCAAAAAGAGTTTTTCAATGGGCTCCCCAGGGCAGAAGAAAGAGAGGTAGACCTAGAAAATCCTGGAACGGAACGGTTACGGAAGCAATGGAAGCTTGTAACCTAGAAGCTGATGACGCTCTAAATCGAGATGTGTGGCGTAGGGTAACGGGAGGCAGCAATAGGCTGTAGTTGGAAATGAGTATTAAATACTTAAACCAAATCCTATTATATATATATATATATATATATATATATATATATATATATATATATATATATATATATATATATATATATATTTCAAAAAAAGATATTTTAAAAATAAGTGGTTTCTGATCGTGATATTACTTTACTTGATAAGGAAAGACGTACCGGAGAAATGTAGCAACGCCGCAACAGCACACCGTCGCACTTCTCTCACTCCGACTTAATAAGATCCCTATGCGATTTACTTACACATGTAAATACCGACCCAAAAGTAAGAGTTGCCAGCACGGTATAATTTTCTATCAAATTAAATAAAAAACTACCGAGGGTACCATTTCTAAATCAAAATTTATCTGAAAAATAAAGAGAGCCGTTTTTGAAAAACACCCGGTATAATACGATTGCGATTTAAAAATAAAAAAGCTTTTCTAATCTAAAAAATTTATTGTTAAAAAATCTTCTATAAAATAACACTGCTCAAAATTTTAGAATATTAAAATATCTCATTATATAAACAAATTAAGACTAATTAATAAGTTATTTCTATTCTCTTTTCAAAATCGAATAAAACAATATTTACATTATATACCTTTGATGGAAAATGAATGATAAATTTATGCACTATACTGATGAAAAATCTTATTTATAGTATCAGCAATACATAGTATTTTTAACTCCAACTCTACTACATTAATATTTATAAAAAATAACTGTACAGAAACGTTTTACATTTTATAAATTTTTAAAATCACCTTTAAAATCAGGACATATTTATACAAACATATTTATTATTATGTATTATAAATAACTAGTAAAATAATCTCTTAATAAAAAAAATTATATTGTATTTCTGCTACTTTTTTGTATGTCGTCTGTAAAAATCATATGAGCCTTACCTCAATTACATATAACAAATATGATTATGAATTAATTTCTATCAAAGTATTACAAGCATCTAAGAGTAATTCAGCTAATTTGTAATATTCTTTATTGCTACTGTTTAAACATTGCAACGTTTCGGTTGTCAAATTTTTAATATTTTCTAAATTACTAGGAGAGCACCAATCACCATTCTGGAAAATAATATATTATTATTAAAAACAAAATATAGTCTATCTAAACGCGGATGGAAGCGCAGTGAGACAATTCAGCGTTTTACTATAATCAAACATATTGATTTTCATTGTTCAATTAAGCAATCAAAAATATAGTCTGTGAAACGAATAACTTTGAATTTGACAGTTCCCGCGGGCTTTTCTAGTGTTAATTTTATTAGGTTAGCAACCTGCGGCCATGCTGACGCAATGCCGTCTCTAGTAGAACAGCCTCGGAGCGAGATTTATGACGTCACGCTAACATAATTATTCCTTATATTTGACTATGGCTGAAATCGTACTCCATAGTCAATGTAGATAGTTTTAGTGTTAAGAATAATAATTTTAAAAAATATGTGGTCATCTTTTGACAAGTTTATATTAGTTTATTAATTGCAGTAAACATTATGTGGTTTGTGGTGTGAATATTTTATATGCAATTTTTTGGATTATATTCGACACTATTTTTTTATATGACACAACACTGATGAAGGCTATAATGTTAGCCCAAACGTTTTTTTAAACCAAAAAAATAATGAAAAACCAAATGAAAACTTAATGAGCGTTTTTCCCGAACCTAAATCCCAAAAAAATAAAAAATTTTATAGAATAATTTTACATTATAAAATGACAGCGATCTTTATTTCATAGCCATCGCTGACGCATTTTTTTCTATGATATTGTATTATTTGCAAATATAATTTTTCGAACATTGATACTTGCAAAATATATGTACATATAAATTTTGTGAATGCAAATAATAATACACCACTATTAGTACATATTGAATGTTTTTTGTTAAATTAGATCGATTTTCAAACCCCAAAATTTAAAATATATTTTACAACCCATTATCTTATGTACCTATTCATTATTTGTATATTGTAAAACATTTGCTGCATTTGTATGGTTCATAGTTTATTTGCCAAAGTATTTATTACTATAAATAGGTATATATTATATTTATTAACTGTATATTTCATGTAAACTATATCATTTTTAAAATACAAACCAAAAATACGAGGAATAATTATGTTTTCCATGTATTCTACAACATATTTATTAATCCGTATCTAATTAGCGTGACGTCATAAATCTCGCTCCGAGGCTGTTCTATTAGAGACGGCATTGGTCTGATATTTAGAAATGTCAAAAGCTGATGACATTTTACTTTTGACAATTATGCGATTTCGAGTTGATTTTTGCAAGAAGAGGAAGAACTGTCACTTGTTTTATTATTTTCCTTTTCTATTTCACGAAAGTAAAAAGAGTTACCTATCTGATTCGTTCAGGCACTCAATTTAAAGAATACTTAAAGAATATCAGTAACTTTTTTGACAGAGGGATTTTATATTTGTCATGTTGGTAAAAAATAACGGTCAAAATTCAAAGTTATTCATTTTATAGACTATACCATTCATTATCTACACAACATTAGACACTATATTATTATAAAACTTTTTTCGATTTAGCTGAAATTTTGAATGCGCGTATAAGTAATTTAAAAAAAATGAAGAAACACATTACTAAAAATTGTATTAATCAATAATAAAGATGTAAAAAGTAAAAATAAATATGTAAAAATTAAAAAAAAGATTAAAAAAAGTCGCCTTGGCTAGGATTCGAACCTGCCTTACTACGACTCCAACGTCATAGCAGCGTAAAGTCCTAACGCTTTAACCACGCGGCCACCGAAGACTTGAAAGATTCTATGTAAAATTCTTACTTAAAAGATAATGTTTAGTGGAAGTACTTTTTTATTTATAAACATTTATTTAATTCTGTTTTTAGTATTTGTTCTTATAGCGGCAACATAGATACATTATCTGTGAAAATTTCAACTGTCTAGCTATAACGGTTCATAAGATAGACCTTTGTGACGGACGGACGGACGGACAGCGAAGTCTTAGTAATAGGGTTCCAGTTTTTAGCCTTGGTGTACGGAACCCTAAAAAAACTAGTAGTGGGAACTATCGAATGAATACTATCGAAACATTCGATAGTTGCAATTCATTCGAATAATTCGATAGCTGGTAAGAAAACATTCGTCGAAAACTATTCGAATAAAAATTATCGAATAGATGCGTCATCTGCCTTGAAATATTGTATTCTAGTAATTCGGCAGCAAAAACCATTCATTTATAAAATTCATTCATTTGTAAAATTCATTTATTCGTCAGGATCGATTATAATAAAATATAAACTGGATTTTAGTTGACGTAGGTTTCTTTCCGAGAAACCCGACAGCGGTCGGTGGCAATGCTATGAAAGAGGCCGGCATCTTTGATTTTTGCTGAGTTAGATAAAGATAAGGACACATTTTTTTATTGAGGTGCTAGTATTTATACAGAAAATACATTATGAACGGCGCTGTTGCCATATATTCGTATTAGTTGGTATTAGCAAAGAATATTATTATTTGGTATTATTGTTAGGAATAGTATGACTATATATTTTGCATTTTTTTTATTAATATCCTGTTGTTACACTGCAATAATACTTTTTATTTTGGATGTAGGAAAATGATTTTTAATGTTTTTAAGCAAAACTGGTTTAAAAAATAATAATAACAGTAATAATTTGTTATACCTATTAACACCAAAATTTAAAATCATTTAATATAAACATTTTTTTTAAGTAGTAGCAAAATATAAACAACAAATTAGAAGTCAAAATTATTTATATTAGATCCTATTTAAAAATAATATAGTTTCTAATTTTTTTGGCAACGTTGGTTTATTAAATAATAATAATTACAGAACTAATTTGTTATATTAACAACAAATTTTAAAATCATGAAATATAAACATTTATTAATTTTCTAAGCATGCAGTGTAATGGAAGGAAAATATAAATAAAAAATATATATATATATATATATTACTTTTTATTACTTTGTATTACTATTTAAAAATAATATTGGTACCATAATATTTGCTTTTACTGGCATTTACTTTAAAAAATAAATGAAATATTTCTTCGCAAAAAACTAGATGTAAAACAATTAGCATAAACAAAATACGAATATCGTTAATTTTTTTTTAATTGGCACGAGTAAAACTTTAACCAATCAATTTAATTTTCTCATCCCAAAATTTGAGTTCGATAACCATTTACTTATCCACATTACTTAAATAAGATTATTAAGTTCAACTAATTCATATTATTAAAACATCTAAAATACAAATACATAGGTATGTATTTTTAAAATTAATTGTAAGTTCACTTCATCTCTCTTAAAAATTGCTACTTCTCAAAATTTCCCATTAAAAAAATAGACCATATACCATATAAAATTAAATAATTGAAAGATCGGGCTACGGAAAATCACACAAATTTCCGGAAAAATTTTGACCACCTGCACACGCACACAATCGTCAATTTAAAAAAAACACTACTATTTTAGTATTTTAAATATTTTAATAAACGCAAAATAACATATTATTTAGAAGGCGAAGTTATAAAAATTTGGAAGAACTAGTAATGCACGACGCACACAAAAATTAAACGAATACTAAATTCTAAATTTCATTTATCAAAAGCATTCGATAGTCGTTGCTCAACGATAACCATTTAGTCGCACGGCGAGGTTGTCACATATATACAAATGAATGAATGATTTTATTCGAATAAAACCATTCGATAGTTGAAATCATTCATTCAGAAACCATTCGATAGTCTAATTCATTCGATAGTTCCCATCGCTAAAAAAAACTATTAATATAGTTTTAAACAAATCTTGCGAAAATCTATAATCGTTGTCAGAAAATATGTTGTTTTATATATATTTTTTTTGAAACGGTTATGTTTCCAGGGGGTTGCTAATCCCCCATCGGGCGCCTCCCCAGGTGGCGGATAGGGGAATGCCTCTCAGATATGAGTGGTACCGGAAAAATCAAATATCCGGGGTGGACCAAAATTAGCAAACTAGGGCACTCTCTTGCCCTTGAGAGCAGAAATGATCTCAAAAGGCGGATGAGCTATACGATGACGAGTATGAGCCAACGGCATAGGATCAGGCAGGCAAGGGGAAACCACCTGATTATTATCCCATGAACACTATGATGTTACGTGACAATGGTATATGGTTGCCATGCGATCCGAGTAGCGACCGGCGCGGCGCTTGACTGGGTTCGGGCCATCAAGTGTGAAATTAGCAACCGAGCAGACAAACGTAGGTGACCAGGCTTTGTCTGCAGCTCGAGTTACTGGAAAAAACAACAAGCTTCCTCAGAAATCCAAGATAAATATTGGTACGTGGAATGTCCGAGGACTCCTGAGCGTAGGGAAACTTCAAATATTGAGCGTGAGCTGATGACAGCAGAGATGGATATATGTGGTTTGTCGGAAACACACTGGAAAGGTAAGGGACACTTTACAACTGCTGAACATCGGATTTTCGTGTCGGGCTCAGACAATGCAAGCCAGAATGGAGTAGCCATTGTGGTTAACAAAAGAATGGTACAATACGTGGACAGTTACCAAACCATTAGTGACCGCATTATTAAAGTCACCATCCGTACAAAACCTACTAACATGCATCTTATTCAGGTATATATGCCTACAACTGACGCAGATGACAAACAAGTTGAGGATATTTATCAAGAAATAGAACAACTAGTATCAGCCACACCCAAAAAGGAACCCCTAGTCATTCTAGGTGATTTCAACTCCAAGGTGGGAAAGTCAGCTGACAATAACAACCTACAAAATATTATAGGAATGTACGGACTTGGAGACAGAAATGCCAGAGGAGAGAGACTTATACAATTTGCAATAGACAACAATCTTGCAATAACAAATACCATGTTCAAACAACACCCTAGACGATTGTCAACTTGGACCTCACCCGATCAAAAAACGAAAAATCAAATTGACTATATCTTAATAAGCGGTAGATGGCGGTCATCTGTTACCAATGTTAAGACAAGACCTGGCATGGTATGTGGATCAGATCATAAAATCCTAGTGGCAAAGTTCCATCGTAAACTACAGGCAGTGAAATTGATCAAAACGAAAAGGTATTCAGTACCTACTAAAGAAGGAATAATGAAAACAATGAAATCGGTAAAAATGCCCACACTAAAAAATGACGTACAAGAAATGTGGAATGACACTAGGACTTGGATAAATGAAATAGTTAAAGGAAGTTGCACATCTGGAAACACTAAATTAAAGTCCAAAACTTGGATGTCGAATAATACGATCAATTTGCTTGAAAAAAGAAGAAACCTAGTCATATCAACAACATTTGACAAAGAACACAAACTAAGAAACATCAATAAAGAAATAACAGCTGTAGACAGGATAAAAACACGCACGTCAACGAGATTTGCACAGAATTGGAAAGACACTCGGCAACTAACGAATCTAGAGAGCTATTCAATAAGGTAAATATATCTCTCGTGAGTTTCAACTACGTACACAAATTATACAGGATGAAAATGGTCGAAAGATTACTGATCCGGATGGTATTGCTGAAGTCTGGCGAAAGTACTGCACAAAGCTTTACGAAGATGGTGAATCTTCTAATAATATTAATCGCCCCAACCAATTCGAACATGAACCGGAGATCCTTAAATCAGAAGTTGAACACGCCCTAAATCGTCTCAAAAAAAATAAAGCCCCAGGTATAGATGGTGTAGCTGCTGAGATATTAAAGTCAATAGGGCAACCGGTAATTGATGTTATTCATTTCATATGCAATCTGATTTGGAAGACGGGAATTTGGCCAGACGACTGGTGCAGCTCATATATATACCACTATATAAAAAGGGTAATCCGGCAGACTGCAATAACTATCGAATGATTGCTTTAATTCCTCATGCATGCAAAATTCTCCTGCAGATTATTAACAACAGACTCAGGCCATATCTACTACCACAGATTGCAGAAGAACAAACTGGCTTTATGCCTGGTAAGGGTATCAGAGAACAGATAGGGAACGTACGACAGTTAATAGAAAAAGCGCGAGAATTCAACATAGAAATGTATCTCTGTTTTATCGACTATTCTAAGGCCTTCGATCTAGTCAAGTGGCAAAAACTTTGGCAAATACTCAAGGAAATGGGGGTTCCTGATCACCTTATTCTACTTATCCGACAACTATACCAACATAATTACGGACTTATAAGAATTAATGATGTCACATCAAATAGATTTCAAGCAATGAAGGGTGTCAGGCAGGGGTGTGTTCTCTCACCCCTATTGTTCAATATTTATACCGAGTACATAATGCGTGATATTCTCGATAACTGGCAAGGTGGAGTATCTGTGGGGGAAGGAAAATCAATAATCTAAGATATGCCGACGATACACTAATCATAACATCAAGTGTGGAAGAAATGGAATTTATTATGCAACGTCTCCAAGAAACTAGTACAGAATTTGGGCTAAAACTTAATCCTAACAAAACTACTGTCATGATTGTGGACCGACAAAACAACAACCAACCTCACGTGGGAAACATAGCTGGATTTAAGGTGGTTAATAAATACTTATATCTGGGATCGCTAATCGACAACAGCGGCTCATGCGAAGGCGAAATAAGACGTAGAATTGCGCTGGCTAGAACAGCCGTAACTAAATTAACTAAGATATGGAAAGATACAGCCATCACTAAGAACACCAAACTAAGACTGCTGAACTCGCTTGTTTTCCCGATTGCTACGTATGGGGCGGAAACATGGACGCTGAAGAAAAGCGATACCAGGCGAATGGATGTTTTTGAAATGTGGGCATATAGACGTCTGCTACGTATACCTTGGACAGCCCATCGTACGAATGAGTCAGTTGTCCAAGAACTAAACTCACAACTCAGCCTCTCAAAAAAAATAAACCGATGTTTTCTGACATATATTGGTCACATTGCTAGAAGAACGGACTCACTGCAGCTGCTAATAGTCGAGGGAAAGGTAGAGGGAAAGCGACCACGAGGAAGATCATCCAAGAGATGGGTTGATCAAACTAAAGACCTAATCGGCCAAGGCCTTCATGAAAACGTCAGCATGGCTCAAAACAGAGCGGACTGGCACAATACGATAAAAACCGCTACAGGAACATCATAGTCACTAATCCCTCTTCAGGGAAACGGACCAAAGAGAGAGAAACAAATCTTACCAATGTTTTAATAAATCTTGACAGTACTGGACTTAAAGCGGCAATATTTTCGCTCAAATGCGGCGACGAGCTTAAAAACTGAGACATTCTCCTTCCAGCAATTTTTAGCAATTCTTCGCCCAAATCGTTCACTTCGTTGACGGCTGGAATGAGTTCTTGTGCAATTATATCGAATCCGCTAATATACAGCTGAATAATTTGAAATCTAAAAGGTTAAAATGTCAATTTAAAATCAAATGAAAAAGAAAGCTTTAAAAATTAATTAGTACGTCTTAAATTTAAATAGTCAAGATCAGGAAATTAAACAAATATATCCCGTACAATACCTTTTAAGAGTATCAATGTCTAAATTCCATATTCTGGCCAGGCTTAAGCATTTTTGCATCCATTCTACATGTTCCACGCAGTATATTTCGTTGTTTTCATTCAACGTCACTGTTTCTAGGCTAAAAGTTATTACTTTCCTCAAAAACTGAAGTCTTGAGGCGTTAATTTTAATATCTGTCTTATTCCAGTTTGTATCAATTGTTCTTTGAAAATCTGAAAAAAAATTAGTTTAATGTAGAGTCACTGCTACCACAGATTATACAGATTATAAACTTGGTTTTTTCTTTATTGTTTTTCGTGGTTCCAATTTTCGGAATCGGGCACTAGTTAGGTTACTAGTTTGCGCACATGGCACGCCCATTTATGGCCTCTAAAATTATGCACAGCGCCTGACCGACACAGTTATTAGAGAGATATCGGAAAACCGAATAGCGTCATGCAGTATTTACGCGTCTTATCATGGTTACGATATGCGCGAGTCAATTTTTAACGCAACACTCGCTAATAACTTTACCGCCTGAGGTAATTTGCGGATCAATTACACCAAGCGCTATTTCTAAATAACGTTTAAAAATTGCTTAAATGGGCATGTGCGGGTATGTGACAACCTGTGCCAGCCGGCGAGATCTTTTAGTTTAGGTTATGTTTGAATTGTTTTGAATTATTACTTTAGTTTTATTAGGTAATTTGATATTTAAGTAGCTGGGATTAGCTTTAATTAAATAAATATGGCTCAAAATATGGATTCCACCTCTTCCAATATTAAAGAACCTATAAAGAGGCTTAGGTTTACAGCTGATAACGACTTAGCCCTTCTAAGAGAATTTGTTGCTTGTTGCCCTAAACCCTCTGGCAGACGTTGAACAATAAAGCACTGGAAATAAGCACTTTAGCCCTTTAGTTTTAAAATACCTAGTAAACAAAACAATTTCAAAGTTTTAAATTCAAAGTTAGGTTAAGTTTAAATAGCGGACGCGACGCGAACAGAATTCTTTCCGATCTGATAACTATAAATGAAGAGAGTTAAGACCACCTCACGTAAAGGAAATAACACCTGGTCTTATTAACGTCCATGCACGCTATTCGGTTTAGCGATATCTCTCTATTACGCTGTTTATTGTTATTTTACGCGAGTTTATTTTTGCGCACAGGAAAATTTACTCGTTTGCACATCGTCATAAAAAACAATTTTCGTATCACAAATTAGGGATAAGATTTTTATCTATATACATATAGTAACCTAATTTGTGCTGCTACTAAACTAGTCTATCTAGCAAAAGAATATATGAGAATTTCGGTAAACAAAAGTCTATATTGTTGAAATAAAATAGTCAACTGTTACTGTCAAGACAAACTGCGTATCAACGAAAAAAAATGCGTCACAGTAGCATGTCGAATGGTTATCAATGCATAGATAAATGAAACAAGTTTAGATTGGAAAGTGCCCATAAGGCCAATGTAAACACTATTTGGCGCTATTCATGCAATGGTCGCGTCCCAAATCTTTTGAAAATTTCGGAGCGGTTCGTCTTTTTCCGGAATTATATCGCCAAATATTTATTAAAATTTATTATTTTCTTTTAATTTTATAAATAAAATACAGGGTGTTGCATACACAAAACTTTATTTTATATAAGGATATGTATGAAATACCTATGAAACATTGGAAACCGACGTTATATCACGATCCACGATGGTTTTTGCAGTTCACAGTTCACAGCACAGCTTTTTAAGTTTTTAGTGACACTTTTTCACAATTATCACGGGTTTGAGTAAATAAAACTTAAATTAAACTCACAAAATAGCAATAATTACTTTGAAAATGGACGTTTTACACACTTTTCGGAATTTTTTCAATGAGAGCGGTTTAGATTTTGAAAGATTATATAATTTTTGAAGATTCTGACTTTGACAAGACATACGGACAAGTGAAAAATATTAATATTATTATTATTAATATTTCTGTTTTTAATTGCGGTTGTTCTTAGCAACCGCTATAGCAGCGCCAGATCGCGTACAACAGTCGCGACCCAAAATTTTGACGGGCATTCCAATCTAAATTTATTTCCTTTATCTATGAATCAATGTTAATTTTTGTAAAGTCAACATCTATATGACATAATATATTCAAAAGTTAACCGTGAAAAAAATTGTTTGTTATAACTGTTATAAGATTCTTACCTGTAAAGAACAAATTTCCAATAGACGCTTCAAATAAGTTATTGACTGGCTTCGAAAATTTAATTGAAAATGTGGAAATCATATGTAAGACTAACGACAGCTGATAATGTAAGTGCAACAAGTTATAATCAACTTCTTTTTGTTGAACTGCTAATTCAGTAAGTGTTTGATGTGTACCATTTTCCCAAATAGCTTCAAACTTTAATGTAGGTTTAGGCAAATCACAGTTTAATAGGCTTACATCTAGAAATATATCTAGAAAATTCTTACATATATCTGAAAAAAAAAATTGTATTATTAATGCACATCGTATTATGTCAACCATACAGATAAACGTAATTTTATTATTAATTACTTACTTATAAAATTAACTACTTGCTTATCTGATAATCCAGTGTCTTGCTGACAGAGCTTCTCTTTAGGCAACCTTCCAACTTTATTAATCAATTTGCAACTGCTTTCAAGAACAATTTTTAAATGAGTATTCCACACGAGCAGGAACAAACCTCGCTTGATATGCAGACTTAAAATATTATTTAAGCACTTAATAGCTGCCTCCAAATGATCTAATGATGTCATAGATTTACGCCACGCCAACGCATACTCCCAGCACATATTAGCTAGTAAAGTGCTTCCCTCCAAACTGTATGGAAATTGTTGTTTCAAAAGATTGAGGTACTTAAACAAGACATTTGATTTGACTTTTTCAATCAGTTCCAAATGCATTCCCTCCGATATTTCTAAATTTTCCACATTACTGTCCTTGGAAACATCCGTTACACTTGATTCGTTTGATGTTTCTGAAACCGTATAGTACAAGAAATGTAAATAATAAATTAAAGTTTTATACTTTACCATTCTGTAAATTTTTGTATATAACTTCGTTAATTACAATCATTTCTGAACTACATCCGGAAGAACATAACCATTGTGCCGCAAGTTCACTAACTGAGCCTCTTCCATTTTCAAGGATGTATTTAAGACTGATATCGACTCTATCGTATTTTAAAACTGGATAGTTTGAGTCAATCACCACCGGTTTTGTTGAAAAGATAATATTTAACGTAGCGACATCTTCCAATTTGCCTTAAAATAATGACATTTAAAATAGGTATAACCCTTGTATAACATAGATACACTATCGGACAAAAGTAGAGAAACTTTTTAAAATTGTGCCTTTTTTGTTAACACAGGGACTAAGACCATTTTATGGATTGTTAAAATAAAAGATACTTAAATAGTTCTTATTTAAATGAAATAATCACATGTCTCACAAAAACTTAAAATTTTATTCAGTTAAATAAAAAAAAACTATAGACACAAAAATAGAGAATCTAAAAATTAATATAAAAATTACAAGTACATAGTTGCTAACCTAATAAAATTAATATGGGTGATTAGCTATAACTTCATGACATCGCTTTGGCATGAAGTCCAAAATAGTTTTCTTATGGTATCTGGTTCAATGGAATTCCAGGCTCCTTTCAAAATTCTTATCAAATCTTTCTTATTGCTAATGTGACTTCGTCTTACCCGGCGATCTAGTTCCTCCCACAGGTTTTCAATGGGGTTCTGAACTTTGGGCAGGAAAGTCCATAACCCTAATTTGTTCAGACAAAAACCATTCTTGTAAGACTTTCGATTTATGCTTAGGATCATTATTTTGCTGAAATATCCAAGTTTAAGGCAAATTATCATCAGCAAACGGAATCATCACTTGCTTTAAGATGTCCAGATACATAAATCGATCCATTGTTCCTTCTATTACATGCAGTGGTCCCATGCCATATCCCGAGAAGCATCCCCACACCATGCAAGATCCACTACCATGCTTTACAGTGGCCTTGGTATATTTTGGATCAAATCTTTTCCCTTCTGGGCGATGTATCCACAACATGCCATCGGATCCAAACATATTGAATTTGCTTTCATCTGAAAACAGGACCTCTTTCCAGTCATTCGTCGATCAGTGCAAATATTTTTTTGGAAAGGTAAGTCGGGCCTTCTGGTTCTTCTTACTGATGAGTGGTTTTTTGGCTGCTCTTCTGCTAAATAATCCTGCTTCCCTTAACCTTTTTTGGATGGTCTTGGAGCTTATATTGACACCAGTTAGTTCACTCAAAATGTCATTTGGCGATTTATGCAGAATAGTTAAGGAGATTTTTTTAATTATCATTTCAATTTTTTTCGTTGTTTTCCTTGGCCGACAACATTGTGGCTTGTTGTCCATTTGCCGTACACCATTCCGATGTGCGTTGATTATTTTTTCGCGAAGATCCTCAGACAAATATTTCTCGCGTGGTATATTTAGTAAAAATGTAAATCAGAATAGCAACAGTTTTCACCTTAAGCAAATAACTACTAAGTATGGTCAATATTTTAAATAAACACCTGATAAGATAAATTTGGAATGTGGCTAAAAGGAAATATGTTTAAAACAAACATTATTTTAAATATTGGAGGTTTTTGAAATCCGACGAGTTTTAAAAAGTTTTTCTACTTTTGTCTGATAGTGTATGTTTTTATAAAATTCTTGTTATAGTTTAAAATAATATTTTTTTCATTATCGTAATAAACAAATTGCTACAACTTTAACAGTTTCCTACCTCAGCAAAATAAAAACACTAAATCACCACAATACACCAAAACACTTTTATTTTTACACTGGACGCGCGTTTCGCTAACCATGTTAGCATCATCAGCAGATGATTATAAACTGGTTGCGAGTTTATAAATAAAAACACTAAATCACCACAATACACCAAAACACTTTTACTTTTACACTGGACGCGCGTTTCGCTAACCATGTTAGCATCATCAGCAGATGATTATAAACTCGCAACCAGTTTATAATCATCTGCTGATGATGCTAACATGGTTAGCGAAACGCGCGTCCAGTGTAAAAATAAAAGTGTTTTGGTGTATTGTGGTGATTTAGTGTTTTTATTTTGCTGTGTAACACCAAAGGTTCCAACCCTCAACTGTAAGTTTCCTACCTATCAATAAAGACCACAGAATATTTTCTTGCGTAAGGACCTCAATATTATCTTCTGAATTTTCCAACTCCCATTTCAGTGATACGTTTTTGCATAGCATGGCTGCCATAAGAGCTGGGAACGGTCTAGCCGAGTTGGCTAGGTTTTGCCTAATGTCTTGCCAAAATACCGATACAGTATCATCTTCATGATTCACTACAATGCTCTTACTGGCTGTTTTAAGCAATACTGAGATAATTTCTGAGAAGTTATGCATATCTTTTTCTAAGTTCTGTTTAATATCTAAATCCCTATTAACCCAATAGTAAATAACTAAGTAGAACAAATTCTGAACTGAAATGCCACTAGAAGAAATAGCTTGCTTAAAGTTCTCAAAGTCGGTTCTTTCACCAGATATAAATTTCATAAAAATTACCTAAAATAATTATAATTTCAAATATGTTTTTATACGCACATTCACAAAAGAAGACGATTGCGGTGGAATATTTTTATTTAGAAAAAAATAATATGCAGAACAAATATTTAATGACTTTAAACCAAAACAGCATTCTAATTTGCAGAAAACAAACTAACCAAAACCCATGACAAATTTAAGATTTTTAATGTTAATTGATGTTAATAAAACACCTTATTTAGTTGAATTTGACGTACTGTGTCAAATAAATTTCATTAAGAAGGGTAGAGCACGTATACAGGGTGGTCCGAACTGCATTCCGGAAACTTCGGCAGAATTATTCTGCAGATAAAAATAAGTAATTATGTTCCTATGTATGTCCTAAAATGCTTTGTTTCGAAGATACAGGGTGTAGAAGTTTCATTTTTATTTCGATTTTTTCCAAATAATTTTTGAAGTAACGTCAATATTTAGATGAAAATTAGTGTCTGGGAGTTTTTTGACAGGAGAAATTTGATTTTGATGTCAACATGATTGCAGTTTGTGGATGGAGCCACCTAAAAATAAACATTTGTTGAGTAGATAGTTATTTGACTGAAATGATAATTTTGGGAACTTTTTATTTTTAAATTAATCATAGATTGTTCTTCGAAAAAATTATGCTAAAGTTTCTGTTGAACTTTTGCCACAAAAACATTTCAAATTTATGATTTCAATCTAATAACTATTTAGTCAACATGTTTAATTTATGTAAATGATGACAGAGGTATTGATAATTTTAATTCCAAATATCTCGAGAATCATTACTCGTAGCGATTTTTACCAAGAGAACTTTTTTACGTAAAAACGCCGTAAATGCATATTTTTTTTACTCAGTAGTTTTATACAGGTACGGACAAAAATTATTACTCTTCAAACCAGTTAAAAAAAATATGTAGGTGGCGCCCTCTACAAGTAGGGCTTCGTCCTACGTGGGTGACAAAAGCGAGCGAGCGACGCGTACGACAACAGAGGGCGAGGAGCGCGACGCGTGCGATGGGATACAGTGTTGCCAGAACTACGGATTAATCCGTAGATTGACGGATTTCGGATATATTCTACGGACGTACGGATTTTTTTCCAATAATACGGATTTTCAGTTATTGAACAATTTAACATAATATTATATGTTTAAAAAAGAACAGCGTCACAGTTGCCTTGGAAATGAAGATCACTGTTATTTCATATGTAAAATGATATGGTAAATGTTCATTTCCAAGCCTACTAAACGACTTTTATCATACGAAATATGTAGTAGAATATTTGCAAATTAAAAATTTTATCTATTACCATCGATTAATTCACAATACTAGTCATACAAAGAAGTAATAACTGATATATTATTTGCCTGTCGAATCATATTTTTGTAATAATAAAAAATTGTATTGGTTTGCAATACTTGTTTCTCTCATCTATTCTTGTCCATGTAATACTACATAGCTAGTACGTAGATATTGAGAAGTAGTAATTGTTTATCATTTTTAAGATGTTTATTTTTGATATTAATTTTATGTTTAACATGAATTAATAATCAATAAAATACAGGGTGTGTCTTAAATAAGTACAAATATTTTCAGGGGTGGTAGATCTCGATAACATATTTTCTCTTACCGTTTTTTTCTGTATTTGCACCCCTATGTATCGTGACAATGTAAGCGTAATCATATCAGAGATTATGAAATTATTAAAAAATGTACGATATTTATCATATTTTTATGCGAAAAAACGTCATAGACGTGTTCGAAATATACCGTCCCTGAAAATATTTGCACTTATTCAAGACTCACCCTGTATAAATACGGATTTTTTTTATTCATCTACGGATATTTCGACCAACGAAATACGGATATTACATATTTTCATCTGGCAACACTGATGGGATATGTTGTCCTGTGTATAGGCGACTTTTGAGAGCGATACGTACGGAAATAAATATTAGAAAAATTTCATTTCAATATTGGCGCTTTAAAAGACAACATGTCGCATAGTAATCGTAAAGTGGCAGTGTTGGATAATATATATTTAAAAATATCCTTAATTCGAAAAAGGCGTAAGAGAAGGCCGACAAATAATTTATATATCTGGAAAGGACAAGCATGGGAGAATTCCATAATTTATTTAATATGTTAAAAAGCCCACGAGTACACAAAGATGTCGACTAACACATTTTATTATATTTTAAATGCAGTTATTCCGGAAATTAGACACTCTTCGACCAACTTTCAGTGTCCTGTATCAGTGGAGGAGCGCTTACTGTTAACGATTAGGTAAGAAGATTAGGTAAGTAATAAATAAATAGTATATTCTATTTTTTTATTCATATTTCAAGAATATACAATAACTTAATTTAAATACGTGAGAAATCTGGATTCTTGGGTTGTTGCTGAGTAATGCTAGTATGGTGACTTGTGTCTGATGATGAAAATTGCAAATTTTCATCCAAATATTGACGTTAATTCAGATATTATTTGAAAAAAAATCGAAATAAAAATGAAACTTCTACACCCTGTATATCCAAAACTAAGCATTTTAGGACACACATTTATACGAGCTGTTTTGCTTATTTTTATCTGCAGAATATGCTGCCAAAGGTTCCGGAATACAATTCGGGCCACCCTGCATAACTGAGTGTTTAAAAAAATACATTTAAAAATTTAATTATTCTCTCCAGAAACTGCCATTGTTCATTTTTTAGGATGTTTAGGAGGGGGATTAGTCACCGCGACGTTACAGATCTATTGTGTTCCCCTTCCTTGAGTTATAACGAGTTATAACTCATCATACAGTCTCTCAGGGCTTTGACAAAAGCCAGTATCTGAGGCGGCTCCACAGAGGCCAGCTCTCCATTATCAACATCAGCCGTACCAAAGTTCATGGCACGAACGGTTGTTGTCTCGGCGCACTCAGTGATAAGATGTTCTGGTGTTTCCCCATTTTCCCCACAGAGATATTTTTAATGTGTTAGCCTAACCGTCTTCTTTCGTGAATGCGATTATAGCAAATATTAGATGGGGTGATAATGACACTTTCTATAATATTTCTTCTTTTAAAAATACAAAATCTTTAATAAAAATCATTCAGATGAAATCTAAGTCCTTAGAGAACTTTAGAATCTTAAACCTAATTTTTATTTAATTAAACTAATAATTGTTCATTATCACCAGTATGTGCATAATTTTTTTTCTTACCTCAGAAGCATTAAATACATGGTTTTCTTCAAGATTTGATTTTAAAATACTCCCGTCAGCTTTGCTTATATCAAAAGTATTCAGAAAATCAGAAACGGTGAAACCGATATCACTCGAAAAAGTTACACGAGATTTTTTGAAATTATTTTCACTACTTGAAATGGCCAGGTCAAGCAACTTCTGAAGGTTATCCAATTCCTTTGAATCTAGAACTGGGGTCCTTGGTTGTTTCGTTTCATCATCATTACATGCCTCTTCGTGAGTTGTTACAAAAGAATATAATTCCAGTAAATTCTTAATATTTGTCCAATTGATTTTAAAAGACTTATTGTCGTTCTCAGAATCAGCGTGATTATCCAAAAAGTAATTTACGCAGTTTAAGATAATTCCATAAGACAGATTTTTAGACGATATCAGTAAATCAACAAGCTGTGCCTTAATTTCTATGCTTTTGATTTCTGTACAAATGTTATGAATTTCATTGTTAAGTTGTTCAGTGTCGAGTTCACCGCATTTTATGAATTGTCGAAGTTTTTTGTACAAATATATATCTCTGGCCTTTCCACTATTCTTCTCTGCCAGGGCATAGTGAAATGGCACGGTAATTTCCTTAATTTGTCCATCATTATCCATGAAAACACAATTAAACTGACATATATAATTCGATTTTGAGTTATTACTGAAACCTAAAAGTCCGTGACTAATATACATCAGCTTGCTATATTTTGATGCAGAAAACACGGCGATTTTAATGCCTTGTTGCAAAGTAAATATTTCTAATGTGCCTTTCTTAGGCGAATAAATAATTAGAAAATTTGCAACTTTGTTTCCAATCCTGTGCTTTGATCTTCGCTCATCTGGAACCTAAATTAGCCAAATGTAATAATTAATATACAGCGTGATAGAAAAGTAGAGATATCACAGTAGGCACAGAAATTTGTCACTTAAACCCACTTTTTGCATACAGAAAGAGTATTTTTGTAATTTATTATTTGTTGCATGACATGTGATTTTTTTGCTCTATATAATAATTCCGTATAAACTTTTTTCAATAATTTTATAAAGGGTGAGCCTTAAATAAGTGCAAATATTTTATTTAATATATTAAATATTTTAATATACAGATTGTTAACTGGGCGGTTACTTAATGGGGGACAGAAAGGCAACACAGCCTACATTCCAAATGTGTACTAAACTAAGCTGCCGACTCGTCCCGAGCGGGCCGAGGTTGCCATATTTCAACCATAAAGCTCTTGCCGCGAGTAATAAACAAATTAACAACATGTATACGACATTTTGAGAAAGAATGCATTCTTTATAAAAATTTTTGCTTCATCGAAAATGGTTAATCCCGTTTATACTTTTCCATACCGTTTTAGAGAAAATTAATAAAAACATGAAAATATAGTTGAATTTTGAAAAATCCGAAAAATCAAAACGCGTTTCAATGGTAATATAACTTCGTTTTCATTTTTTGATAGATTGGTATTGATAGAATTTTAATTAACGTCATTTTTTGCTGTTTTAAAATGTTAAGAAGCCACAAAATTAATTTAGTTCAATTTAGTAAAGGGTGATAATAATTATTATCGGGAAATGTGTGATGAAATCGAAATTACATTACCATATAAAAACACTTTTTGATTTTTAGGACTTTTTTTAAACGGGATTAACCATTTTAGAACATCAAATTCTTTTTATGAAGAATGCATTTTTGTAAAAATTTCAATAAAAAAGTTTTTTAATTTTTAATTATAAAACATAATATCTTCATAATATGGCAACTTAAGTAGTAGTTTAAATTTACAAGAAAGAAAACCCAGAAAAGATCCAGTTCTCAAAATTTAAGCGAACAATATTTTTTTTAAAATTATTATCAAAGTAAAATATGTCGGTTATTTTGGACTTATTTGACAACAGTAAAGAGAAAATATGTTTCTTTCTGCCTCTATTATAAAATTTATCTTTTATGCATTTTGAGTGTACCTATTCTCTGCTTTTACGTTTGCTTCTTCTTTTCAATGGAGTTTAATATTGAAAAGTACTTTATTAATAAACTGTTAAACTCGTTAGACAGCTTAAGTGAAGATTTGCAGGTCCAATATTAAAACAGATCAATAATAAATAAACAAATCAAATCAATATTTATATTTTTATAGCTTACAAAACATTCACGATTACTTGTTGTCTTGTTTTTTATGTTTTCTTTAAATGTTCCTGACTAGGAACTGGTTCAGGAACATAGTTCCTGAAGGAACAATGGCTGCATGATAAGTTTAAATGGTCCTAAAAAGTCATTCTATTTAGTTAATGAAATTTATTTACTTTTACTGCCTACCTCCATTGTTTTTGGATGTAAATACAAAATATTACAAATTTTAGAAATTAAATGAGAATTTCACTTGAACTTCCAATATTTGCTTGATTTCTGTCATATAAATGACATTGATCAGCATTAGCTTTTTTCGGGTTCTTGTTATTACCGATTCTGAACCGTCCTAGAACTCTGCAGCGCATGCGCGAATGAAATGTCTTCATATTTCCTTCTGCGCTACTTCTAGGCGCTTTTCCTTCTAGGACGGTTCAGAATCGGTAATAACAAGAACCCGAACAAAGCTATTGATTGACAAACTAAACCAGAAAAACCAGCCATCTCGCTCGGGTTAGTTTGGTGACAGTTATAACCGAATTTTTCAGGAACCGTGTTCCGTAATAAGAAAACTTTCAGGAAACCGATAGAAACGGAGCATAAAACCATAACCAAGGTAAGCAACGGAATACACCCTAAAACCAAGGACTGTATATATTCTAAAGGACTGTTCGATCGCGTCAAATCGCCGCTGTCGTAGTCGCCGTGGAATGCTACGTCACGCGCTGACCAGCGCTCCACAGTACGGCGGATGGTTATTCTAGCGGGACAAAATCTCAAGAGCAATGTTTGGGACTTAAAATCTAAGAACGTAGCAAATGGTCTAATATATAGCAACTATATGGTTAAATTTATTTATTTGTTAACAACTTAATTTATTTTAAATAAATACAAGATAATAAAACTATGATTTTATTCGTACATGACGACAAATACATAAAATTATGATATCAAAAAACTCTTTAGCAGTTTTTTTTAATTAATTTGTAATCTTGTGACACCCTCTATAATTTATTTTAAAAAAATATATTTTATTTTGAAAATAATAAATAAGATAGGTATTTTAATTAGTATTAAAATTTTTAACACTCGGTAATTGTAAATTCATACATATATAGTAAGTATCTAAGACAATTTTTTAAACTCAGTGCCATTTGATGGAGTTGTTTTGTTTTTATACTATCCGATTGAAATGAATCTTTTTGGGCATTCACCTGTTAAGCTTGAACTCCCTGTGACTATGACTACCTGTGTTGGTAACTATTGGTAACTCAAAAGATCTACATCATTCAATATATCGATATTTGAAAAAAAAGTGAAAGTTTGATATCTGCAGAACAAAGGCACGAAGGATTTTAACAAATAATATACGTACAGTAGAAAAGTACATACCTTTGGCAATCTTCAACATAATTTGGCTTTCTAATAAAATGTATAAGCACTTGTAAATATTTTGTTTTCGTATGATCTCTGCCTTGCTGAGCAGAAAACGACCAAATTTGGTTGATAAATGTATCGAAATACAAAGAATATTCATGCATTTTTGTATCAATTGGAATGTCTACTATTTATTCTTATCAGTACACATTTTTTGGCTTATTTCTAACCAAACGCTTTTGTCCCGCTAAATTTATCTTCCAACGCACTGTGCGCTCGTCCGTCAAATGCAAAAATAACTGTCACTGTCTAAAATCTTTAGTGCCAACTTCAACTCGGTCAGTAGATGACGTAAAAAAACTGACAGTGCAGGAAGATAGGAATCGAACTATCCTTATCTCTATAGTATCCTTGCCCTAAAACAACTTCAGATTTTTGACATAACATTTTTGACCTAACTGAAATATCGTTTCTATGCCTACTGTGACATTTTACAACCATGCAGATTTGTTTAAATTTTGTATAGTCAAAAGGCATACCTGTAAAAAGGCACACTGCGCTTCCCGATAGCCCTTGAATATTTTAATCGCTATTCCCTTAAAACAATCAATTAATATAACTCTCCCTAAAGTATCCGACACCACAGCCAATTTTTTATTTGGCGATACCACTATTTCTGTAGCAGTCCTTCTCAAATCGCAAAGACCAAAACGTAAGGCCATATCATCAGTAGGTTGCGTAGCAGCTGTAATCTCTTTTTCTTGGCTGGGTTTTGGTCCAGCCAACCACGTGCTAAAAATTATAAATATTCAGAGAGCTTCTATAACTGTTACTTCTTTTGAATATCTAGTCTGTTTTAATATGTAAGACAATAGTAAAGATCAATGGGTACTGGTTCTAAAAGGTACAAAATTACCTGCCCACCCTACTGTCCAGATCAATGCAAAAAGTACTGTAATCGAAAAAAAAACGGCGTCCAGTTGCCTTTGAAATGATGATCGACGATATTCTCCATATAATTTTCCCATATATTTATAAACTAAATATGAATTTTACATATTACATATAAAATTACAATGAGTGGCATTATCTTATTTTTATCTTTACATTTAGGCCATTTAATATCGCCACAATTCAGACCGTTTCAAAAAGATTTAAGGACATAAAACTTTTTTAATTAAAATTTTTTTTTAAAAAAAAATGTACTCACGGTAACGCTGATTTCAACTTGCTGGCGACAACCTTTGCCACATCACTCAAAACTGGCTGATTAACACCTTCCAATGCATAATGGTATCCTACAAATGTTTAACTCATAATCGATACTCTATGTGCTCAACAATTTCATAGATTTCGACTGTGAAATATTATAGTTTTATACCTAAATATGGTTTAGAGCCAGCAGTTAGAACTAATGTGCTGTTAGGAGCGGCATTTCTATACTTCGAATCAAATCCACCACATGTGGATGCTGTTAATAAATGGTCAAAGGTATTTGACATATTCAGACCAACGACTGCTACATCATTAATAGTCGATTGATCTTCAAATCCCCATTTTTTGATGTTTAAACCAGAAAGCTGATTACGTCTGGAATTTGATGTAGCTAAAATAAAAATATTTTAGTAATCTAAAATGTTTAAGAACAGAAATATAAACAAATTACAACAAACTTAAAAAATACATTTTACATTATACTCTCATTCTACTCTCTCTATCTCTCTCACAACTAATACAAATACAAACCTATTTATATTAAAAAAAATAGCAACTTTCATTGCTCTAACAGGTCTGTCATATTGGGAAAAGTAACATGACAAGAACGAACTATATTACTATAAAATATGACATGAATAAAGTATATAGTAAATAAGTATACCTTTTGCTAACTGAGCTCTACATTCCCGTAAATTATTACAAAGTTGTTGACCATTAATAACACAAACATTACTTTGGTAATGAACATAGATTTCTTCTATAAACAACTCAGGACATATATCGGGTCTAGGACTGTGTTGACTTTGGCACTTGATACTTATAATATCTTCATTATGAAATTGTTCTTCAAACAAAAAATGACCATTGTCTGTGTAGAAACGTACAAAACCAGAGTCAAAACCTAAAATATTTTGTTGTTTCTATTATAAAATCTTAATAAATTAAACACTTATTAAAATTAATTAATAAAAGACATTGGTTTTGTTAACTCATTCAATTACAAATATCGGGCTTGTAACTTTAATGACAGTACAGAACTACATATAGAATGATACCCCTCTTATTTAGATGGAAGTACTAAAATCAAACAATAAAATTTGTAAAAATACATGCCTACAGCAATACATGTCCAATCTGGACCAACACGTGAACTGTGACTCAATCCAACTATTGGCAAACACAACACTGTTCGTATTTTTTCAGATTCATGAATTGACTCTGAAAATATTATTTGGAAAGTACTTAGAGACTTCAGAGTATCCCATTTTGAAGTTAAGAGAACTAATCTATGCTCATTAGCTATAACTATTACATCTCCTGTAGGCGATACTGATGTGTTACATTTTTGGAGCCAATAATCTGTACCTAAAAAAGTGATATTACTAAAATATAATTACATAAACTAGATATATTTGATAATAGTAAAACAATAAATCTGAAATATTATGTACATAATATGTATTATTTTACCCCTTTCATCATCGGTAGGAAACAAGTATCTTCTAACTTCGGATATGTTTTGAATAGAGGCTGTTAATCGAATTTCGCAAGACATTTTAGAGAGCCATCAAAATTTGAAAACATTTAAAGATTTTTTAAAATTTAAATAATTTTGACAAATCATAACCAAAATAAAATCGATCGTCAGCGGATCAGCTGAAGCTCAGCTGTTTAACATCAAACGTTAGGAATGTTTTATGGATATTGAACACTCGTCATATATAAAAAAAATAAAATAATCCATATGATTAAAGTTTATAAAATTCATTTATGGATCAGACCCACAGAGTGACTACTTCACAAACTATAAGGGATGTGTATTTGATGTTTAGCCTCTGTGGTTTTTGCCATGTCATTTGTAAATTTGTGTCAAATTCTTTTGTTGTGGTTTAAATATTTTTGTAATGTAGATAAAAACAATATAATTTTATAACAAAACTTGTTTATGAATGATAAGAATTAGTAGGAAGAATCGGAGGTTCCAGTCATTGCATTGTGTGGCAGAAGCCGCTCGATGATTACAAAATTATAATGTGAGTAGGTAATAAACTGTAATAAATAAGGTTATTTTAGAATTATGGTGAGTTTATTAATAAATATTATTACTGAATTACAAGAAACGTTTATTAAATATGCGCTCATAGAATGTGATAGAAACAGAAACTGTACTGTTAGTTATTTGCCTATTTTTTAAGCTAAGAGATGTTTAGGTAATCTATTTTGAAGCGTGTTGTTGAAGTTATTGTACCTATTATTTATAAAAGCCTACAGCAACATTAGATTATATACATATAAACATATATTATTAAAAATTTCCAAAATAGAATTATTAACTATTTTAAATTGTATGCTTTAACAGTCTGTTATTTAACTTACATTATCAAAATAATACCCTGAATCATTTTTATGCATTTTAGCCTTTAAAGCTGATGTCAGCTGTAAGTTTATCATCAGGAAGTTCACAAAGCAGGCAAGAAAACCTAGATAAGCTTCTAAAACAGTTACTGGAATGTATACAACAATCCCAAAAGCGGTAATAAGTTTCTTACATACAGGCATATTAAAAACCAAAAAAAAATATAATATTTAGTGAATTATGCTAATCTCTTAAATAATTCCATAAGGTGTTTGATAAATTTCTAGTTACGGAGGTAAAAATGAATTAGCAACAGAATTCGACTCTTGTGTAGCAGGATTGTGCCTTTGTCTGGAAGCAGTTTTTTTGCATGGTGTTAGGGCAAAACCTCAAATCAGTCAAGTAAATTCAACATTGAAACAAGTATCAGATATAGTCGTACAAAGCTTACATATTGGACAGGATAGTACTTGTAAGTATTTATTGGCAATTATAGGTAAAATACCTAAATTTGAAACAAGTACTTGTTAAGTACCTACTGATATTATGGCATCTCCACTACTCAAATGTGGTATATTTGGATTTTAATCTACCTACTTAATGAGATATTTAAATCAAATCTTATTTAACTCCAATTATTATATTTATCTATAGCCATAGAGTTAAAAAAAAACCTAAAGGTGAAATACCAAAAATTTCAAATATTGTCGGGCGTACCTAGATAAAAACATCTTGCACATTCTTCTACTTCCTATATTATATGTACTTAATGTTATCTTTTAATAATATCCTATTATATCTGCTATTATTCTTATCAAGTAATTTAACCAGAGATTATTTGACTATATTATTCGTATTTTTTTAGCATTTTGGCCTTTTATTCAAAGACACTTGACAAACCATGAGAAGGAAAGATATGTTTTATTAAAACATATATGGACAGATATTGGCAAATGTCGTGCATGGATTAGAGCTACACTCAATGAAAAATCTTTAGAAAGGTTTGTTTATCAATACAATCATTGCATATTTTATTAAGTTTATCAACTTTTTAGATATTTTCATACGCTACTAGGTGATAAATACATTTTAGCAGAGCATTACGAATCCTGGGCATTACTTCGCGATGAAGATAAAAATAGTATGTTGCCTAATATGGCAGCAGGTATTTTTTTTTCAAAAGTAATCATAAAAATGATGTTAAAATTATATTATATTTTAGGTTTAGGCTCAATTTTATTTGCAATGAGTATAGATAAACCAGAATTTAATAGCTCAATCATTCCAAGAACTAATAGTATTAGTTTCTGTGTAGAACCTATTATTAAAGCACCAATTCCAGGTATATATTATATTCTATGAAAATTCTGCAATTTAAAAGCTTTTGAAATGTTCAGTATGCATAATATTTTGCCTATTCATTTCATATACCCTAATACCTATACCTATCTCTTTGTTTTAAAAATAAATTTAAAGAAAATGGCAATTGTGATTTTTGTAAAAACATAAATATTTTCATTTCAGTAAAGTATCGATATACATATGTTTTTAAATTTCTAATATAGGATTATAGATGGTTTTTTTTAAATAAAACGTTATTTTTAGAAAATATTGATAGGAAAAGAGATCAAAAAAAGAAGAGGAGAGTAGCAAGACAGTTTATCTCTTTTGATGACGACATGTTGTCTACCAGTGTCCCATCAGTTTCAAGTAGTAGTACTTGCTCAGATGCTAGTAATTCAGGTAATCCTTTACAGCAATCACTAAAAATAAAATTATTAAAAACCTATTATAATTTATATTAGTAATGAATATATTTTATAAATAGGAAACCTAAAGGATAGTGTTTTTGAAACTATGGACAGACACCAAGATGAATCTGTATTGAAGGAAAAACATCATAGAAAAGATCAAAGGGATCAAAGTAATAATACTGTTTCAGAAAGTATACCTAGTGCTTCCCAAAATGATGCAAATAAGCCGAAAATGACTCGAAAATTGTCAATAGAGAATAGTGGCTCGAGAGAAAAATTCACTACAACAGTACCTGAAAGTTTAACTCCGATTAATCACAATAATATTGGAGAGTTAACGCCTGTTTCTGTAGAACGAATAAAAGGTAAGTGCATAAATATTTCTAGAATATGTAATTTATTTGAAGGCAGTTTTACATCAACATAATTTATATTTTTAAAACTATATAGACTTTGAAGAATCTCCAGATATATCAGACGATATTCTAGAAGTACCTACTGATATATCTGCTGTTTTAACGGCAGTTGAAAACAAAAACTCAGGAGGAATTGAAAAAAAGGTTGGTTTTTTATATATATTCACCAAAATTTTCCCTATATTTTTATTTTATAGGGAGGAAAAAATCAACCTTCTGACTAAAGAGAACGAAAACCTCAAGGAACAAGTAAAGAAGTATGTTGAAGCCATACAAATGCTTCGAAGAGATGATGAGCCTTTGCAAAAGGCATTGGATGGTTTACAAATTGAAAAACCACCCGATTACAAAGTAGAGGCCAAAATATATGAGCAGAAATTAGTACAGGTAAAAATAAATTAAATAATTATAATTACAGTGTGTGGAACGAATTTTAAGTTTTTCAGAAATTTGATTCATTATTTAAGATAAGCAAATAACTTTGTTTATTGTAAATGTAATTAAAAAAAATAATTATGTCTGAGTTCTTCACGCGTATTTATACAGGGTGTGACAATACTATGTCAGACATCTGTAGCTCCTATAATAAAGATATTAATTATTGTAATAATAATATATCTATTGACTATTTCCATTCTAAATATCTTGAGAACTGTTGCTCGTAGAGATTTTTGCCAAGAGACATTTTTTACGTCAAAAGTCATGGAAATGTATATTTTTTCACTCGGTAGTTTTATACAGGTACGGACGAAAAGTTATTACTCTTCAAAACAGTTAAAACACATGTAGGTGGCGCCCCCTGTAAATAAGAGTCATATTGACATCAAAATCAAATTTCTCATGTCAAAAAACTCTCTCTCACAGACACCAATTTTCATCCAAATACTGACGTTAGTTCAGAAATTATTTGGAAAAAATCGAAATAAAAATTAAATTTCTACACCCTGTATCTCCGAAACTAAGCGTTTTAAAAATCGCCACCGTACATAATGGGCTCTTTCACTATATTTTGGAATTAGCATAATTGAATAAAGCAATTAATTCTAGAATTTTCTGCTATCTTACTTTCGAAAAATTTGAAGTCGTTCTTAAGAAAATAAATAAAAACAAAAAAGCCCAGAATAAAAATCCGCACTTTATTTTTAATACGTCACACCTGGCATGTTGAAAAGCGGCAACACGGCCGCGGCCGGGCCACCAGCCACCATGCTGACTCACCACCACCTCCACACAAGGCCTTTCAACCTTTTCCAACATGGCGGAGATAGAAGTGCTTTATTTGGCGCGTATTTTAAAACCTGTTTTATTTCCAAATAGACATTTTTCACACAAATGTCGGGTTAGATTACGTAATATTTCACTAATTTTTTAATATACAGGGAGTCTAAAGTTCTCCACATAGTTATGGAATTTTTTGTATTATTACTTTTATGGAAACATCAGTTAGTTACTTTTTAAAAAAAGGTCTGCTTTCTCAGAAAATAGGCAGTGTTAAAATATTCAAACTTGGGGTAGCATATATAGGGGTGTTCAAAATCATGGGAAAAAGAAATAACCTTAGATTAAGAATAAAAATAGATAGAGCAAGTCATTCATAAATTCACAAAATCGAGGTGCCTACATCGTTTTATCGGTGAGTGCCCCCGCTACCATAGTTTATGGACAGCGGGGTAAAGAGGAAAGTGGTAGGGGAGTTTACAGCCGAAGAGCATCAAAACAGAATTTAACCTTGAGATTCATTGATGATAGTAAAGTAAAAGCCAGAGATATAGAAGTAGGTGGTTAGAGGCAAAGATAAAATATTTTTTAATAATAAATTTTAAAAATATGTTCATGCAATAAAACTAATAAATTATTATAAATACATAATAGTATATGCTATAAAATATTTAACAAACACTATAAAAAATTTGTTTATTAAATATTCAATAATTAAAAGTTAGATATAATTAAAAGATATTATACGTATTGTATATCGTATAGTGATTGATAATTGATAAACTAAAATGTTAATGGATCTATTATATAAGATGTCTTGTTATTTAGATAGTATTAATTACAAAAGAAAAATAGATGCATGTGAATAACTATTTTTTATATTAAATATCAGTAGATATTATTTACAATAATAATATAATTAATATAATGTATAATTAAAAAGCACAAAATTCATCTTTTCCTACCTATACCATAAATATATTCGGTAATTTTAAGTGGAAATATTAGCACAAAAACTAAAAAAAAACAATGTTCTGTAGTTTTCAAATTCATATTAGTAAGAGAGTAATATTTTGACCAAACGAATTCTCAGTGTAAGGATATTTACATACCATATAATTTTACATTAATTAGGTATTAATCATAACACGATATTAATAAAAAACACAAGTGTTGTATTTTAATAATATATTTAGGGACTGAGTAAAAAATATAATATATGTATAATATTCTTACATTTACAGGTTCATATTAAATAAAATATTGTAACCTGAAAAAATATATATTTTGTTAAATGCCACTGTAAGGATCCAAGCAGAAACTAATTTCTCATTGGCTTTTTACTTGTTGACATATGTATTTGCATAACAGATAACATAGTTATAGCAAATAGTCTAAAAAAAACGGCGTCAAAGGCGGCTGAGGAATGACGATTGATAATTTAGCGAGGTCAATCTTAAACTACACCATTTAAAAATCATATTTACTTAATGTAAAAATAAATTACAACCTTAGAGCGCCTTTAAAAAATAGTACGAGCCAAGAAAATGACTTCTAGGGCTTGACCTCACTGAAATTATCATATTTTCATTCCCCAGTCGCCTTTGAAGCCGTTTTTTTCTCGATCGTATGGTTTCCTAACTTATTCAATCAATCAATCATTTATTTATTTCCATAAAACAATGTACAATTGTATAGGAATAGTCAATAAATTCTTAAAGCTAACACAAATATATAATACAAAATATAAAAAAACAAACACAACAGATCATAATAAAATTATCATATACGTAGGCCTCATATTATAATTTGCAGGTATTCCTCCACACTATAAAAGTTCATTCCGAACAAATCATTTTTTAAGTAAAAGTCTAGAATATGCGATTCTAATCACTATCATAATTTGTCTCTCAACAAAAGTAATTCTGTAGCTCTGCCTAGGGTTCACATCTCTCACTATTTTGCATAGTAGCATTACGTCAATTTTAAACATGATGTAAAGGACCAATTTCATATGCACTATGTAATTAAAGTAACGACTTCCACACCATGAATATCTTCACTTCCTAAAACAAAATATAAACATGAAGTTGGTGAATATAAATATCTACATTGAGTATACATTGTGAGCAAAATAAAATTGACGATCAATGACATTCACCACATAAATTTACATTTTATAAAATTACATAAATCTTGCTTTCAAAGCCAACCCTAACGCTGTTTTTTTTTTTTCGATGGTGAGATCTTATACAACTATAGTGTAATTTTAGTAATATAATATATATATATATATATATATATATATATATATATATATATATATATATATATATATATATATATATATATATAAATCTATATATATATATAGGGTATACACCTCTCATAGGATATAAAGGCTCAAAGGAAAATGAAAGTGAATTTGTATGACTTGATTGATTTCTAAACCCTCCATTTGTTCTTTCAATACCAACTTCCATCAACAAAAATCCTTGAAACCTTCATATCGTATGAAAGGCACCACCCTGTACACTTTGAATCTGTGTATACATATTAGTATATAGTAATATTTTATATTAAATAATTAAACTGTAAATATATATGTACTTACATATTGTGACGGAATAGGTATCCTAACACGATCATAGTTCTTATCTCGTTATATGCAGGATCCTGATATCTTAATGTTAATTTCCTAGGTGATGTTGAAACAACTGAAAGACCACAAATCGCGACATAAATGGCTGTGAAAATCATCAGATTTTAAATATTTTCTTCAATTCCTTATAAAAAAATCAGCTGTTCTTGAGTTCTCTTTTGCTCGACTTTTTAATATTATGCTATGAATAAATCCTAACAGAGAAAACCATTTAATTTTTCTCTCACTATCTTTTAGAAATCTGAAATAAAATATTTATCTTAGTAATAGAAAACGTAAATAGGCATTATTTTTTTTACAAATGTAAACATACCAATTATAATTTACATAAACATACAAATTATTTGTATTCATAATTAAATACCAATATACGATTTTAAATCGGACAATATTGTAACAAAAAAATAAACATTACTTCTTATAATATACATAATATATTATATTCACAAAATTATATTATAAAACAAATAAACAAATTTAAACAATTATGGTAAATATTTTAGGTAAATAAAACGAGATGTTGTATTACCACAGAACAGTACTTACTTTTGAAATGACACTCCACGATGTTTAAATTCTTTAATTCTCATACATTTTGCCAGTGTAGACCCATTTTAAATGCTAATTTTGGTCTTTTATATAAAATGAAACAATTATACATTAATAGTTTATTAATAGTTAAGAAATATGGAAAAATAAAAGCACGGCAAACAGCTGATCATGCCAATCAGCTGTTTATCGACAGTATTGACACTGTTGACCGCGTCCAATTCCCCTACTATAGAAAATACTATAACAACAGAGCGGCGTTGTCAGATTAAAAATTAATCCTAACGGCTGATGAAAAATGACGAAATTTACAAATATTTCAAGTTTATTTTTCTTGTAATCTTGACTGAATCTTAATAAGTACTAAATAAAATTATAAATGTCGAAATTTTGATAAGTAGTAAGCTAATTATATTATTATTTTCTTAAGATTTCCCCAAAGTATACGTATACAAAATTAAAAATAAACAAAAGCGGAGATATACTCGGCAACATACTAAACAATAACAATAGGATGTTGGCATTCGCATAAAATGTAAACAGTTCCCCTGTGGAAATAACCAGAAATATATGACAGAAAATAGCAATATAAACTAAATATTCAATTGCAAACACTTACCTACCATAGTTTAGAATTTACTGAACGTTTGATAAACATATACTATTATGGACAGTATAGGAAGTTACTTGTCTTAGTAAAAGCCTTGGTAAATGTTCTGGGAATTATAAACTACACTGGCTTGGGTCAAAAAATATGGAATATTTTTTCTATGTTTTGCAGCATTATACAAATGGGAATAAATTTAAACTATAATAGGTGAGGATAAATAAAAAATATAATTCGTGTTTCAAGATTTTATATAGGAACTATACAACTAAATACCTTTTTGGAGGTTCGTAAGTAAAACTTACGCTTAGCTTAGTTTTCTTTACACTTTCTCTTTACATATACATTGTCTTTGTGGTAAAGACGTCATTCCTTTTTTTTTGCATAGTTCTTCAATAAAATATTGAATATTCTGGACAAGATGGATTTAATAATAAATTCTGACGTATGTGAGGGGCAATTGTGACCTAAAAAAAGACTTACATCCAGGCCATTTATATTTTCAAATGTCAATGTTGTCAATATCTTTCTATGATCTTTTTGATGTAAAAAGCGTGATTCTCCTTCCAATATTTTACTTATAGTGAGGTAAGTGTAAGCAGTAGCCATAACTACATCCTCACTAGGGTAAAAGAGGCTTTGGGGCCTTTTTGAGGCATATTTATTGCACTTCTTACCCGAGAACTACTAGTAGGAGTGAAATTATCTCTTTTAATAGCTGTGAACCATTTTTTACGAAGCTCGTCATTTTTGGGGAATATAAGAGCAGAAACCTTGGGACCCCCTCTATTATTCCCGTGAAAATTTGGAACAGAGCATGTAAAAGGCATGCTACAATAAAATGTTAGTACCTACCCTTTAATACCTATCTTTTGATATTGTAAGTAACCATTATAAAGTACTATGCAGACTGGCGGCGAAGGCTTTTTACTCATTTAGGTGTAATATCTTGATAAATACTTCTAGTTCTTACCTTAAAATAATTAATAATAGAGGAGTACGACAAGCACAAAAGTTTGAAGTTCCCTATGTGGAATGTCTGGTTTGGATTTTTATTACACTGTTATTTTATCACAATTTTCTGATCACACTATGCACTGAACACTAAGAACTAAACAAACGTGCTGCAGAAGCACAACAAACTAGAGATAATTAATTATTTCTGGTATGCAATCGGAACGAGAAACCACTACCGGCTTTTCAGGTTAAAGGTAAACAATTTAATAATGCGCTGCCTTCGCCGCCATATTTGCCTTGCCCGTATCATGTTGATTGGCCTTGAGTTGAGGTGGTGCTGGTCAAATCAAATCGCAATGTTGCCAGTTGTTGGCTGGCGCACGAGCACGGTTCTGCAATGTGATTGGGCGTATTTTTCATACGTCATCAATTGGCACTTATTCAAAATTGCTTATTTCAAATTAAAGCAATTTTGAGGGCCTATAAAAAAATTATTCAATGTCATGGAACTATTTTTTTTGGATAAGTATACTGAAAATAGTCTTCTATTTCAGATTTTGTCCTTGAATTGGGTATTTCATTTTTTGCGAAAGAGCCCATTTTTGAGGAAAAAAAAATCCAATGTCAACTTCCAAAAAATGTTTTTGTCAGTTCAAGCTATGGATATTATTAAGCTCTAATAATCTAGTTGGCGAAAATATGGAATTTTATATTAGTATAACAAATTATATTTGAAAATAAGCGTGATAATAAGCTTTAAAAAATTAATAATTTTTAAATTAATTAACCTAAATCCTTAGTAAAAGTATGGAATTTGATTTGGTTTGATTTGGTTTGGTTTGGGTTGTAATTTTACACGCACATTTTTTTACATATTTTGATTACCTAAATTGAAAGTAACTTAGTAAAACATAATTATATAATAGGTAGCTGAGATGCATGCGGAGCTGATGGATTTTAACGTGGCCTTGCAACAGTCTTTGTGCAAAAAGGACACTTTGCTAGAAAAATTGAAAAATGAGTTGGAAGACTTAAAAGGCCCAATATCCATGGAATTTAGTTCAGAGGAGAATACCGGCAACGTCAACGTTTGGATACCGTCGGCGTTCCTAACCGGTAGCGGTTCGAACTCCCATCACGTCTACCAAGTGTACTTGCGAGCTGGCAACGACGAATGGAACATTTACAGGAGATACGCCCAATTTCACGCACTCCATACCGACCTAAAAAAACTCGATCCTATAGTTGGGACTTTCGATTTCCCGCCCAAAAAAAGTATCGGAAAAAAGGTTTATCTCGTCGTTATATTTGTTTAATTAAATATACCATAATTAATTGCTTTAGGATTCGTCCTTGGTTGAGGACAGAAGAAAAAGATTGCAAGTGTATTTGAGAAGGATTATAGATCACTGGCCAGAATTAGCACATTGCGCTAGCAGATTTTTACTGGAACAGCATCTGGCTTTTTTCAAGTAAGTAACAGTAAGCCGTCTTAAAATTTAGTATACAGTATGTCCCTGGATTGTCTTTACAAGAGGAAAAACTTTTTTATTATTGACATTTTTAGAAAAATGCGTTCTAATAAAAAGAAATTTGCTTGTTCTAAAATGGTTAATCCCGTTTATACTTTTCCAAATTTAAAACAATTAAATTGTGCATCTAATTCACGTAAAATATACAGGATGTTTCATTTAAATCAAACAAGTTATTGCCGTTTAAAGCTAGTAATTATTTAATATACCGTGAAATGGGGTGACTTTGCCTCTTGGGGTGACTTTGCCAAATTCCGTCCGAAAATATGTTAGACGTAGCCGTAGCCACTACTTGAAAAGAAGTGGAAGGGGATATAGCAGATTTGTCGCAGTTGACCGGTCGACCCAATCAGTACCTCTGTCAGTACTTAAAGTTCTAGGGAAAGGTGTGCGTCATGCGTTCAGCTTCACGATTTAATTACGTCTCCTGATACTAACGAGTCGTCGTAATTTTCCATATAGCTTGATTTTTTTTTAAGTGCAAGCTAGAAACACTTGTATTTTTGGTAAAAATAAGTGGAATTGAGTGGATGTTCGATAGTGGTCGCGCTATTAGAACTCTGAATTCAAAAATCGATATTTTGAAATCTTTTAGAAATAATAGATTGTAGTTTTTTCAAGAATTTTGTTAATATTTCTGGCTGTATTATCTTTGTAGACAGTATGTGAAAATCTTTATCAATAAAAAAATTACACGATTGCTGAAAATTGCTATTCTCTAAAAGTAAATGGATGGATTGTTTACAATTTTTGAATGGAAAAAACAACCTTATCGAATTTTTCTTATGTAAACATATCGTAAAATATCCAATCTTGAAAATAAAAAAAAGTTTCAAAATCTAAAGTGGTTCTTAAGTTATGGCCTGTTATGTGTTAAAAAGTTGAGTTTTTAAATTATCACGATTACTGACGTTTTCTCGTTATAAAAAAAATGACACCCTAACGATATCCTTATAATTCCATTTCAGATGCTCAGAAACATGTCTAATGATTTTATCTAGTTATCTCTTGAAAAAAAAGTCTTTTAAAAATAAGCGGTTTGCCATCGTGATTTTACTTTACTTGATAGGGAAAGGCGTATCGACAACGCCGCAACAGCACACCGTAGCGCGTCGCGTCGGTCGGTCGCATTTCTCTCACTCCGACTTAATAAGATCCCTATGCGATTTACTTCCACACATGTAAATGCCGACCCAAAAGTAACAGTTGCCAGCACGGTATACACACAATTTATACTGATTACAACACACAATTAACTACTTAAAAATATCCTTCGCCAAATTGTCATGATTCACAATTTAAACCAACCGTATTTTCAAACTTAACCGGCACAACTGCCGAGCGCGGACTTTTTATATATCCTAGCGGCTGTTTCTGGAACGTTCGAAAATTATCTATAATTTTCGATACCCTTTTGCCATCTACCAGTAAATTCTGCTGCCTGGTGGGAACTCGCTTTTCTACTTAGCTAAGAGATGGCGTCTCAATCAATGTCAACCAGCAATACACGTTGCGGTTATTCGCTTCTCCGACAGATGTCGCCACACACACCTTGACAATATTATTTCTTTTAGAGATCAGCGTGATGAAGAAGCAAAAAAGAATATGTTCAATTCTAGAAGGAATACAGGAGCAAACCATTCCGGGTTATAATATTAAGTAGCTGATATTAAGCAACGAATATTTTTTGAAATATTTAATTTTATTTTTATTTATTATAGATGAGGCACATTATCTAGTTAAGTCAATAATATTATTTTTACCATAGATATATCAAATAGACAATATTGTAAGCTGTAACTTTTTTATTATATGTTTGAAAACTGAATGTCATATCATCGGTCTTCTTTTTAATTATTTAACGAATTTGTAGAATTTCTGACTGTAAACAGGAGTTCTTTAGAAAGTGTTAACTCTCGTTACTTAAAAATATAGTTAAATAACTATATTTCGCGAAATTCGATTATTTTAGGTGTTCTTGAACATTAAATACCATAATATCATAAAAAAAAGGGCTTCATAGTGGTCTGTCAAATGACATTGGATAACATTTTCTGTCGTGGCGACCCCTATATGTCATTCATTAAAATTAGACCCAAAAACTTATAATACCTATCTACTTATTAAGTCGTCAAGTATTTTGTCTACTTAATTATTTCCAGATGAGCCAATCATACCCAAACAAATTTATTCAGTAAAATTTGTTTTAAAAACTTTTTTCTAAACTATTTTTTTTTGAAAAATTAAAATATCAACTTTAAATTACATAGAAGTTTATATATTATCATTTGTCATCTCAAATACTACTGTCGCCGTTTTTTCGATCAAACGGTACATGCTCTATCTCAAACGAATTTATGATTTACATGAAACATAGCCAACCACTACCTACTTTAATGTAACTATCCTATAAATGTAATAATTTGTAAATTATTAAAATATAAGGAAACAATCAAGTATTACAACAGTTATTACTGTACATACTAAAATATCGTATGTTTAAACTTATATGATTTTCTATTTTTTATGCCAGTTAGTAGGTGTATATCTAATTTCAGTTGCTTTTGTTATTGATATTAATAATAGTTATAATAGTCCAATTTTAGTTATACATTAGAGGTCACCTTAATTCATAATATGTACGTATACAGTCGAAGAAAATCGTGTCAAGTTACTGTAGAAATGCCAGTCTACGATATTTTTATATTATATAACAGAGATCGAAAAAAAAACGGCGTCAGAGATTGCCTCGAAATGAAGATCGCTGTCATTTTGTATATAAAATTATATGAAGAATTCCATCGATCGTCCTTTCCAAGCCATCTGGATGTCCATTTCTTTCAATCATATGGTGTCATAAACTATACGCTATTATTTTATAATTTCACACATAAAATACCAACTATCAACAATTCTAAGGTAACTTGACGCCATTTTTCGAACATATGGTATATCACAAAACAAATTAACTCTTCCATAGATTAGTGTTACAGATATCGATGATTTTTAACAGAAAAAAACATAATTTTTAACAAGCGATCGCTAAAACTTTCCAAAAAGTGTATAAAAAATTTCCAAACAAGAATAATTGTTATCGAAAATTAAAATATTTTTTATAAGGGGATATTAATAAACGTAAATAATTTTGAAAGAAATCATGACCTCTAAAGAATTATGTTTAGGCCCGTATTTTATTAATTCTACTTAAGAATCTTTTTAACTCATATCATGTGATATTATAAGTATTTATATATTTTTAAAATTTTACATTAATAGCTAATTTCTGTTGTTAAACAGTTACTAAAAATATTCAATCAAGAATAAAGATCTATCCAATTTTTAATCAAAGTTTTTATTTATTTTTTTTTCAGTTTAATGGAAAATAGCTATTAGTATATATTAAAAAATAATATGTAGTATTAATATAAACGTAATAAATATATATTTGTTGTTGAACATAAGTATTTTCTGGTATTTTCTTTTTCTGTAAGTCCATCTTTTAATAAATAATAACAACCAATCTTTTCATAAATTTGTTTATGCACAATGTTCATGATTATTTGAAAGGTAAAAAATACACCTACATAAAAATACATAAACTTATATAATAAGAATAACAAATATGAAAAATACAATTTTATATCAAACATATAAAAACATTTATTATTAGTTTTCTTAAATTCTAATAAATATTACACCACAATATTCCCGGAATGTTTCAAAACTTACCAATTATTTTTAGAATACTAATTAATATAAAATATTTATTGTCCAAACGAATATCCCTATGCCTTTTTATTGCTTTTTCTGCGATTTCTGATATTCTTTTCTTGCATGTGAAAAATAAATTGTCCAAAAGTATGAAATAAAATGCTGAATAAATATCCTGAACTACAAAAATTAATAGAACTTATATAATAAATAGTTATGTATAATAGTTAGTTACCACTGAAGGAACAAAAGCAACATTTAAAAACTGTAATATTGTGAGATGTTTCCAACTGCCAATTACTAGCTTGTTAAACAAAGCTTTTAGTTCTTCTACAGCCTGATCATGACTTTTGCCTTCAAGTCTTGATATTGCATATAAAGCAAACCCCTGAAATACAGAACAATTAATATTATTTATTGCTACAAATTTAAACAATTACTTGGCATAAGGGGAAAAATATAACGCGCTCCAAAAACAATTTTTTTAGAATAGTAAATGATGCTTCATCTGGTACTGCTCTTTCTAAGAAACTGTAAAAATAGTGCTGAGCCGGTCCAGAAAATAAAAGTCTAGAAGAAAGGCAATATTAATATACCTACATAGGTACCTACTTAAACTAGTGATATTTTCATATTACCTGAAAGATAAAACTTACCCAAATACTCCAAAGGCTAAAACGCTACGCAGATCGAAAGGTTTAATACCTGCTAATCTTTGATAAGTCGCATTACCATCTAGAGCAATAACAGAACTAAAAAGAGTATTGGAAAATCAATACTGATCAAAACTTATTTATATGCTTACCATGTTAATGCACTAGTTCGTAATGGATGTTCATACATCTGAGACAAATAAAAACTTAACGCCTTCATTATTGGTTTTGAAAGAGCCATTATAAATTGTAATTTAAATATATAAAAAGTAAAATATCTAAATTCTGCTAATACACACTAGCGATATTTAGGTACTAGATATAAAAAATGTTAAATTTGAGTAATTCTTCAAGGATCCGAGTAAACAATTGACCTTTGAAATTAATGAGGAAATTAATATCAAAAACCATCCACTTCAACGTTTTCAACATATAAATTAAAAATCTAAAAATTGGCACTTCGTATGGCTGCCCGTATTATTTATGTAAATCTGGGTAAATTGTGGAAAAGGCAGAAAATTATTATAAATGTTTTTTTTTTCAAGTTTCTATTTTGATTTTTGAAAATTAAGAATACATTTTTGACAGCTACAGTAGATCATAGATTTTTTTTAAATCCTTGATCATATTTTTTACTTACAGATATATGTTATATTTTATATATGATTTAAGAGAACTTTTGAACTTTCTGAAGATCATATATCCTTGTGTTATCATATATCTCTGAACCGACTACAACGATACTGTCATATATCATTTATAAGTTCGAAACCACAGAACAGATACAATTTTTTTTTGAAGAAGAAAAATTTGTATCTGTTCTGTGTCGAAACTAAAAATTATCTATGATTAAAACAGAGAAGAACAAACGTTTGTTCTTCTCTGATTAAAATATGACTATCATATTTTTATTTTATATGTTAAACTTTAAAAATCAGTACTTCTACTATTTCTGTTTTCTGTAAAAGATCCACCTCTCATATTGTTGGAAAATAGCTTCTTTTCAAACTTTTAACGAAATTATATAGTTAAAAAAAGAGTTAAAATCATATCCACGCTAAAAATTTTCGTTTTTAAAGGTTATTTTTAAACAGCGCCGTTAACGTCAAGGCGGCAAATACCATAATTACTTTTTGGCAGCGATCATCAAATCATGAGCGTGTGAAGAAAAGAACGCGCCGGTTTTTCTTTTATTTTTTAGAACTTTTACAAGGAAAAATCACAAGAAATTGTCGAAATGGGTTCATATTTATCCGAACCAATAACGGAAAAGATATCTGTCGATGAAGAAAATGATAAATTGGCCTATGGAGCAAGCTCCATGCAAGGTTGGCGCGAAAGCCAAGAGGTAAGAATATCAAGAAAACACTGTTTTATTCTTACCCATTTTTCTATAATTATATTTCATTTAGGTTGCGATTCCTTCACCTTTAACTTCTTTATTGCTACCTATATACGTATATTTGTAAATTAATGATTCAACTATTTTCTTGCCTCTCATATTAATCTAAATTTACATATTTTTCAGTACTTCTTAATTTCTTTGTAAATTGCTTGTAGCAGTTTTATTTTTATTCCGAGTTACAAGATGAAGAATAAGAAATTGCTAATAATAATTTCAGTAATATACACCTGTTGCATATGTAAATTTGAGTAACAATTTGAATAGTTTCATATCATATAAATGTTTCGTATATATTTTGAATATTATTTGGTACCAGTAACATTTGTAGGATGGACATAATGCTATTTTAAACTTTGATGAAAAAATTTCATATTTTGCTGTTTATGATGGTCACGGAGGTCATGAAGTGGCACAGTATTGTTCCCAGGAACTGCCAAATTTTATTAAAAATACTGATGCATATAAGAGAGGTGATATCGAGCAAGCCTTAATTGATGGATTTTTAGGATTTGATGCTTCAATTACAAAACCTGAAATTATAAAAATTTTGAAAGTAAGATTAACAGGTTACATGATAAATTAAATTTGTATAGTACCTAAAATATATTTAATAATAAGTTGATTAATAATTAATTTTATAGGATATTGCTACTGATAGACATGTTGAAGAATCAGATGAAGAAAATGTTAATAATTTATATGAAGAAGCTTCTATGCCTATTGAAAAAGTAATAGAAAAGTATACAAACTTAGTCAATCCTACATTGAAAGCTCTTAAAAAGGGAGAAAAATTACCTAGATCGCCAGTGATTACTCCTAAAAGAGATAAATCTGTAAGCACAAAATAAACTGTTTTGAGTTATTATTAGAAGAATTCTCCGAATTTAATAATATTTAAATATTAAACATGAAAGATATTTATTTTATCACCCTTTAAGTTATCATCATTACCTTCTGGATCAAGCGTTGATGATGAACCAGGTGGCTCAAAAGATGATATTAGTAGTGAAGTGAAGGAAGAAGTAAAGAAAGATACTGAAAATCATACTTCATCTGAAAATAGTATATCTATTGATATAATGAATGGTGAAGATAAAAAAGGTATATACATATTTTGATTTTTTATTTTTATATTTTATAATATATTGTTTTCTATTTAGATATCGAAACTTCTAAAGGTGATGTATCACCAAATGGTCCTGTCCCTAAAATTGTAGTTGAAGAGGTAAAAAGTGAAACACCAAGCAAAGTGGAAGAATTGGAAGGAACTGTTCATAATGGAGATATAGAAAAGGGCGATAAAGAAAACAAAGACACTCCAGAAGGTACTCCTAATAAGGGAAAAGGTAATAGACAACATTGAGATTCTGTCGAGTTGACAAAAGTGTGAACAGGCTTGAAGAATCACGGTTTCAAGACCATTTCATCTACTTAACCTTTCTTTTTTCTTGTTTCTTCGCGTTTTAAGTTATATTTTTCCTAACATGTTTCTTATACATTGTTTTATGTGGAAATAAAACAAATAGAGGCAAAGTTAAAAATGTGCCATTTAAAAAATTGATATTTAATTTTAAATAGTCAAAATTCATATATGTGTTTATTTTTGAACTCCTTGTAGCATCTAACTCAAATATCTTTACAGTTTGAGTACTTGAACTACAGCAACAATTGCAATATTGACAATTTTTTACCGTATCGAAATCTAACATTTTTCTAACTAAAGTGAATTATTACAAAAAGTACTAACTTTAAGTATACAATGTATATCATTATACAGGGTGTTCATTAATGTCATGCTAATATTTAAACTGGTTAATCTTGGATCTATTCTAGTGTTTATTAGAAGTTACAAGTTTGAAATTAGAAGAGAAGTTTTTAGACTACATATATTATTTTAGGGAAAGCGATATTAAAAAAAGGAAAATCTCCTATAAACACTAGGCCAAAAAGAAGCGCATCACAATTGTATAAAAAGTTGCTAGACTATCAAGAAGATAGTGAAGATGAAAGCGAAGATGAGGAAGATAAGACCTTCGTTGAACCTGCTGGTAAGTTCTGTGCCATTAATAATGTAAAATTCGATATACATACATATTTGTCATTTGATAATGTTTGAGCAGAAAGTTCCGATGATGACGACGATGTAAATGTGGCAATAGAAGATGGCTCAGAGGGGGAAACCAGTGAAGAAGGTGAAGAAGAAGAGGTAGAGGAGGAGGAGGAGGATGAAGAACTTGATGAAGAATCTGAGGTTGGTCTTATTATGTTATCTCATCAACCTATTTTGTTAACATCTTTTATTTAGCACACTCTAGAATTTGCCAGAAATATGAAAGAAGAGCCAGGGTCCGATAGTGGATGTACAGCAGTCGTGGCAATAGTACACGGAACAGAGTTATATGTGGCCAATGCTGGAGACTCAAGGTGTATTATTTGTCGAAACGGTATATGTTATTTTTACCTTATTAAATATTAATCTTGACTTAAAAATACAATGATATTTACAGGCAATGCCGTTGAAATGTCCTTTGATCACAAACCTGAAGACGAACCCGAAAAAACTAGAATCCTTAATGCAGGAGGTGAGGTGACCGTCGAAGGAAGAGTGAACGGAGGCCTGAATTTGAGCAGAGCCATAGGGGATCATGCCTACAAACAGAACAAGGATTTGAGTGACAAAGAACAGATGATTACAGGTATTATATAGACTCAGATGCAAAAAAAACGCAACGAAGAAATTTCAATCAAATCAAATTTAAAGTGTTATATTTTTGTTATTTTTAGCCCTATTTTCATGATTTTTTTAGCAAACTGTATATGATTGTATCAACTTTAATTCGTAAACTAAGTTTTGAGTAAACTTTAATATTTGACATATTATATAGGGTTAATCGAGGGGTTGTTTTTAAAGAAAGAAAAAAAAAATATAACCTAATACTTTGTGACACTTCCCTTGGCTGCCGTAACTGCCTGTATACGTTCGTTCATACTGTCATTAGAGAACAACGGCATACGGTCGAGTCGGCCACTGCTGGCATGTATAAGTAGACGTAAAGAATCTTTTACGTGATAAAAAATAAAAAATATAAGAAATGCGCATGCGTACGTAAACGTTTACGTGTTTGGAGGCCGACTCGACCGTAGGCCGTTGTTTTCTATTGAGGCTGCATAATATATAATATTGCGTTATGCTTTCCCATTTTTCTTTAAGAACCAAGCACAGTTCATTTAATGAAGCTGGTATCGCTTCGCGACCTCTAACCCTCCCTCCAAGCATTTCCCAAACGTCGAACATGATGGGCAGTTCATAGTAGTATATAGTATATACAGGGTGGCCCATCGAAAATGTTCCGCATTACATAACGGCTAGGGTATTCTTTTTTCAAAAAATCCAAAAATACGTCAATTTTGTTTGTGAGGGGGACAACTTTTGCCCCAAAAATGATCGCAAAATCTTCAACCCTTTGAGCGGGGGTGTCATTCCCCAACTTTTTTCAAATGGGAAGGGGGGTCAAGTGGCACCGCAATGAAAAGAGCTTTCTATTCTCTATATTTCCCCGTCTCGTTTTTGAAAATCGGTCGAGTTATTGAGAAAATATGAAGGATTAAAATTTGAAAAGTTTATTTAAACATTTATCAGAGTAAATGATAAGGATAAATTCCTTCGACCAATATGAGTTTTTTTCTTATTATTTCTAGATGTTTACGCATTTTTTCACTTGCCAGAAGGTTGAACGATCAGGTGCGGTAGTTGCTAGATAGCTGTTCTGTGACTTGTGTGTTGAAGTTCTTCTCAATATCGTTAAACTGACCCGCAATAGAATTTTCAAAAATACCAGCCCTCACGTTCAATTTCTGAAGGTTTTGTGTGTGAAAAACCTAGGGGTTGTCCTCAGCCCAGTACCGACAGTTGTGCCGATTAACTACATAGTTCAAAAAGAAAGTACACTCGTCCGAAAAACCCACATTAAATAGGAAATTATTATCATTCGCCACTCGTTCACTCCTCATAGTTTCACAAAATTGCAAGCGACGATCAAAATTTTCTTCGTTGAGTTCTTGTACCAACTGAATTTTGTACGGGTGGAACTCATGGTACAAAGAAAACAAGGTATGATCGATAGCGGCTCCAATTTCGTTAAGTTTGCGCATACCACCTGTGACGTCATACGCCATACAGAAAAATATCCATATTGTTCAATTGCCACTAATAAAAAAAAGACCTAAAATAGGGAAGAATCAGGACATAACCCCAAAAGTTATGTCAAATTATCGAGCTTGACATTTGAAAAATTATTTTCGCGTTTATTGTGTCATCTGTTTGACAATTTGAAATTGGCGCGCGGAGCTTGCCGACCAATGGTACCGTTTATCACCTGTGACGTAGTAACCAACCTGCGCAATATCATACCTTGTATTCTTTGTATCATGGGTGGAACTTGTGTTTTTTTAATATCCTTTGGACATTGTACGATTCACGCCGGTCTCATTGGCTAATTTTCTTGTACTCAGCGTACTATCCATCGCAACTTGGCCCAATACGAATGCCTCCATAGCTTCATTTACTACAGGATTTTTCCTCTGCCTCTTTTTATTCAGAACAGCTATCTAGCAACTACCGCACCTGATCGTTCAACCTTCTGGCAAGTGAAAAAATGCGTAAACATCTAGAAATAATAAGAAAAAAACTCATATTGGTCGAAGGAATTTATCCTTATCATTTACTCTGATAAATGTTTAAATAAACTTTTCAAATTTTAATCCTTCATATTTTCTCAATAACTCGACCGATTTTCAAAAACGAAGCCGGAAAGTATAGAGAATAGAAAGCTCTTTTCATTGCGGTACCCCTTGAACCCCCTTTCCATTTGAAAAAAATTGGGGGATGAGACCCCCGCTTAGAGGGTTGAAGATTTTGCAATAATTTTTGGGGCAAAAGTTGTTCCCCTCACAAACAAAATTGACGTGTTTTTGAATTTTCTGAAAAAAAAATTACCCTGGCCGTTATACCTTGCGGAACGTTTTCGATGGGCCACCCTGTATGTAATAATCACCAAAGCTGGCTTGTCATCTCGAAAAATAACTTCAAAAAGAAATGATAATGGAAAAAAATTACAAATTGTTGTAGTTATATATGATTTTTTCGTTACTTATAACTTTTGTCCTTATTCAGCATTACCGGATATTAAGAAGTTGACAATAAATCCTAGCGAGGATGAATTCATGGTGTTGGCATGTGATGGAATATGGAACTTTATGTCCAGTCAGGAGGTTGTCGAATTTGTCAAGCCGCGGTTAGATGCGAATCCAGAAAAAATCTCCAGTGTATGTGAAGAGGTATGTACAATTTTTATAATATTGATATTTATCTTAAGCCGCGTCCAAGCTACTCGAACAAAACGTTCGCGAACATATATAATTCACAGTATATACTCGTAGCAGCCTATACGGGGCACAGCCCATCGCATCGGTCCCGAGGACTGAGGTGCGGGGAAGAATGCGACAACCAGTTTGCTCTATAGATCTAGGATGCGTTTAGGTAGTCGCTTTTTTTTCCAGTGCCCGGATTTCGAGTGCAAGCATTTTATTAAATAAATTAACTGGTAAACAGTTTAAGAACTTTTGTCGTTGAAGAATCAATATTTAGCAGGCGGAGGGTCACAGGGGTCTTTTAGTAGATTATTCGTTATAGTGTATTTTTAAGACCAGTATTCATTTCCAGCCGATTCTACCAGGTGTTTCTCAAAAGGGGCTCACTTTTTTACTTTTTTATTTTTTCAGATAATACAACAAAATTTGGTTTGTTAGTATATGACATAAATCGGGATTGATTGACGTATTCAATTACCTTCGGTCGCTTCCTGTTTCACCGGAAATGACTACAACTTTGTATTTTTAGATTGTATCCTAAGTACTTTTTTACTGTATTTGTGATAGAAAATGACATTCTGAATAGAATGACATACCATACGTCAATTTTAGACAATTCCAATTAAATAAAAATAGCATTTTAAATTTCAATCTAGAGTGCCAAGACTGAGTTAAAACTATTACTTTGTAATCAAAGAACTTTGGAAACATATATTTGATTGTGTAATTTTTTTCGTATCCTTTCATGACCGCTTAAAAGATGCCCAAATCGTATTTTTAATGATAACTCAAATTTTTCAAATGGTACGAGGCTGGCTCAGGATATTTGGAAAAAGCATTTTTTACGAATAATTTGGTACCACATACTGGGTATTTGGAGTAAAATTGTCGTTACGTTTATTTATGGCCATTTTTAAATTGAAAATGGCAAAAGTTGACATATAATATATAATTCTATTTAGAATGTCATTTTCTATCATATACGGTAAAAAAATACCGAGGGTACCATTTAAATCAAAAGTTGTTTTAAATGAAAACGTCGATCAATCCTGATTTATGTCCTATACTAACATACCAAATCTCGTTTTTTATCTAAAAAATTAAAAAAGTTATAGAAGTGAACCACTTTTGAGAAACACCCGGTATATTTATTTCTAAAAATGTAATGGCAAAATAAAAGTAAAATGAGTAACTAATTGTGAAATATAAGGTTCCAACCCTAGATGCAACATTTTTCACCTTGATTAAAAATTTGTGATTTTAACACAGCCTCAATATTTGCCGGTTCACGAGCTTGGCAGTTTTGATTTCTGCCGTACTGAGCGCTGCTGTCGGAATTTTAAAACATCGGTTGAAATGCACCAAGCCTAGACAGACAACCACTTGTGATTAGTATATTAATTTTTTTTTCTTGTAAAATTATAGATGTTTGATCATTGTTTGGCTCCCGACACTATGGGCGATGGAACCGGCTGTGATAATATGACCGCCATTATTGTTAAGTTCAAGCCTAACATGAAGAAGAGAGTGGCGAGCCCGGACCCAGAAAAGAAAGATTCTGAAACGAAAAGGGCTAAAACCGACAACGCTGCAGAAGAAGGGAAATCGTCATCATGAGTCAATAAATTAGGATAATAAATTTGTACAAGAAATGTTTGTTTTTATACAAAGGGTTGGCCAATTTATATCTCGAGACTGTGAACAGACCACGTGTAGCCATCGAAATATACGAGTTTAGTTATATGTATGAACATTTAAGTGCTAATTCAAGAATATAACTTTTTTTACAACTTTATTTTCATCTGAACCAATTTTTTATGTTTCTTATTTTACAGGTTTTCAGTCATAATTCCATATAAAAATTAACTTTTTAATTCAAGAGACTTTACACCTCTTTTTATATTTCAGGATTCCTTAGGAACGAAATACCGTACGATTGAAGAAAACGGCGTTAGGTTTGCTTGGAAATGGCGACGGGACTAATAACGATAATCTTCATTCCAAGCCAATTCTAACGCCCATTTTTTTTCGACCGTATGGTGTTTCTAAAAAATACATCTATAATTTAAAATTACTCTCAAGTCCACTTTATTGTCGTTTTCAAACTTTTATTAATGTTTATGGAACTTTGAATTGCACTTATAAAATATTGCTGCTCATATTTTTTCAGTATCTCTTCTAAGTAAAAAATATTTGAATTTTCTCTAATTAATTAAGAACTTATTTGGGCTTTTATTTATTTAAATTATGTAATTTTATGTTTTATTGTTTTGTGTAGGTTCATTATTAACTGAATATTTCTTAGTTCCATCTTAAGATCTGAAAATTATAATTGATTTAAAATTTCTGGATTGGTTATTCCGTTATTTTGTAACTAGTATTTCTTTTTAAATGTAAAAACACGCCATGATGAAGGTGCCTTCTGTTTCAATTTAATAAGTTCGGGATTTATTCAATAAACATCAAGCAAAATATAACGTATTTATGCTGAGTACCATAATATGGTAAACATATGTTTAAAGATTCTTATTTAAAAATACTACATTTTCAGTATGACACAAAACTGTAACCGCATTTTAGTAACTGGTTTTAAATATACATTTATCATGTATATTACTTTATATGATATACTGGGTGATTACAAAATCGTTTGGACATCTGATTATTCTCATCATAAGTCATAACAGTTTATCACTGAACAATTTGCCAGTTGTACAACATTTCTTTTCACCCAGTATATGATTTTATAAAATATTATATTCCAATGCACAGAATAATTATATTCCTATAATGGCACTTAATTTATATTATTTTTTTATGCTTGTAAAATCAAGTACCAATATAAACATGAATTATGGCGACATTCTATACCTATTTTTTTTAATATTAAGTTGTAGGAGTTGCGGTTTTTGTATAGAAATAATTTCTGGTTAGTTTAATTTATCATTGTATTATTTGTTGTACACTTAAAATAAAAGTATTGAGTAAGTTTTTAATATCTCGTGAGTTGTGTTATTATTTCATTTTGTTCCATCTCAATTTTTTGAAGGGAATGAAGCTGAATTTTTAATCTTTCCAATTCTATTGAAAATTCATTAATTACAGCCTGAAACAAGAGAGAATGTTTATAATTATTAAATTAAAACTTACTGTTTTAACTATATTTTCTAAACTTTGAAGCATTTTAGAAACCTGAAGTTGCTGCTGATTATTTTCTTTAAGTTTCTCCATTCCCTGAAGCATATTTCTTGCACCAATAGCTTGAATTTTCTGAGACTCAATTTTTGTACTTAACTCTTCAACCATTACTATAATTCTTTTGGCGATATTCTCAAATTCGTCAATTTCTTGAAAATAGTTAAATTAATGTTAAGTTAAAGAGTTTCTAGAAACATACTTTCAATATAAATATTACATTGTTCCTTCAAATCGCTGGTTTGTTTATGTGCTTCAGGTTCTAATATACATATTTTATCTATTTCGTTAAAATAAATTCCGTATACGGATAAATCTGACATCGCAAGGTTTTTTCTTCTTGGGTAAATTAAAAAATGTGTATGTATGTAAACTTAAAAATTACCATAGCAACTAGATACAGTGTGATCAAGGTGTCATCAGAAAAATATACGGCATAATATATTATACGCCTTGATTATACGGTATAAAAGTCGACGTTGCCATAGCCATAAATGGCGATGACTGGGGAATATTTTTAGTGATCCTTGTACAATTTTTCATTAATTAATGCCATATTGTTATTATTTGGGATAATTTAAAATAATCTCCTTAATCGATTGGTATTTATAAATTTTAATATTTTAATTTAACCATGAGTCACCATGGAGTGTTGTTATAGGTATACTTAATCATGCAGTGTGGATTTTCGAAGAATTGGCAAAACGTTACGAAAATGATTAATGAATCAATTAATTTAATACCTTTTGATCACAGTAGTATATTTTCTGCACACAGTGTATATGAATCTGTCAAAATTCAAAATCAAAATTGACGAGTGACCTTAATCTATAATCTATGGTGACAAGATTCCATCATTTTAATTTTTGTGGTTATTATGACATGTTATTGTTTTTAATATTGTTTAATATCTCTTTTTAGTAATTTGAATTTGAATTTGTATAATTGTTGCAAATCTGTAAAATTAGGTACCTCTATTATCTATGATTCTCTATTACTAAGTAAGTAATTGGGGAGGAAAATTGTTGCTTATTAGGAAAGATTACTATCAGCCTTGTTTATATATCTATCAGTTATTAAAACCTAATAAAACTTTTCAAAAGTTTGTAATTAAAGTGCATAAATTGATTTTTTAACTTGACTTATGTTTATTATCAATGTTTATCAGGATTACAGAATAGATTAATACTTAATAACTCCTGTTGTATATGTTTGTTTTATACTGTTCTAGTACTCTCTAAAAGTAAAACTGTTTTACATTTAAAATGGTCCCAGAGAAATATCTACAGAAGGTGATACTTTCATCTGATGTTTACGCTATCTGCATTCAGCATGCCCTTACAACTGAAAAACAAGAAATTATGGGCCTGCTTATAGGAGAAGTAAGATTGACCTTGTATATAACATAAAATATTATTGGTATCTATTGAAGATTGACGAAGTAAAATGTATATCTAATATATCAGCCTGCATGATTCTCCATCGAAGCGATAAACAACCTGATCGAGTTGAAATATCTCCTGAACAATTGTGTGGTGCTTCCATGCATGCAGAGCAATTAGCGTCAGAGTTAAAAAGGCCTATGAGAGTAGTAGGATGGTATCATTCGCATCCTCACATTACAGTTTGGCCTAGCCATGTAGGTACGTTGCAAACATGTCTATAAAGTTTATAGTTTCTTTCACGAAGATTGTTTTAGATATAAGAACTCAAGCAACATACCAAATGATGGATTCTTTGTTTGTTGGTTTAATATTTTCTGTCTACCAAAACGATCCTAGAGTAAGAAGCAATCAGGTTCAGTTGACTTGCTTTCAGGCATATCAAGAGCCAGGTGGTTCAGAATTGGAAAGACGTGAAGTACCATTAATAATTGAAAACACACCATTACACCTATATAACTTAGAAGGTAAAAGTTGATAATACCATTCCAAAGACTTTTTTATGCAATGAGGTTTTATAGGTATTGCCAATTTACCCAAAATTCTAATACAAGAAGAAGTGGAAAGTCATAGCGTAAAAGATAGCGAAACAAAAGATCCAATTGCTCGTTTGCATAATGAGGCATTCAAGACGCTGGCTTTGGGCCATATAGTATCCAAAGTTTCGAGACCAATGTGCGACGACTTAGTAGAAAGACTAAACGCTACCAAATTAAGAATTAAGGAACTAGAAACCATTAAGCAAGATCTATTATCACAAAGAAGCTAAAAGGGATATTCGTTTTCTAACTATAAACAATCATTTTATGTAATTTAAAACATATTTGTTAAAAACCTAATTAAGAATATCAGTAATCACTAAAATATATATTATAAAGTGATTTTTTGTTATATTTTTGTTTTATTTATTTATTGTGAAATTGGTAAATAATCATGTAAACAATGCCCTGAATATATTTTTGTCATAAAAAGGCGTATTTTAAAACTATCGCAATGACTAAATAATGCTATTAATGTTTAAATATCCGCCAAATAAAAGTGTTGCAAATTAGATTATTCCATAATTTTAACAAAAGTAAGACCCTTGTCTATATATAATATAGTCTGACAATGAGGGGTATTGTGAGCTGCTGCCACCATGCGGCCTTTTTTTGAACCTTAAACATGAATGAAAATCGCCAAGAATTTTACCCCTCAATTAAAATGGTGGGAGATGGGCGGATCTAGGTTTAATAGTATATTTCAGTATATTTTTAACTTTCTTTTCTGAATCCGAGTTCCGAGTTTTTAACCTTGATTTAACCTTGGTCGGGCACAAATTTTATTTCCATGCAAAAAATATATAAAGAAGCAATTTTTGACAGAGAAATTTTTATTTTAATATTATTATATCTTTAAATAAAATTTTGAGCTAACTTCCAAACAGATGCACAAGAAAGAATGTTTTCAATAAAATGAAATTAAATTGTACAGAATTTTTTTTTCAATATTGAAGATTATTTTATATCTATTAATCCCTGTATATGAATACAAGACAAGGATACAAGGTATTAATTGAATTAGATCTGTATTAGAAATATAAAATATAAGAATTATTTAATTATACGCATTGAAAATAGTTTTAGTTTTCCTGAAGAATTTTTCTACATATTTTAATAAGTGTAATCAATGGAAAAAAATATTTTTTCTTAATTTTGAATGGTATTTTTATTGTAAATATGAACAAAAGACCATATTTATCTATATAAACAAAAGAAAACAATTTGGAAAATTTGCCTACAGTATGTCCCCCAAGTTTTCTCTAAAACAGTGTGGAAATTTGACAAAGAATAAACGGGATTAACCATTTAGACAAGCAAAATCTTTTTATGAAAAATGCATTTTTTTTAAATGTTAATAAAAAACTGCTTCTGTAAAGACAATCCAGGGATATACTGTATATTAGATACTTCGATAATGTTTATATATGTTATTCAATAAGGTTTATAGGGAAAGGAAGAATGACTGGAAAATTGGGGATAAACTGCAAGTACTTTTTTCTATGGGATTTTTGTATGAACTAAAGATCATAATGTTAGTGTTAGTGTATGAACCCGTAAGTTGTTTGTTTGTAAGAATTTATAATATATTTTAAACACATTTATTAATTAATAAAGATTTATTCTGAAGTTTACAATTAAGAATAAGCCGCCAAAATTGCTAATATTTATCTTCTGTTCTTAATACTCTTATAAAAAATGGTAATTTCTTGTGTAGATACACTGTATTTTTTTTTATAAAACTTTAGGAGGTTTAAAATTCTTTTTATTCACTAGGGTTGCGATATATGTATGTATGTATATTTTTTCTTTGTGATGTTCATTGTGAAATTATTTTTCATTAAAAATATTTTTTCAAGAGACTAAGACAAACAGAAAAAATTGAACAAATTGAAATACTAAAATCACTCCATCAATTTGGTTCATAAACTTGTTGTAGTAAGTATTAGTACGTACGTAGGTATTATATTTATGTGTTTAAATCAAGTAAAATTTAGTCGAATTTAGATATCGGTATCTTCTCTTGGATTTAGAATGAGTTTAAACTTACAAAGAAAACATTTTCAATAAGACTAGGTATGTAGTTTTATTATTTAATTTTATTTTTTTTTCCTAACCAATTGTGTATATCAAGCATACCTTATATCTTTGTAGAACAAAAACCCGCTTCTTTAACTTATCATAATAAAAAATAAGGCTTCCTTTGTTCCAACACAAACCAAGTTTCTAGTTAATCATTAATTTATCACTAGAAAACAATTACATATCACATTTTTTGCACTGATAACCACTGTCAAATCACTATTTAATGTTAGCTGTCAGTCTCTTAAGACTTCGGCTGCAAATCCACTAATGGATGTGCATGAGCACATTAGTCCACTTTTTTATTTAATATTGCATGGAGTAGATCTTCCATTGTCTTGAGTCCCATCCACTCTCTGATGTTACCAAGCCATGACATCCTCTCTATCCCTTAATCTTTCCTTCGATGATCAACTGAAGGAATTGGTATCTATTGTTACGTATCACGTAACCCCATCCTCTTTTAATACACTTGTATGCATAATACTAGCAACTTTTTAGGAACATCCGGGTTTGTGGTCCTAATTTTTGGGGCATCTAGTGGATTCAATCAGCATGTCCAGCTTGAAATCATTCATAGTTGACTGATTGGTATATTTTCTAGCTTGCTGCTTCTAGCAATATATTTTGATATTATATGCACTAATTTAACTGTTAGGTCACTAATTCTATGACAATGGCAATCGTGTTAACCCTAAAACAGAACGTAATTGATATTAAAAGACGATAAATACGATTAAAAACATACCTACATAGATTTATATCGAAGAAATGTTATAATTTTTGCTACAGTAGATTACAGTACTTACCAGTCCTATTATTTTCGGTAGTTCCACAATAGTTCTGAAAGCAATATATGCCTGGAAAATCAATATTGGCCTAGGAATTTCTGAATTTCCCTTTTATTTTCAGATTTTGATTGTTTTGAAGTATCGCGTGAGGTTAGGTTTCATCTTTCATCAACAACAGTTTGCGCGCGCTCCTTTTTCGTTCAAAATTTGTTCGATTGTTTATCGTCTCTATTTTCTTAATTATGCAGTCGAATTATTCTTTTTGGTAATAAATGGAATGTTGGGAATTTTGTCATTACTCTGATTTAAATATTCAGCCCAGAATTTTTTTTAGATACGCATTGTTTTTAAGAAAGACTCTAACATGACCCTAACTAACGGCAAGTAAAATCATTCCTAATAAGGAAACTCTAGTAATCGACCAATTAGAGAGTGAGAAATCCCACTTTTCCTAAAAATTCGAGATTGTAGCGTAGGGGAATACGAAAACTTCTCAGGAGCCCTCGCCACCTGGTGAACAGAGCCCCAAAGCATCCGATCATTGTCTATCTATATCATCTATAATCAAGGGTAAGACGAAAAAGAAAAGGATATTTTCATCGAGCTGGCAACACTGTTTAAACCATATTGCGACGATGCCACTTCACTTTCACCGGCATCGCAATTTCAGGATTAAAGAAGTTGGAAAGTCAACGACCGTCAAGTTACTGTTAAAACGACCTAAAAATCATGTGATTGGGTAAAAACTAGTGCCAAACCGTTATTTTCAATGATCTAAAGTATCCTAGGAATTCAAGAGATCATGAAAAAGTCCACAGCATTTAAAGATTCGAGTTTATTTTGAAAACAGATGTGATCAATGAGTGCCTATGGATAGTACAATGATTAGTGACAATGTATGTGTTTACATATTTGTTTTTGGAAAAAAATTGTAGAACTTATAAATTGTAGGGAAAATGAATGAGGAAAAAGTTAATAGAAAGATGCACGAATTATTTATGCAAGTACTGAAAAACAGAGACTTGTCTAGAGCTGGAGATTTGTTTTCTGTACCAGATTCTGTGATTGTTAATGATCTTACTAATGTGGTAAGTTGTTTAATATATTTCTCACCAATTAAATTGGTTAAGCGTAAAAATGTATAGCATTTCCACTTTTTTACACACTCGATATACTATTATGCTAAATTTTCTGATTTTTTTTTAGATTAAAGAAATTACAGGTTTGGCCTCCTTACCAGACTATGTTAACAATGATAATGATCAAAGTGTCGTAGAAATCTGTATAACCAGGTTTGAAAAGAATATACCTACTCTATTAATAATATTTTAAAATCATGAACTATAACCTAGATATTTTTTAGGGTAACATCATGCATTCGAGAAACAGGCAGTATCGAGCAGCATTGTGATGCCCTGGTAAACCTTTTAGAATCATGTTTGCATCACAATTTACAGGTATCTATTAGAGATGAAGATCCTCCACATGCTAAGATCTCAAGTGATATTATTTCTTGTATATTTAAGGTAAACAAAATAAATTGAGCTGTATGTCTATTTGTTTGTCTATAAACATAAATCATTCAATTATAATTCAATATTTCCATTTTAGAATTACAGCAAGAAATCTGTTATGCAAAGAGCACTACCTGTTGCGGTCAAATTCTTACATAAAGGCAATAAGGAACTGTCTCGAAATATGGCATCTTATTTATCACTAGCAGCAATGGAACATGCAAGCTTACTTACACCTCATGTACAACCTATTATGGATTCAATTATCTCAGGTATATTTATATTTTCTTAAACCTTTAAAATATTTGCATATTGTATATTTTAGGCAACTATCCGTTATGCCGTGTTTTGCCCAACATTTATGAAGTTTCTCCTGATCCATTCCAAGGTCATGCAATGGCTTTGGTTTCACTCTTACCCCACTGTGACAACCAGGAAAAGTTGGCCTTGTTAAATTTATTCTCATTAATGGCTAAAGATAAACCATCAGTATGTGGTTTTCATTTTAATTTATTACCTACAAGGCATTAAATGAAATAATTTTAGCTCCTGGAAGCCAGCGTACCACAGTTATGTGAGTACTTATCTAGTTCAGTTACTGCTGCTCCAACCCTGCAGATATTTTTACATATGGCTGAAAAACAACCTGCTTTATTGGCAGATCATGTTGTTTCGATGAAACAGGCAGCCCAAAGACATCCGCAAACTGTTTGTTTGGCAGCTCAAGTTATGGGGGCTATTGGAAAACTGAGCAAGGTAAAAAATTTAAGTTGTAAATTATTAAAAATACAATGAGACTTTTGAAATGTTAATTTTTTATATTAATATTGTCTTTTAAAAATACTAAATATTTAATTTTTTTTTACTAAAGTCTGTACAAAAAGAGAATCCCTGACAGTGACAGTTGTGTTGTCATTTTAATTCATACATGGTATTTTCTGTCATTTTTCAGGTATCGTCTGTCGGGATCTTCTCTGCCTCTTTGGACAGACTTTAAAATACTTACAGAATAGAATAAACACCTTATATATATGCTATTATTGTAACTAGGCTATATTTTATAGGATAGGGCTCAAGATGCTTTAAATTTTGTTTTGGAATATCTTCCAAAAGCAGATAGAGGATCTCAGAATGCTTTATTAAGAGAAGCTACTTTATTGTGCAGTTCCTATCCAATATTATTTACGGAAAAAGTCCTGGCCGGAGTTAGACAAAGACATCACACTAGGTATTAACCTAACCTAACAATCCTGTAGTCTATACAATGACCCTTCAACGTTACGTCATCATTATACATCTAATATCCGTTTTCGGGGCATACCTGATGCACACATATCAGTTTTATTCATAAATATTTTAGTAACAAACGGATTTGAATTAATTTTGTTTGACAGTGCAGTCAATTTTAATCTTTGACACTGCTCGATGTCTATCACTAGGATCATAACCACAAACATAAAGTGACAAATAATAGAAATAATGTGCGTATATTTACAAAATGACGTCAGGAAAAATTATCAGAAAGTAAGAGTATGATAGTGTATGATGTAACGTTGAATGATGGTTGAATACACTTTATACTCGCTCCTAATGGTGTGTATAGTCTTTTATACTATAGAGTTTTGACAGTGACGGTTGTTTATCGTTATAATTTGTATATTGTCTGTTGAAATCATCTGTTCTGTCTTTTGACAGACATTTGTATGACTAATCATGCTGTTTTGGTGATGGCTCATGACTTCTCAATATTTAAATAAATAATACATTTATTTATTTAATCTGCTTCTACCAATGATGATAGAAGTGATAATCTGCTGTATTACCAATAAGTTATTTTAGTACAAATCAACTAACTCAGAGTCAAGTGACATCTGGTGGTGTGACAATTGTGAAAGTTGGAGGAATGTCTGGAACTGAGAAAAATATGTCTCAAAGCACTGGATATACCAGAAGAGCTAAATTAGGGGATTCTAGAAGTACAGGCAGGTGAGTGAATGATAACTTGCCATATAAAAACAATTCTGTGAGTATGAATTATTATTTATCAAGATTCCTATAGATTGATAGTTTTGTGTATAGGCACTGGCACCCTAATTTTATAAGATTACTGTCGGGCTATAAATAAAACTTAAAATATTGAAATATTTTCAGATTACATACTGGACAAAATTCCAACACTCATCGAAGCATGACTAGACTTAATGTTGCAGGAGGCTCTGTTGGAGGTCTTCATAAAAGCATGACAAAATTGAGTACCTCAAGGTAACTAAGTGTAGGTTTACATGCATCCGTCTTGCGTCATCCGTCGTTGATTTTATGCAATTTAATTGGTTTATTTCAAAATTGACAGTTCATGCTTAAATACGGTTGTAGTCACGGAATGACTGACAGCACATGAGGGATGACTGTAATGACACCCAGACTCATAGATAAAAGAAACAACTTTAGATTAATAGATTGGTATCATAGACTTAAAATAAAATATAGACTACACTATTTACATCTCAACGCGATCAAACAATCGTTTTTGTACATATGTTTACTTCTGGGTACAGTCGACCGAGCTTTCCTCATCCAGCCTATGTTGTCACGTCTTTAATATTATCAATATTTTTTTTCTTGTTATACACATATATTGAGATATTAATACTACATTTTAATAAATTAGGTTTTAATATTCCATAGATGTATTAAATAGTCCTTATACTACTAAATTATAAGTCGGATACTGTTTAAAAAGGATAAGTTCTTTACAATATGACAACACCGATTAGAGGCGAGGGAGCCTATTCATTCGTATATAACCTTGTAGTACGCGTCGCACGTGTGCGGTAAAGCTTTGTTGCCGCTATGTCCCCGGCTGTATTAACGCATTTTCTTAGCTTGTAGTCCTTAAGTGTTTATTTTATTGATTTTTTCTGTTCAAGAACTATAAAATATGGTTCGCCAGTGCCAAATTTGCAAGAAATTTGACTTAAATAATCCATTTAAGTCTTGAAACGACTTTCGACCGGTAGGCAAGTCTCAATTTACCCATTAGGAGTCAGTGGCGTTGTTGTAGAAAAGCGCTTATTTAGATAATATTTTAGTAAAATGTAAAATCTGATTTTTTTCTCTTACATTACATTATTTACTTACTTACATTGTAACAAAATCATAATTATAACCCTGTTAATAATTAATAATGTTTTTATTACAAATATATTCCGGTTTATTCTAAAATTATCTTCAGAGTCTAAAATAACATACAAGATTTTTAAAATGATATTATGAAACAATATTTTTTAATATACCGGGTCGTTTCAAAAGTGGCTCACCCCTATAACTTTTTTATTTTTTTCAGATAAAAAAACAGATTTGTATGTTAGTAGGTATATGACATAAATTAGGATTTATTGACGTATTCAATTGTTTTTGGTCTCTTCCTGTTTCACTGAAATGATTACATCTTTTGATTTTTAAAGGCACCCTCGGTATATTGCTACTTTATTCGATAAAAAAATGACACTCTGAATAGAATGACATATCATATGTCAACTTTTGACATTGTCGCTTAAAAACAAATCGTATTTTAAATTTCAATCCAGGGTGCCATGGTGTTGTTAAAAACACTAAGTTTTAATTAAGGAGCCTTGGAAAAATAGTTTTGATCGTCTAATAGGTTTCGTGTCTTGTCTAGGCCGGTTAAAAGATGTACAAATCGTATTTTTAATCATACATATGTCAATTTTTTCAAATGGAACAAGGGGACTCATTAGCATATTTGGAAAAAGCATTTTTTTATGAATATATTGATACCACACACTTGGTATTTCGAGTCAAATTGTCGTTATGAACCGCGTGTTACAATTACAATTAAACCATATGCGAAAATGTCAAAAGTTGACATATGATATGTCATTCTACTCAGAGTGTCATTTTTTATCGAATAAAGTAGAAATATACCGAGGGTGCAGTTTAAAAATTAAAAGTTATAGTCATTTCCGGTGAAACAGGAAGTGACCAAAAACAATTGAATGCGTCAATCAATCTTAATTTATGTCATATACTAACGTACTAAATCTTGTTTTTTTATTTGAAAATATAAAAAAATTATGGGGGATGAGCCACTTTTGGGACGCACCCGGTATAATTGTAATAATCTATTAACGCTAGTTTCAGGTTCAAGAATAATTTTTCATATTCATTTCATACCAGGACAAATACAGTTTTACAATAATAAATCTTTATTGATTTTTTTGGTACACACATTTTAGTTTATACATGCTTGAATAGCTTAAAACAATAACCAAACCGAACTAAAACCGAACTAGCTTAAAACAATAATCAAACCAAACCAAACCAAACCAAACCAAACGCACCCGGTATAACAAAGACAGTACCGAGTTAAATAAATGTAGTTTTCATTTTATCCTCTTCCTATCACCTTCCTTGCTTTAATGGAACAGATTTATGTTTTCTCTAATTTACATAATAAGACATCACTTAACCAGAAAAAAAGTTACAACAATCATATTTTTTTTTTCTCTCCCTGTCGCCGATTCTATTATATCTGTGGAATAGATCCTGTTTTGATTAATATTAGGGGTTGTAAATGTTCGACTAAAATTAATAATTTATTATTAATTTCAAAAATTACGTAATTTCGATTATAAAATTTCTTCTCTGACGTGTATTTTATTATTTTTATCCTTTTTGGACTCTAAGACGTTTTTTCTAAACTTTTATTTAAAAAAGCTGTCCTAAATCTTAATAAAATATAAAAAAGTTTAAAAACGATATATTTTTAATTTAATTATAGCTTCATTAAAATAAAAAAAATTACCCGGCTATGATACGGAGAGTTCAGGTGTACTTGAGAAACGAAAGACAGTGTTGCGTTTCTCGGCAGAGTCTTCAGGGAACGACCGTTACGACAGAGACAACCTATCTATCGCTCGTGTCGCACTCGTTATAACCTAAAACAATAACATAACAATAACAAGACATTGTCTGACCGCATGTTCCAACTATTTATGAATGAGATGCTCAGTCTATATTTTATTTTAAGTCTATGATTGGTATAAATCTTTTTTCAACATTTATATTTATGTTTCTAGAGAAATTAATAACGTTCCATTATCACAATATCCGTTACCTTCTTCCCCTGTTATTGTTGCCAACAACAACATGAAATGGACCGGTTCAAATGTAAGAGTCGCCAGTGGAGGGGTGACGGTCACTACAATATCTCCTCCGCGCATACAGAGACCGTTAAGCCAAGGTCCATTGACACTTCTGACAAATCAAATTGTAAGTATTTATACAGGGTTTGCCAAAAAGTTTGCTACAACATTTCCAATAAGATACAAATCATTTTGAGACAAGTTAACAAGTTTTGGCTATTTATGTATTGTATTTTCTTTATAACATTATTATTATTTTGTTTCTTACAGTCTAGTATAACACCAACTCTCTCGCCGCCGCCTATGTCTAACAATAATTTGGTGACGGTCAGTTCTGGATATACAGGTCCTATCGTGAGTAGTAACCAAGTGAATATTTTAACTACGGGAACAAGTTCAGTCACGCAGAATATCTCTGTAATTCCCAGCAGTCCGCCGCCTGAGATGCTTAACTCGTCGTTTAATGCGGTCAATGGTCCTTCTTCCATGGGAAGTGGTGAGTTTTAACTGTATTTTAATAACTACTATAGTTTTTTTTGTAAGAAATTTTAGCGACTTAAGTTGAGTAATTACAGATAAAATTATAGTCTGTCCAACGAGGGAGTACCTGACAGTGACAATTTTCGTCTGTCATTTTATTCACATGTAGATTAAAGATTTTTGGATATCATCTGTCAAAATCTTCTTTGGCTCGTTGGGCAGACTTAAATATAGGAATTATATCAGATCTATAAATGGGAGAATTCATAGATTGCCTCTCACGCGAGCCAAATTTTTTGCAACAAAATTTAACTTTATAAAAAATTATTAATGTTTTCAAAATATTTAACTTAATCTATGAGTGGGTCTAATAAAAATAATTTGTCGTTTTCAATAATTGTTGTTGCTATTTTTTTTTTGTTACTTCATAATATTATTTTAGAAAACTAACTTTTTCGATAATGTATCTATTGTATAATTTTATCCTACAAGGATTCTTGGTGAGTTCTTTATAATACACTGACATAAAATAATATTCTATGCTTACCGTGTATTTATAGGAAATGTCAATGTCACCGGCCCTACAACTGTGATCTCTAGAAGAAATAATAACAATAACACTAGCGTAACCCTCATCAATCAAAATTCAATTGCCAATCAAAGAATGAGCGTTTTTGAACCTTATCCAATGAGAGACACTATACAGGTGAAGCATGCTTTGGCATTTTTGACAAGGGTTTGTTTTAAATCGAGGATATATCTGTTCTAGCATTTTTGTGAGAAACATTTAGACAAAATTAAATTATACATGGCAAAAGTATCTCTGAGGATTCCTTCTCCGGCTAAATGTACAATCGAGGAGAGGCGTCAGAAAAAGTCGGCAAAGTTACATTTCGCGTGTCAGGCTAGAGGGCAGCACTGTTTATACTCAAAAACTTATTTTACCATGCGCACTAGGAACCCGCGCGTTTGGATCCATCTAATGTTTATTTCATTGCAAGTAAGTGTCTTATAAAGTTGAAATTAAATTTTGTGTTCATTTCTTGTCATATCCAGATCTTTTTGGTAATTCTTACAAATACTTTCAGGCGAGACATTCCCATGCTTTAAGTTCCAGAGATACTCAAGTAGCAAGTTTAAAACATTGCTGGGACATTTTGAAAGCGGAAAATAAGACGTTCTTGACTCTGGTAACCAGCGCGTTTCCTTGTTCAAAAGTAAGTTTACTGTGAAGATAATACATATCTACATACATACATACTGCCATTACTCGCTGACGAGTATTTGACACGCATCAGAAGATGGTCACGCAAGGCGTTTTCTTTCATGAGGTTTTCTGTGACTGAAAAGCCCGATACGTGATGTTATTTGTCTACCGCACTCCGGACATTCAAAAATCTCATGGCATTGTTGCCTCTTTATTTTTTGGTTGTCGCTGTTAACTGAGTTTATAATTCTTCTCCATTGCGATCTATTGTGAGCTGCTTCTAGGTTTCTTGTGCTTTTCTGAGGTTATTTTATGTTTTTATACTTAGTTGTTTCAGTGCTATAAAACGATCTATTATTTTTAGGATCAGGAAATTATTCTTAACGAATTAAGACACGCAGGATACTTTGATGTATTTCAAGTGTGTCCGCCTAACATTGGAGGGTCAATTGACCAACTGGAAGGTAGCGGAGTCCTCAGCACTATAGGCGGAGTAAAATGGTGCTGCTTTTTGTGTGCCCACCCTGAAAGAGCTGTAGGTTTTTTGAAAGGTAACAGTTTCATTTTCTCTGAGGTACCATCATTTTAATTAAATAAATATTAATTTTTAAAGGAGACACTCAACCTGTAATAGAGGGCCAGTTAAAGGAAAAGAAAGGAAAATGGAGGTTGTTTAGACGCTGGCGAACAAGATATTTTACTTTATCTGGTGCTCACTTATCTTGTAAAGGATCGGTAAGTTGCTCTTTCTTTCTCGATTTGTCTCTTTTATCTTTTATTCAATTGCCCAACAATTATGTTAAAAAAACATATTAATAAAATCGGAACGCATTCACTTACTAATTTCTGAACGTATTTGATGTTTGTAAACAATATGAACTGATCTCAGACACGCCTTATAACGGTTATTAGATATACAGGGTGTCCCGGGCTGAGCGTGCATTAGAAGTTTCTAGAGAACAACATCTAGCTCGGAGATTTTTTGCACATCATAGTTTCACAACGAGATCTATCGATTAAAAATATTTTCAATATGGCGGCACTTCCGGAAATACCGGAAGTTGACAGTAACTTTCTTATTTTAAATGGGTGCCCCCATTTTTTATTATGTACTCTAATTCTCTGTAAAGTTTTACAAATTTTGATATTAAGCACTCTGTATCTAACATTAACCGTTTTTGAGAAAAAAATATTTAAAATTTCTGAACGAAAAAAACTGCCTGTCTAAAATATGTGTATAGCCTAAAAGTCAAATTTAGTGATTACCACAGCCACTGTTCCATAAAGCGAAAACATGTGGCTATCTATTTCAATAATTAAATTGTTCGAATGTCATATAATAATGGCCGCAGCTGTCATAGAATTGAGCGATTAAAAAATTATCATAAATAATTTTTTTCAAATGGAAACCCACTTTTTTATTTCACTAGTGAAAAGGCTTTTCAATTCGTTACTTTTTAACTATACATGTTCCTATACCTAAAATAAATCGTTTTTGAGTTATTTAAGATTTAGTTTTAAAGCGTATATTTTTCATGATTTTAACCAGTAGCCTATGACTTTAAACGTCAAGTGAGGTAAAATAATAGATCTGCCCATGTCATATTGTGACGCTTTGTTCAATAAGGCAGCATCATTTTCGAGCCAACTTTGTGCTCTTTTTTTCGATCATAGGGAATATTATTAATATCAACTATTAGATATCACTAAAGAGCGAAAATACGAGATATATTTTTATAAATACACTTTTTAAGCCCTTAAGGGAGGTAGAAATTCAAATAATTCGTTTTCTGACAGATGGAAATAAATGGTCTGACCGTTTGACACTTAATGTCAAAGGAAGCTAGATAAAATCAAGAAAAATATAGGTTTTCAAACTCAATCTTAAATACATAACTTAAAACGATTTATTTTAGGTACAGGAATATGTTTAGTTAAAAAGTAACGAATTGAAAACCCGTTTCATTAGTGAAATATAAATGAGGGTTTTCATTTGAAAAAAATGATTTATGATAATTTTTTAATCACTCAATTCCATGACAGCTACCGCCATTATTATATGACATTTGAACAATTTAATTTTTGAAATAGATAGCCACATGCCTTCTCTTTATGTCACAGTGGCTGTGGTAATCACTAAATTTGACTTTTAGGCTATACAAATTTTTTTGACAGGTAGTTTTTTTCGTCCAAAAATTTTAAGTAATTTTTTTCTCAAAAACGGTTAATGTTAGAATAGAGTGTTTTACATCAATATTCATAGAATTTTACAGAGAATTTAAGTATGTAATAAAAAATGGGGGCACCCATTTAAAATAAGAAAGTTGCTGTCAACTTACGGTATTTCCGGAAGTGCCGCCATATTGAAAATATTTTTAATCGATAGATCTCGTTGTAAAACAATGATGTGCAAAAAATCTCCGATCTAGATATTGTGGTTCTCTAGAAACTTCTAATGCACACCCTGTATAATGATGACATAACGTTAAACGATCATTGGACAGACCTTAACTATATCATATTTTCCTTTTGACAGGTGTTTTGTCAAAATCTTTATTGTTATTAAATTTAAATAATTATACTTCTTCACTTATATTTTTAAAGCACTTCAGTATCTATATCGATATTTTTTTAGAGCGGGGGTGAATCTATCGATATCCATCAAATTCGATCGGTGCGTGTGTCGAGGGGTTCCCGCAACATACCCAAAGCGTTCGAGATCTTCACCGAGAACCAAACGTTAATTTTGAAACCTAGCGACGGGAAAAACGCCGAAGAATGGGTGCAGTGTCTTAGTATAGTCGTGGCACATTCCAGAGAAGCCGGTGGCCAGGCGAGCAACGAAAATAACAGGGCAAAGAGCAACAGTCTATCTGCTAGAGGCTTAGGAGGTAGCAGGGGGCATATTTGACGCAAGGAGGTATTTGACGAATAGAGTAAATCATTTAAATTAGATTAAATATAGAAAAGATACAGAGGATATCAGGCTTAAAACGTCCGCAAGGAGTTTTAGGCCATTGGAAGGGATCTACAAAATAAGGAGATTGTGTCTTTTTACCAATTTAAATAAATTTGCCTAAAAATGCTTTGGCTCACCTCTATAACTTTTTACCTTTTCAGATAAAAAACAAAAGTTGACATGATATGTCATTCTATTCAGAGTGTCATTTTCTATTGAATAAAGTAAATACATATTGAAGGTGTCATTTAAGAAACAAAAGTTGTCGTAATTTCCGGTGAAACAGGAAGTGACCCAAAACAATTGAATACGTCAGTCAGTCCTAATTTATGTCATATACTAACATACCAAATCTGTTTTTTTTTATTTGAAAAAATAAAGAAGTTATAGGGTTGAGCCACTTTTGAGGCGCACCCGGTATTTCCTCCTCTGGCGGCAAAAGCTGTGTTTATTACGCCGACAAAACTTTCAATGCAATTGCAGCGGCATGCTGTATTTTTTAGTATATTTAATCAAAAGAATCAAACGAATGATTTAGTATAATATACTTAATACAAAACAATTTCTGATGCACATCATAAAAAAACTGATATTCAACAACTATTCGGAAATCCCGATAAAATACCAAAAAATCTTTTAATTTGACTTTGTAGAATTGTAATCTAATGATAAAATAAATAAGGAAAAAAAAATTTCCCTAATTTTAGTTCAAATGACAACATTGCAACTAGGGAATGCAATCCCGCACCAAAATCTCAATTCCGTAAACCCGCGGGATGCTCTTCTTTTCTCTCTCCGATTTTGGGATGCGGTTTGGACCAGGTTTTAGACGCAACACGTGGTGATTAAGATGCTATGTGGTTTTCGAAAATATATTTAGCGAATTCTCGTATACAGAGTGTTTTATAATAGTGTACAAATTTGGTCAAGAATTTTTTCTACCGAAAATTTACAATTTTTGAAAAATCGAAATTTCGACTAATCTGTATTGAAATTAGAAAAAACAATTTGGTGTTTGTTTTTTTTTAATTTTTTGTTTTTAGGAAAATACGTGTTTTTTTTTCCCAAAAATATGCATTTATAGTCATACATTTGGTCCTAAATGGTACAAAAGGCATTGTACATTTTGTATAGGCCCACAATATACTGATATAGTGTGTATCTTAAACTAGCTGAACAGAAATTTGGACCGATGTATACAGGGTGTTCAAAAAATATATTTAATATTAAATAAACTTAAATCTTATTATAATTTATCGACTTATTTTATAAATAAAATTATTATTCTGATGTTGAAGGTTTCTTTTTCAATTTGTGTTAGTTATCTGCTTTTAGATACACTTTATATCAATAATTTTTTGGCATATGCAGAATGTACAAAGCTTTATGTACCATTTAGGACCATCGTATGACTAAAAATGCATATTTTTCGAAAAAACGTATTTTCCTTAAAACAAAAAAAAATAAAAAAACGATAAAATTGTTTTTTTCCAATTTTAATACAGATTAGTCGTACTTGGTAAAAATGTCGATTTTTTAAAAACTGTAATTTTGCGATAAAAAAGATTCTTGACCAAATTTTCACACTCGTATAAAACTCCCTGTATACCAGAATTCGCTAAATATATTTTCGAAAATCACAGAGTATCTTAATCACAATAGATGCATCTAAAACCTGGTCCAAACCGCATCCCAAAATATTTTTTAGTTCAAGAGATATTCAACTATTAACAAATTTACACTAAAATTTTGCTTGTCCCGATAATTATGTCCGGCAGTTTATTCGACGAAATTGTCCACAAGTAGTTAACGCTTTTCTTCATTACGCACGCCAGAAAGAAATCTAATATAGTCTGTAAAACGAATAACTTTGAATTTGACAGTTCCCGCGGGCTTTTCTAGTGTTAATTTTATTAGGTTAGCAACTTGCGGCCATGCTGACGCAATGCCGTCTCTAATAGAACAGCCTCGGAGCGAGATTTATGACGTCACGCTAGTTAGATACCACGGATTGATAAATATGTTGTAGAAAACTTGGAAAACATAATTATTCCTCGTATTTTTAGTTTGTATTTTAAAAATGATATAGTTTACATGAAATATACATAATATACAGTTAATAAATACAATAATATATATATATATATATATATATATATATATATATATATATATATATATATATATATATATATATATATATATATACCTATTTATAGTAATAAATACTTTGCCAGATAAACTATGAGCCTACAAAAGCAGCAAATGTTTTACAATATGGCTGAAATCGTACTCCATAGTCAATGTAGATAGTTTTTTGTGTTAAGAATAATAATTTAAAAAATATGTGGTCATCTTTTGACAAGTTTATATTAGTTTATTAATTGCAGTAAACATTATAATATATAAATAAATTTTGTTAATGCAAATAATAATACATCACTATTATATAACTTACTATTCACTACTATAATCACTATTTATAGATATTGAATGTTTTTTGTTAAATTAGGTCGATTTTCAAACCCCAAAATTTAAAATATATTTTACATTTTACCCATTATCTTATGTACCGCCTATTAATTATTTGTATATTTAAAAACATTTGCTGCATTTGTATAGTTCATAGTTTATTTGCCAAAGTATTTATTACTATAAATAGGTATATATTATATTGTATTTATTAACTGTATATTATGTATATTTCATGTAAACTATGTACTATGCATACTATGTATATAAAACATCATTTTTAAAATACGAACCAAAAATACGAGGATTAATTATGTTTTTCATGTATTCTACAACATATTTATTAATCCGTAGTATCTAACTAGCGTGACGTCATAAATCTCGCTCCGTGGCTGATGTATTAGAGACGGCATTGGTCTAATATTTAGAAATGTCTAAAGCTGATGACATTTTACTTTTGTCAATTATGACATTTCGTGTTGATTTTTGTAAGAAGAGGAAGAACTGTCACTTGTTTTATTATTTTCCTTTTCTATTTCACGAAAGTAAAAAGAGTTACCTATCTGATTCGTTCAGGCACTCAATTTAAAGAATATCAGTAACTTTTTTGACAGAGGGATTTTATATTTGCTATGTTGGTAAAAAATAACGGTCAAAATTCAAAGTTATTCATTTTATAGACTATACCTAACCTGTTTGTTTCACTTTTTTTTAATGGCCAAGCCGCAAGGGGAATCCCCTGGTGTCGATTTCACAGATCCCGCACGGTAAATCCCGCAAATTTGATCCCGCGGAATCACAGTGGGATCCCGCATTTGCGGGATTGTATTCCCTAATTGCAACACCTTACGTCGTGTTGGTCGGAAGATTTATTTTTACGATGAAACATTAGAAATTGTTTTTCTTTAGGTATGAACAAAGAATAATGTAGGGTGGCCGCATCTAAAGATGAGGCCAGACTCGGTGTTGAGCAGGGTCGCGTGAAGTAATTTTGCAATATTATCTATAGCATTTGAATAAAAATATCTCAACTCACGCTTATGGCGGGAGGGTCGCAGTGCAATCGTGTCATTGATGACGAGGTGGATTCATCTTTAGATGCGGAAACTCTAGTATAATATTCTTTGTTATAAGTATTTTCGTTAAATCAAGCTTTAAACTGCCTTATGTTCTCCTATATGATTTATAGCATAATACATTTTAATGGTCAATTTAGAAAATAAAAAAAATGCCTGAGTATGTCGCAAGGCAGTGTTAACATTTTATTTGAAAAATGTTAGCAAATATCAATTAGTGGTAATTCTAGCAACAAAATGATATTTAATAACAAGGATTAAGAATTTATCATTACCACTTTTTCTCATTTTGTTCTTATTACTACCGAGTAATATTATTCTAACAAGGCGTTGCCGTTGTCTTCGTTGGATTTTATTGTTAAGTCTAAAATTGGTAGTTGTATATATTTACAGAAACAATTAGTTTTTTTGATATATCCGATGATATTACAGAATTCTCAAGTTTTCTCAATACCTAATAATTTGCCCCTGCGACATTCTATATAAATGACAAACTCAGTATATTACCGAGATGGTATAAAGAATGCTTCTCATCTCATATAAAATCATTTTTGAGTAACTATATAAAAGATCGCGCACACTATACCTACACGGACCAGTACGGACCAGCACAGCACAAACCTGCATCCTGCATGACATCGCACACTTTACCGCCACAGACCAGCAACATAAGCGAGAGTTTCGAAAAAAGTACAGTTGTCAAGGCTCAACTACTAGAGCGTGCAACATAGAAGTATTGAAAATGAGTAGTTCAGAGAAGAAATTATTATTTTAGCCATGTTGTGTGAAGAAGAGGAGGAAGAGAAGGAAGCTAAGAAAAAAAGAAGATTTTGGGTTCACCCTATAAATCAAAAGAGAAAGCAATATGGCGAATTTCATTATTTGTTTCCTGAATTAAAAAGATTCGAAGAAAAGTTTTTCCAATATTTTCGAATGTCACAAATCAAATTTAATTATTTTTTTTTGCTATCGACTCCCATATTGCATCTTTTCTTTCTTGGTCTCTATATATAAAATGCTTGGCTCGTATCGCACAGCTCTGAATACTTTTGTACCAGTAAAATAAGCTTTTTTTCATTCATATTTAAAACGATTTAAAGGTTCGAACAAAAATAAACGAAATCTAACCTACATCATGCAACTTGAGCCAGCTAGCGTACTCGAAATACTGACAAACCCTTCAATATTTGCATGTTTGTGGAGGTGTGCTGGTTCGCCGGTGCGCACATTAGGTCGGACCAGCACGACCAGGCATAAATATTGCCGGTCATATTTGTCCCTGACCGACACGACCTGTTTTGACGGTCGTGGCTTGTGGCGGTACGTGCTGGTACTGGTCTAGTGTGCTCTACTCTATTAAATAACACGGTCACCTTCACCGGTAGATTTTACTGGTCTGGTCCGTGCCGGTCCGTGCAGGTATAGTGTGCGCGATCTTTTAGGGTGACCGTTATTTCCCAAGTTGATTCTGTTTTTGCTGCCGCCCTCTGAAGTTTTGGTTTTTGGTCTAAAAAAAATTATCCAACGTAAACAAGCTCTAAATCATGATACTTTTTCTATTTAAATAACATGGGATTTTCTGACCTTTTCCATTTCATTTTTTATCTCCAAAGCAAATGAACCTACAGCTTCGACAAAGACATACTCTAATACAAAATTTTACGCTCTACAAAAAAGGTCCTTTTGGTTTTTTTCTATAAGAACATTTCTTTAAAAGTTATTCGCGGGCAAAGTTATGCACATAGTTTATAATCAAATTTTTACCTAACCTAACCTGACCTAACCAAACCAAATCATTCACTGCAAATTTTAATTGCGCCTTTTGATTTTGACTAAAAAAGGGTCTAGAGCCATACTTTTTTCAATAAAACAATATTTCTTTACCAACTTTAATATGGAAAACTAATATTGCTCCATCTATGATCAATTGATCAAAACTAAAATTTAAGGTTGTTGTTTCATTGTCTTAATATGTTAAAATATGTGTGTCAGTTGAACAGAATGAACAAATTTCGAGTGGTTTTTATCTTAAATATACTTGTATCAAATTAATTAAATTAATTTAATCAATAATTTAATTTAATTAATTAATAATTTAATTTAATTAATAATTTTAATTAATTAATTCGATGCAAGTAATATTTAAGATAAAAAACACTCGAAATTTGTTCATTCTTTTCAATTGGAACACATATTTACGAACACTGAAACGCAATGAAACAATAACCTTAAATTATAGTTTTGGTCAATTGATTATAGATGGCGCAAAATTAGTTTGCCATATTAAAGTTGGTAAAGAAATATTGTTTCATTAGAAAAGTATGGCTCTAGGTCCTTTTTTAATCAAAATCAAAAGGCGCAATAAAAATTTGATTATAAACTATTGTATTGTATTGTGCACAACTTTGACCGGGAATAACTTTTAAAGTAATGTTTTTATGGAAAAAGTCAAGGAGACTTTTTTTGTATTTGTATGTTTTTGTGTTTGTCGAAGCTGTAGGTTCATTTGCTTTGGAGATTATAATACCGGCACGGTTTAAATTCAAAATTAAGAGCTTGTTTACGTTTGATAATTTTTTTAGACCAAAAACAAAAACTTCAGAGGGCGGCAGCAAAAAAAGAGTCAAGTTGGGAAATAACGGACAGCCTAACCTATATGTATATTTTATTTTATGGAAGTTGGTCATTACTGTAATAATTTTAAAGACTATTGTAACAGTGTCACATTCCTTTAAAATATAGTTATATATTAATTTTAACTCTTCAAGTACTTAAATGTTTTATTTTTTGTTTTGTTTTAACTATACAATTATCGAAAAATAGCAATTTTAGCGTTTAATGTATTATACCTTTGATCTGATTACTGTAAATACTTTTTTAACGTTATATACCTATATGTTTTTATGAATCTATATGTTCCATTCAGATGTTTATACACTGGGGTAATTATACTTGTATATTTTTGGCTGTTACTTATTGAACATTCCGTCATTTTATAGTCTTTGTTACACAATAAAAATTGCTTTTCTACACTACTCTTTTATTTGTTCTGTTAAAGCATGATGATAAATAGTGTTTTTTAGTATTTCTATCTGTGGTGATGTTTTCGCTGTTGGTTATAATTTACACAAAGTTTTCATAAATTTTGGCTATTTTAAATAACATATTTCTAATTTTAGGCAAGTGGCTCACCCCTATAACTATTTTACTTTTTCAGATAAAAAAACGAGATATGTATGTTAGTAGGTATATGACATAAATTAGGATTGATTGACGTATTCAATTGTTTTCGGTCACTTCCTGTTTCACCGGAAATTACTACAACTTTTGGTTTTTAAATAGCACCATCGGTATTTTTTTACTTTACTGGATAGAAAATAACATTCTGAATAGAAGGACATATCATTTGTCAACTTTTGACATTTTCGCATATGGTTTATTTGACATTATAACTTGCGGTTCGTAACAAAAATTTGACTCGAAATATCAAGTGTGTAGTATCAAATTATTCGTAAAAAAATGTTTTTTACGACATTTTACATTTGAAAAAATTGAGATATGATTAAAAATACGATTTGATCATTTTCTAACTCATCGGTTTACAAGCAAAACACACTTAAGTCCAATTATTTTAATTTTGATTTATTTATATCATTTGACTAGATTTTTTCCAGAATATAGATCTATATCCAGGAAAAATATACTATACCTTCTAAGAATTGTTAGTTTATTTTTTAAATTACTTTCATATTGAGCTAATGGAGCTATATTAGTTTATTAAAAATGCATTAAAATGTATTCGTTTTTGGACTAAGTGTGTTTTGCTTGTAAACCGACGAACTGGCCAGGAGAAGACAGTAAAAACATTAGACGATCAAATCTATTTTTCTAAGGCTCCTTGATTAAGAATTAGTGTTTTTAACATAGCCATGGCACTCTAGATTGAATTTTAAAATACGATTTTTTATTAAGCGAAAATGTCAAAAGTTGACATATGATATGTCATTCTATTCAGAATGTCATTTTCTATCGAATAAAGTAAAAAAATACCGAGGGTGCCATTTAAAAATCAAAAGTTGTAGTCATTTTCGGTGAAACAGGAAGTGACCAAAAACAATTGAATACGTCAATCAATCCTAATTTATGTCATTTACTAATATACCACATCTCGTTTTTTTATATGAAAAAATAAAAAAGTTATAGGGGGTGAGCCACTTTTGGGATTAGCACCCGGTATAATTATAATAATCTATTAACGCTAGTTTCAGGTTCAAGAATAATTTTTCATATTCATTTCATACCAGGACAAAAACAGTTTTACAATAATAAATCTTTATTGATTTTTTTGGTACACACATTTTAGTTTATACATGCTTGAATAGCTTAAAACAATATTTGAACAATGTTCTGTTAACAATTTCAGTTCATTCATAAACGTCACAATCTGGCTTATTACATCTGGATTAGGTAATTTTAACACATTTTCAGAATTATTTTTATTTTTAGCATTATTTATAACCAGGTTCAACCAGGAATTACAATCATTACATTTACTGGTTTTTATATATGCACTGTTGCATTTTAACTTAACAATTTCAGTTGACTCATAAACCCGTCGTTCGGCCTTATACAACTTCTTGACATTTTTACAGTTTCATAGGCTTTTTCAAAACTAAAATTTCTCTTTAAAATTAAATAGGCAATCACAACAGATGCAGATCTGCTAACGCCTGCATTACAATGGACTAAAACCTTTTCACCTTTATCTAAAATTGTTTGAATAAAACTGATGCAGTTTTCAAGATACTGGTTTAAATTTGTGTCGGGCAAATCTAATATTTCGACGAATTTGTAAGTGATGTTCGGATATTTGATTGGAGCTTCCACTCCAACACTTAAAACATTAGTAATGTCATTCAGATCGAGAACACCGTTATCACAGCAATCTTGAGAGCCTAGGAACAGGTTTTCGATGATTTGGGCTGGTATGCTATCTGGTTTGGTGTCAACTACGTACCCCGGACTTTTCTCATCGATTTTTCTGATAACCGACTTGATTTCGACAAACTTTTCACCGTTCTGGTAAGTGACGACAGTTTCGGAGGGTTTTAGTTTAGATCGGCTATTTTTTAGTTGTTCTAGTAAGCTCATGGTGTGTGGATTCTATTTTTTTTAAAGAGTTACTGATCAGATTAGACTTACTAATTACAAACTTACGATTGAGTGTACTCTGCCAGAATACGATTCTTGTGAGACACAATCATGTTAATTTTGGTGGTTCAATTTTTAAAGAAATATTTCAATTTAAATTTTGTCATAAAATTGAAAATAATTTTTATTAGTTCATTACTAGATCTAGTTAATACTAGAGCCGATCGGTCGACTATTTGATTGCATGTGAGCGCGGCTCCATAAAAATACATTGGTTACAAATCGGCATCTAAATAGTCGACCGACTGAAAATTGTCTGTCAGAGCATAGGCTAAAGTTACGTTACAATAGTGAAGAAAAAGTGATTAAACGATGAATATACTTCAGAAGCCATATATCACAATGTGGATAGTATTAATGTAAAGTTCTTTTTACACAAAATAATAGCATCATATTTTTTTAAATTTATTTTTATTCGACTTTTTTAACAGGTTATTTAAAAATTAAATCTGCTCATTTAACTGATTTTTGAAAAAGTAAAAATACAATAATTTGTAGAAAATTAAAAAAATATTTCAAGGATTTTATCTAAAGGTGCGTTCACGCGAGTGCGCCGCGCCGCGCAAAACATTTTTTTAACATGTACTTTTGAAGTGTATTTTTTTAGCGCGCACAAAAGTATATGCTAAAAAATGCTTAATTATGCTAAAATATGCTTAATGTATTAACAAATTTGAGTTTTTAATTTAGGTTTTCTATTACAAGCAAATTAAAATTAATTTCAAAATATTTTAATGATTTTTTAAAAATCTATGAGTTAAGTATTCAATCTTTAACATATAAAAATTACGTATGATCTGGTATGATCGAAAAAATAACGGCTTCAAAAGTGACTTGGAAATGATAGTCGACTACATTACAACATTACCGTTCCAAGCCAACCTGGACGTTATTCTTCAATCGTACGGTATAAACAATCATTTTGAGACAGCATTAACATTGAGTGTTTATTGAATTTGAAAATTTCAATAAACGCTTTCATATACCGTAAAGCGTTTTACTGACATGAAATGTAAATACATATTTATTACGTAATAAATGAAAATTCATTTCAGAGCCATCTCTGACGCCGTTGTTTTTCGATCGTATATGGTATAAGGACAAAAGGAATTGTTTTCTGTGATTAATGTCAGGTAATAATAAGCTTTCATGTTGATTCAAATTATTGTTGATAACCAAACATATTAGTTTTAGAAATAGAAAAAAATACATCTCTGGTGAATTACATTTTAATGAAGCCGGTCCTACACGATGCGGCAAATGTTCGTGTCCAATGTTGGAAGGGGTGTTTGACACATCGCATCGTGTGGGACCGTCTTAAGCAATGCTCATTTCATATTGTATTTTTCAATATAAATTATTTGGGTAATAATTATTGACAATTAACACGTTAGAGTAGTGCAAATGAAAAAGAAATACTTGAAAATATATATTCAAACAAAAAATAAGATTTTTTTGCTACATTTTAGCTATTAGTGTATTCATATGTTATACAAGATTACTTTGTACTTTAAAAACAATATGGTATTATGATTAAAAGAATTTGCTAGTTCTATTTGAAAAAAAATGATGTGGGTGAATACCCTATTGATAATAGTTTTTTTCCTAGTATTAATCATTTAGTCTAACTTACTTAAGAGAAAAAAAAATTATGACATCCTATTTTGTTGTCTATCTTTTCTTGTCAAATTTCTTATAATCTAAATTTAAAAAACAAATATGCAAAGTATACCGTATGATTGAAACAAAACGGCGTCAAATTACCTGAAAAATGAGGATCAATTGATATAAAATTTCACCGTGCATTATTTCTAAGGTAATCCGACGCCGTTTTTTCGATCGTATGGTAGAAGTTGTATTAAAAATTCGACTTCGTGGTCTGTTTAATTATATTTATTTATAATTATACCACAACACTAAAATATAACCTTAAATGCTATTAATCAAATATTCATTACAATAAACTGAATACAATGATGAAACAGCAAAATATAAATGAATACATAATAAGGCATGTTTCTTTTAAAATATTTTTTTATAAAAAAAACTTTGGATCACATTTTAAACACACACTTTTGTCAGTAATGCAAAATGCAGTGTTTGAGACTGTCAAAATATTAATGAAATTACTAGGAAATAATATAAGAAAATAGAAAAAGCAAGTTCCGACTCTTGAAAATTTTCGGAAATAAAACTTGTAAAAATATAACATGACCAAAACCGCTAAACTACTTGTATTTTTGAAAATCGGCGCGATATCAGTTACTCTTTGACCTAGATCTGCTTTTGCTTTTCGACGTTTTCTTCAAGGACTCGCGGGAGTTCGAACGGTCTCTGGACGCCGACCTGGATCTGCGTTCCCTGGAACCGGATCTGGATTCGCGCTCTCTCGAAGCAGATTTGGACCGATCACGACGCCCGCCGTCCTTCGATCTGGAACGAGAACGGCCTGCCGGAGACCTGGACCTGTCGTCGCGTCCGTTCTCTCTATCTTTACGATCCGCCTCCTTAGACCTGGACCGCGATTTCGATTGGTTCGATTTTGATCTGGAACGATCGACGCGCGATCTCTTCGCCTCCTTCGATGCCGACCTGGATCTGGACCGTTTGGCGGAACGGCTGCGACTTCTGGACCTGGAGGCTTTATCGTCGGCGCTCTTGGACCTCCTGCGAGTCTCGGATTTGCTTCTGGAGCGGCTACGGCTCTTGGACTTGCTGGCCGAGCGGGAACGCGACTTGCTTCTGGAACTGGACCGGGAGTTCCTTCTGGATCGTCGGGCTGATTTATCTTCGAACACTTTAATACGGCGGCCGTTCAGTTCGGTACCGTCCAGTTTTTCGACTGCGTTCTTCATGTCGCTATGACTAGCGAACTCGACGATGCCCTCGCTTTTGCGTTTATGGGCATCGGCGTAGGTCACCTCGCCGGCTTGTCGCATGTAATCTTTAAGGTCTTGCCAAGAAACTCTGCTAGACAAATTTTCTACGATTATTCTGTAACCGGTGTGAGTGGGAGGACCGTATTTACCTCTTCCTCCCCCCCTTTCCCTATCCCGTCCGCCTCTTCCTCCCGAACTGCCACCCCACTGATCCCTTCCGCGAGGTGTACCTCTTGCTATTTCTATAGTTACTCTTTCGCCAAGTAGTCTTTTCCCGTTCAATTCGTAAACCGCATCGTCGGCGTCCCTATAATCGTCGAATTCCACAAAACCATATCCAGACTTGATCAGGACATCGCGCATGCGACCGTAGCCTCTGAAGAAGCGCTCCAAATCGCGTTCAGAGGTCCCGTATGGAAGGCCGCCAATATATACGCGTGAACCAACCATATTTTCTTAGTGCACAAAATAAAATGGAATACAAAAATGTAATCTGGCTTAAAATTTGTAAGTCTAATCGAATCTAATATTCACAATTCTTTGAACTTGAATCCAAATTGGCTACTAAAACGTGTAGTACTTAATATTCTATATTGCATAAATATAGACCGTGGCCGGGAAGCGTTTTCAGCTTAGAGTTCCAACTGTGTTTTGATGGTATTTGCAGCATAAATTCAATGTCTTGGAGTGATACCTTTCCAGTAGCCGCTCCTACAATAGCAGCTCCACACCGACGAACCTGTTATTAAAAATAATTAACTTAATTAATAAAATGAAATACACGAAAAAACAAATATATTAAATAAGAATTTCCATCTCTAATAAATGTTAATAAAATAACAAACAGAAACTTTTAATCAGGAATTTTTAAAATACTACAGAACATAGAGTACCTGTATTTGTTACTGTACTAAAATAACATTTTTATTATAGCATGATTTTTTTTGTATTGTTACAAAAATTTATTTTGAGAAAAACAGATGTACCTTTAATTATCGAGACACCTGGTTAGCAGAAGAAAACGAACCCAACTTTTAGTCATCGTTCACAAGTCAACAGAGCTGGAGGAGAGAGGGGGACCAAAGGCCTAGGGGGCTGGCTGTAAGAAGGCATAATATTTAGTGTTGTAATAGAGAGAACGTTCCCATTCGTGACGAGGGAACATTCCCTTATAAGAACATGTATGAGCATATAAATAAGTGCAAAGGAAATTAAAATTGTTCCCTATAAACATTTTTAACTGAATATTTTTGAGTCTAAATAAAAAAAAAATTAAAAAGTATAAATTCTATGTTACCTATTATACTTAACAGATAAACACATTATTATAAAATGTGATTATTACATACAATAGAAACAGTTAAAATTACATTTTATAGAGTTAAGATAAGATCAGTACCAGAGTAGTACCACTTATGTTATTAGATTAAACTATTTTGTTACTTTTTGTTAAGAAAACTGAAATACAACATTATTATTAATGAATTTCAATAGATAAAATACATGTACTTACACTAAATTCATCTTTTTTAACCACATTTTAATTGGTATATAAATATATTATAGATATGAATTTTAGAATGTCATTACTTTCTAACTTGAAAAAATATAAATTATTCCATTCAAAATAATTATATTTACATCAATATTGGTGCTTGTCAGATATAACACCCTCCGAATTTGGCATTTATTTATATATCAGTCGAAAGCATACACTTAAATAAGAATTTTAAGCAAAAAAAAATTGCGGATGAACCACAATTTATTGAAAAATAAATAAATTAAAAGTGCATTTTTAGGTTATGGTGAAGTTGTATAAGCGTGTAATTATTGTAAAATATGACGATTATATGCATTTTTTATTAATATAAAGGTCAAAATTAATCAGTGAGAAGCATTAATAAATCATAAGTCAAAAATAGAGTTGGTGATATCTTTTGTAATATTTGCCTGATCAATTTACTCTTTCGATTCAAACTTGCCGCCGGAGCCGTCTGTCACCATTTGTTGTTAAGGTTGTTAAGGATGTAAGCTGCGTAAGCATTGTTGCCAAAGTTATTTCTTGTTTGTATGATACATAATATCGATGATATTCCCCATATAATTTTACATATAAAATGACAGCGATGTTCATTTCATAGCCATGGCTGACGCCGTTTTTTTTCGATCATTCGGTACGTTACATGATACAAAAAAAGAGTTGAGACCGAAAGAGTTTTGATTGCGTTTTGTTTCAACCTTTCCGTGAGTGTGTTAATCTTTTGTTTTTTATTTTAATACGAATCTGATTGCTTTCACTTGATTTTACGTGCCGGTCGCCGGACGAACAAACCCTTATACAGTAGCGCTGTCACGATAAGAACAGATTATAAGTTATTTTAAAATCAAGACATTGAAAGCACTCAGATTCGTATTAAAATATAAAAAAACAACAGATTAACCCCCAAACAAGTTGAAACCAACGCAATCAAAACTCTTTCGTGCAACTTTGTAGTTATAAACAGTCAGATCTCGTAGGCAAAATATCAGCTATGGGTAGGAGCAGTTCCTCAGACGATCGCCTTTTCTTGATTTTAAAATAATCTGTTGTTAACGCGAGTTTTCTTCCGACCAGCACGTGTTTTTTTAATGAACCTTTCAAGAAGAAATGAATGAATCTGGCAACGCCGACAAAATTTGGAGGAGTTTTCGCATAGAAAGTAGCCTGTTGTAGCAATAATTAGATGTTTATTTTTTCATTAAATTATGGATCATCCACACTTTTTTTTGGCTTGAAATACTTATTTCGATGTATGCTTTCGAGTGATATAAAAAAAGGTACAAAATTCGGAGGGTGTTATATCTGACAAGCACCAAATTACGCAATATCATTAGCTCTGACAGAAAATATGCATTACTGTATTTTCTTATAAATATTAGGTTTAGCAGCACTTTAAAAATACAACATATTTAATAAAGTCTATAATCTGAATTCACCTATCCACCTTGTCCCCCCAGATCAAATGGTGATGATTATGGTGGTCCCTTGTCTCGTCCGACCAGCCAAAGCCCTCGAGCCCCCCCTCTAGCCAGGCTGCCAACTTGCCAAGTGTCCTCCGGTCCTCGGAAGCCATTTTGCAACACCGGGCCGGTGACACTAACTAAACAAGCGTCCAGGTAGTCGTTAATATAACTTTTTTTATTGATATAGTTTTCTAAATTACTTAATATATGTATATAAATACCTTTACTGAAATATTCACCGATTATAACACGGATTTCTGATAGAAGCAAAACGTGCAATTTTCACGAAAACCACGCAAACGAAATGAACGATTGACATTGACATTTGATACGTCAGCGTTGTCAGCTGTAGCACAACTGTCAAAAAATAAAGCCATAGAACAGGAAAGTAAGAACTATTTTTGGGAGTGATTACGGTACCGCAATATTTTATATATGATATTTACACTGATTTATATGATTTAAAAAAATTAAACTATTACAAAATTAGAACCTGCTTATATAAGAATCCTTTTCCCTTGAAATAAATATCTAGGTATGTATAAGTATCTGATCCTATATTGTTTAAAACACTCTCTGGCCAACTAAACGTCGAACTCACGCCGAGATCTTTAAAATTTCTTTCAATAATAATCACAGAATCAATGCTTCTACGTGTAATTCGGTCATCGTCCTTTGTTTTTCCCATAAACGTTCTAAAATCGTGAAACCCTTCAAACATTTTTGCTGCTTGGCGCATAATATTGATATCAAACTCGTGGGCTCTAGAAAAAATAGTGCATTAACAAAAAACAAAAATATACATTATTTTAGAATTTATCTCACCCAATAAAATGGCATCTATTTAGTTCTTCTATAGGTATATATACCGTAGATAATCCTCCTGAATGACCCTTTAGCTTTGCTAATAAAATTCTATACAAGTATGTTCTAGATATGGCAGATTTGCAATTAAAGTCATCAGAAACATTTTTTGCACCTAAAACTCTAATTGGGACAGCTTCTCTATAAAAATAAGTGTTTAACCAGGAAGTTATCACTGTTGGTTCGTAAATAGAATTGTCTGATTTTGTGAGATCCACATGGCAAGTCGTATTTAAAGCGTGCACTCCCGCATCTGTTCTATAATATAAAAATCCGTTAGGCGTAACATTAATCACTCAAGTTTTTCCAGTTTCCAGTTAAATAAATTTTTAATTTGAAATGAAATAAACTTTACGTGAACTTTACCTGCTAGCCATATACACAACCGGATCATTTATGGGTTGAAGAAATTGAAGCCCCATTTCCATTCTTCCCTGTACTGTAGTCGGGTCATTTTGTAAAATAAGATTTTGCCGTGAAACTTGCCTTTGAGATCCCCTGATAAATTATGTGGGATAAATTTTTCAAATATTTCTGTTGAAATAATATTACCTAAACGCATGTCCAAGGTATGAAAAGTTTATTAGATATCTTGCACTAGGCATCGTTTGCGATCATAGCGATGAACACTCACAGGACACAGGTTGTTAAACTTTGAGGTTATGTATTTCATTTAGTTTAGGAAACATTTCCAAGGAAAAGTACACATTAAAAAATTAGAACTTCATTCCAATTTCTTATATTGCACAATAAAGAAACTAAAAAGGTATGATATAGAATAAAATTATTGACAATTATTTTAATTCTTTATATCTGCAATTAAGATTTCTTCTGCATCTCTAGTTTGTGAATCACATATCTTATTATTATAATTAGAATTTTCCTTTAACCAACATTGATTTACTCCTGCTTCGGCTGTAGTAACTATAAATAATTCCTTATCTTGAGAATCCAGTTCATTACAAATAAAGTTGTTCAAATCCTGTGACTAAAATCGTTACAATATAATCACATATTAATGATTGAATAAAATCTTACAGTTCCAATAATTTTCGGAATATCTAACTTGGAGTCTAAATTGTAATAAATACCATTAATTTCCCTTAAAGCTATCCAATGTCTTCTTTTTAGTGGGAATGTTATGAAACCGATTTTGTATTCAGAAGGAGTGTTTAATATGAAACCTACAATATTTTTAAGATCTATACAGGCAGGATCTCTAAAATATTTTAATTTAACACCTAGATAAATATAATAAATGTCTGGCATTATCTCACTTTCGTTTATCAAACCAAATCATGTCGTAACCCCTAGATTGTAAAGCACTCATAATTACATTGACATCGTAATTACCAAGTCCTATAACTGATTTGTGTGGATTTATCCAATATTCAGGACTGAGTGTATGACAAATTTGATCTAATTCATTCTTAGAAAAGGCATTCTTATCTTGAAATAAGTTGTTTAGTGCATGAAGGGCACATAATTCTCGTATTTGCTTTTCATGGTAAATGCTTTCATTATAACTTTGATCGGAAATCATCTTATATTTTTCTGCTTACCACTTTGTGAGATACATAGTTTTAGAAAGTTATTTAGTTATACTATGAAATAAAATAAATATTGGGTGAAAAAATTTCTAAAAATTTTATGCTTTTCTTATCTTTTATCCATTAATCCTTCCATTAATCATTAATTAATCAAAATCAAAACATCTGACAGTATTTGTGGTTAAGAGCTGATTTTCTTCTTTTCAACCCCTTAATCATATATAATAATTGGTTATATACGATAAACGTAATAACATATATAATTCAGTAAAAGAAATAAAAGTTAAAAGGTGTGCAATATATAACTGATTGAAAAAAGGCGGTAAAAGTAAAAAGGCATTAAAATATTTGTTTCGTTTTTATCAAGAACAATATTTCTAGTTTCCTAGTATGAGAAATTTAAATATAAAAATAAGCACCCCAGAAAATGGAAATGACTAATGCTCCGTCGTCCGTCATTCAAGAAAGATGGCGGCGTCTAATGAGCCTTCCGACGAAATTTTAACTCATCACTTTGTTCACGTAAATGATTGCCTTGATCCTGTACAAATTAAACTCGAAAATCTAGATGAATTAAATAACTTGGAAATAAATTTAGGTATAAAATGTCGAGGATGTTTTACCGAAGACCCAGAAATGCATTATATGTTTACTGTCATCGATGAGAAATTCAATTTGGCTGATATTTTAGGCCAAACGACATCATATATTGTGAGTTGAATTAATTTTCCATTTTGAATATAATAGTTGCATTGTTTATAGATAAAAGAAGGTGATGGATTCCCTCCATACCTATGTACAAAATGTACAAACTGTTTGGTGGATTTTTATAATTTTAAAATACAGTTTGAGAAAACCAACCTTTATATTCGTACATTATTATGTAAACCTACTGAGATATGTTCGCCGCTTAATAATATTCAGTCTGAAAGTGAAATATATGCAGAATCAGATATCGAGTCAAATTATAAAAAAGTGGATAGAACTAATGAAATATCAATACCAGATATAACTGAAATTCAGGGTAATCAATTATAATAAAAATTCATCAAATTAAAAACATTTAGAAATCAAAATTACATCAAATTCATCTACATAAATTTATACCTGTAGTTTGTCCCACAATGCTGATTTTTTGGTATTTTTTTTTTCATTTTTTGGATGTCTTTTGTAAACATATTTCCTGTCTAGTGACTTATCAATCGTATACAAATACCATAGGCTAGGCAAGAAATTTCTTGCTACGGTGCTTACAGAATCCCACTTCAGATTACATAAATATGATTTTTTTGGCATTTATCATTTTTTCATCAAATAAGAAAATTTTTGTCACATTACATTTCAAGCCTGACAACTGTGGTATAGAGTTTTTTTTTTAAATATTTGCTTTTTCTTGTCTTCTCAATAAATATCCTTGTTTTTATATATATTTTTTATTTGTCAGGACAAGTTACTTCATTTTGTAACGCTTGTAATTTGGAATTTAAAACTAGAGATGAATATGATACGCATATGGCAAGAGAACATGGAGAAAATCCTTTTGAAAAGTATGCCTTATTTAGAAAATTATTTGAGAAGAATAGGATGGCACAAATGAAAGAACAAAAAAAATTAAAACATGCCAGGGTAGACAGAGAAGAAATTAAATTATTTCAGATGCCTGGAAGATTGTGTAGATTGTGTCAAAGGAAGTTTCCAGAGGAAGAATTTAGAGCTCATTGGGAAAAACACAAGGTAATATAAATACTGTTTAAGAAAAAAAAAATTTTCGTGTGTTTTATGAGGTTTCTCATTTATGAGTAGAGATTCAGTGATGCAGTTTTCACATCACTTTGCTATTTTTTTTATGAAACTAAAGATGCTACACACAAATTTGTCCTACGCTTTTAGTTCCTGAAATACAGGGTGAATTTGAAAATTTTGCATTTTTTGTCTTTTCTTGTATATCGGTTATCCTATAAGTTATCATGATTTTAAAACCGCATCTTTGTATCTATACTCAGGGTCCGGTGAACTATCCTGACACACGATTTTTGCATTTTTTTTTAATCAAAAAGTAACTATTTTTAGTAATAGTTTTAAATAAAAATAAATGGAGATTATGCACAGAATTTTAAAATATTGTAATTTAATTTTAGTAGTTTTTGACACATATTTGACGTTATGGAGAATTTTCACACTTGATTTAACATGATAGCGTCAGAAGGAAAAGCAATGTTGCCAGTTCCACTGAATTTTCTTTTTCTGTTTTTTATTTTTATTTTGAAAAAATAGTCATTTTTAATAATAAAAATGCGTTGGTAATGTGTGAATGGGAAAACTAAAAAAAAAACATCAAAAGTGAAACAAAAGCAATCAAAACACGCTTAAGCAACCAACCCCACCAAATAACCACCTAACCAATTCATTAACATTAAATAACCCGGCTAACCAATGCATTAACACCTCCAAATAACCAGACTAACCAATGCATTAACACCCTCCAAATAACCAGGCTAACCAATGCATTAACACCCTCCAAATAACCAGGCTAACCTAATTGGGCCTAATGACAAAACTTCATTGACTACGCGTCGAAAAATAGTATATATTTAAAAAACTTATATTTTCCTAGAACCTGAAAAATCCGCAAATTTTATTTCAGAAATTGCTTTAAAATAATCCACACTAACGAATAAGCTACTAGACAGCGTTCAATTTTTGTTGCACTAAAGTGATAGCTTACCCTAATTCGTATTAAAAGAAACATTTTAAAACCTATGACGTCATTTTTTTCCCTAAAAAAAATATGCATGAATTTCCGGATAATTTACTAGCTGATCTGACAACCATGTATCTATTCGCAATATTTGTCAAAACTCGACCTTCACTACTGTCAGCGTAAACACAGAAACGGATATAAACCATAGACTAATGTCACCTACTAGAGATAGATTGGACACTGATATAAAACAAATAAGTCCATCATTTAGAGCCACCTGGTGATCCGGAAGAAACTAATGGAGAGTTTTAGCATAACATAATTTTAGCGTTCCGTTATTTATTAACGCTAACTAAAACGGTAACGCTATTCAAGCGCAAAATTATTCCTTGTAAAATATAAAATAATAAATATAGACTTGTTTACTATATTTTATGTTTTATTAGATCATTAGAAGTGTATCACATTCAAAACTAAAAATAAAATTATGAAAACATACATTTTAAACACCAACAATAGAGCACATACCGCCTATTTTTTTGATTTAACAAATAAATTATAATATAGTATAGACTACTAATTAACTATTACTAAAAATACTATATTACCAACTATGTACTTACTTATTTATGATTAAACATTTTTTTTAGTTTGTTTTTAAATGTATTATTTCTAAGATGTCTAAAATGTCTTTAATAGAAATGTTTAGTATCTAACACGAAAATAATGATCGACTGTAAATATCAAAATGCACAAATGAATAAAAACACAAACTATAAACACAAATCACCGAACTTTCCGGCAAATCAGGAATATCTGGATTAATAATTATTTAAAAATGATTTAAAAATAACTTGACGGATCACCAACATTTTGACAACTAGACCAAAACTAGACCATAGATGGTAGTAAATATAGAGGCTGTCATGTCACTTTTATATATAAATTAGAAACCTGTACTTTAATGTCTTGTGCGCCGTCTGGCGATGCGGAAGAAACTAAATTTGTAGTTCCATAAAATTACTATTGAGTGTCTAGCACAAAACATCCCCCTTTAGAACTTTTTCTTTAATGGCCATAAGCGGGAGTAAAAGACCAACCGCCCGAACAAACACTAGAGGCGCCACCGGTCATCAAATGGTGTAAAAATTGCGAAAATTTAATCATCTAATTTTGACACAAGGGGTCGCGCTTAACTTTTTCAATTTTAATTCAATATTCATTGTTTTCAAACTATATTATTAGACTTTGTTGTATTTTGTGAATGTATAAATGTTTTCTTAGTATAAAGTTGCATTATAGTAATTTAAATTATATTACATACATATTTAAGATTCAAATATTATGACATATATGTCAGTTGCCGTCTAAAATGTCATCTGGATAACAAAAAGTTAGTTATTATCAAAAGTAGTTAAAATCATGTTAAAATATTAAAATTTACAAGTTATTAGATATTTTATATTATTTCAACAACAAACACATAATAGTACAGCGTACTGTTGATATGCAGGTCCAAAACAAAAAGTGCCGTTAGATTTTTCAGTTTTCGTTGTCAGCCGCGGAAGTTTCAGTGATTTTAGTGTTGTCGGATATTTTTATTTGTGAAATAGAAATATTGCGTTTGGATTGCAAAACTAAAAGTTTTATTGCAATGTAAGTAAGCGTTTGTCCATTTTATATTTTACTTTTTTCATACCTACGACAAATATACGTATATGGAAAATTTATAATTCGTTTTATTTAAAATATGTTAGAAAACAAGCTTGTAATACTGTAATTGACATAATTGTTATGTAATATATTCCATTTAAATGTAATATATTACTTTACAATTAAAAAAATGTAAATTTAAAAAATATACTAAAAATATATACAGGCATTAATTGAAATTTTTAGTGTGCGAACAAACACGAGAGGCGCTTTATTATTTATTTTCATTTCTTAACATGACAGACGAAGTTCTAAAGGGGGATGTTTTGTGGTGTCTAGGGCCTGATATAAACAAGTCCGCGACCTGCCGCGACTCTTTCATGACTCTTTCATTATCGGTTATGGAATTTGCTGTAAAAATAAAATAACAACATTTTTAAGAATGTTTTTTATGTGAAACGTGTTTTTCCACATCAGATTTTAGTCAAATAATCCAAGAAACTCATTTTAAGGTAACATAAGCTTCATTTTCTAGGAAAAATCGTGTCAGGATAGTTCACCGAAGCCCTATACTCATAAATGACAAACCCCATAAAACAATATTCTATTTATTGTTATTGCAGAACCAAATTTGTGAACATTGTGGCCACAAATTTGTAAAAAAATCAGACTTAGACGTTCACAAACAAAGTGTTCATAGCACTGAGAGAAATTTTGAATGTCAAATATGCAACAAAAGATTTAAAACGAAACAGTTACTTAATAGGGTGAGAAATTTTAAAATATATTTTAATTTGCACACACAGTATGTATGTTAATTTATTTTAGCATGGTGTTGTTCATACCAATCCACGGTCTCATGTTTGCCATCAGTGCGGCGATAGATTCAACGATCGCTCTACCTTAAACACCCATATTCAGTTGAAACACATAAGAAGTCGCGATTTTGTGTGTTCCATTTGTGGTTTGGCTTTTCCAATGAAACCAACTCTGGAAAAGCATATTCTTAGGCACAATAAAGAGAGACCGCCCACTTTCTTTTGCAGTTTGTGTAAGTTATCAATTAAATTGGTCTATAGAGGGTGTTTCAAAAACATGTGCAATCTCTGGTGGTGGGTAAATTCCTCGCATAAAAATAAGATTTATTTTGTATATCAATACGGGTTCAATTTTGCTTCGTTTTGTAGCTGCAGGGTTTTAAAGTTACATTTTTTTTTCGATTTATTATAATTTTAAGTGCTTTTAGTCATTTGAATGGAATTTTTTAGGGTAAAAGTTACCATAGCACAGATTAGGTATACTCTTAGATTAAGAATGGTATACTATATGTATACAGATAAAAATCTTATCCCTAATTCGTGGTACGAAAATTGTTTTTTATGACGATGTGCAAACGAGTAAAATTTCCTGTGCGCAAAAATAAACTCGCGTAAAATAACAATAAACAGCGTAATAGAGAGATATCGCTAAACCGGATAGCGTGCATGGACGTTAATAAGGCCAGGTGTTATTTCCTTTACGCGAGGTGGTATTAACTCTCTTCATTTATAGTTATCGGATCGGAAAGAATTCTGTTCGCGTCGCGTCCGCTATTTAAACTTAACCTAACTTTAAATTTAAAACTTTGAAATTGTTTTGTTTACTAGGTATTTTAAAACTAAAGGGCTAAAGTGCTTATTTCCAGTGCTTTATTGTTCAACGTCGGCCAGTGGGTTTAGGGCAACAAGCAACAATTTCTCTTAGAAGGGCTAAGTCGTCATCTGCTGTAAACCTAAGCCTCTTTATAGGTTCCTTAATATTGGAAGAGGTGGAATCCATATTTTAGGTCATATTTATTTAATTAAAACTAATCCCAGCTTAAAAAAATTAGTGTCATTAACTGGCTAAAGCGTTAAATTAGTACTCATTGATTCCTCATCAAAAAATATACAAAACAGTTCCTATAAAAATGCATAGTTTTAAAGTTAATGGATGTTACAACTTTTAAAAAATAATTTTATTGTAATTATCTTAAATACCATTATTTTTTTCTTGAATTTGCTGTAGGTAGCTCTGAACATCGGTGTTATAAATTTTAATATCTATACTAATATATGAAATCCTTAAGTAATGACATACTGATTAATCACGATCCTGCTCAAACCACTCAACGTAAAAAGCTCAATTTTGGCATACAGATTGATTCTAGGGTGTAAAGGTTCGATAAGAAGGGATTTTTCGAAACTCGAATTCTAAGGGGGTGAAACTATACCTCAAATATTAAAATATTTTTTATTTAAAAACCAGTGAGTTTTTCGGAAAACTCTTAAACACGTATATTTTATTTTGTCGTTTTACATATTTTTAATTTTTTTGATAAATTTATACAGGGTGTTTCATAAAATATGACCATTGAGTAATCACGATTCTGCTTAAACTGCTTGACGTTTAAAGCTGATTTTTGGCAAACGAATTGACTGTGGGGTGTAGAGGTTCGATAAGGAGGGGTTTCTCGAATCTCAAATTCCAAGAGGGCGAAAACGCCCCTCAAATATTACAATATTTGTTATTTAAAAAACGGGTAGTGTTTCGGGAAAACGCTTGGACAAGCATAATTTATTTGGTTTTTTTATATATTTTGAAATTTTTTAAAAAATCATACAGGGTGTTCCAAAAAGTTGGGTAATTTCTTAACCACGATTCTGCTTAAACTGCTTGACGTAAAAAGCTTATTTTTGGCAAACGGATTTTTCCAAAGTCAAATTCCAAAATAAAAACCAATATCGCCATATTGTTTTTTCTCATGCTTATATAAATGTGAGAAAATTTTATCCAGTTTGTATGTTAACGGAAATTCTTGCTTTGCTTTATCGATAGCCAACCAACCAAACCAAACCATTACAAATGATTAATTCGACGCGAACGAAGCCGCTGGGAATTTAATAATGGCTAGTAATTTAATAATAAAATAGATTAAATAAATACTTGATTAATTTTATTTTAATTTTAATTTTATTAATTATTGTGACTAATAAAATTGCGTTTATCTCATTAAGGAAATCGAAATCCACAAAATATCCAAACCCAACTTTTAATCGGCATTAAAGGGCTTACACAAGTTTTGCTAACAAGAGAAAAAAGTCAGTGGCGCACATGTATACAGGGTGTGCGGAAATTAATGCAACAAAATTTGGTCATAGATTCTTGAAAAAAAATAGGTGACTCGTATTTTTTTATTTTTGGCCGGGGCCCCCCTTTTCGGATTTACAGCGCCCTGAATTTCGCTCCTAAAAAGAGTTTTTTTAATATCTCAGGGCCCTGTTGGACGAAAATCACTAAATTTGGTACACGTTGTTTTACCATAAAATTACATTTTTTGATGCTATTAACGTTTTTTTATTTTCATCAGTGGTGTCCCTACGGTATTTAAACTGAATATTATTGAAGAAAAAAATGGTACACCACTGGTTTCTTTAAATAAAAATTATTTTTAAATTCTACATTAAATTTTGAACAACTTTATCTCCTGATTTTTTCTTCGTCCGATGTACCGTTTTCGCATAAAAAAATAAAAACCATTTTCATACATGACCAAATCGCTAAAATTTTTATGTTTTCATAGCAAAATTTAAAAAATGGCAATTTGGTTTTTTGGACATTTTGGTTCGCACTTAGGTAATAAAAACAAGATTTTGGAAAATAAAAAATTATTTTTTTGCCGTTTTAAAAATTTTGCCATTGAAATTTACAGTAAAATTTTACCGATTTAGTCATGTATGAAAAAGGTTTTTATTTTTTTACGCGAAAACGGTGCGTCGTACGAAAAAAAGTCAAGAGATAAAGTCGTACCATTTTTTTTCTTCAATAATATTTAGTTTAAATACCATAGGGACGCCACTGATGAAAATAAAAAAAGTGAATAGCATCAAAAAATGTAATTTTATGGTAAAACACGTGTACCAAATTTAGTGATTTTCGTCCAGCAGGGCCCTGAGATATTAAAAAAAACTCTTTTTAGGGGCGAAATTCAGGGGGCTGTAAATCCGAAAAGGGGGGCCACTCGCCAAAAGTAAAAAATATGAGTCGCCTATTTTTTTTTTCAAGAATCTATGACCAAATTTTGTTGCATTAATTTCCGGACACCCTGTATTAGCGCAAAAATATTCCTGATAAGTCCTCTATAGCTACGAAAGAAAGCATAATCGGACCTATGTCGCAATGAAATATAAATCTTATATTTACATGAGGAATCCCCCCACGAGAGATAACACATGTTTTTTGAAACACTAATTATGATTACAGTTGGGGGTTGGAACCTTTGGTGTTACACAGCAAAATAAAAACACTAAATCACCACAATACACCAAAACACTTTTACTTTTACACTGGACGCGCGTTTCGCTAACCATGTTAGCATTATCAGCAGATGATTATAAACTAAAATACAATCTACAAGTTGAGCGTTTATATACTCTATTTATAATGATTTCTGAAAATTCGACTTTTCAAGTGGAGAAAGATATGACGGAGAAAAATATTTTTCAATACCGTTTGATAGAGAGTTATCCCGTGGTCTAAAAGGAATTTTTAAGAATGTCAATTATAATCTTGTGTATAGTGCTAATAATAAATTACAACAATTATTAGGTAATCCAGAAATATGTTGGGCAAACTAGAAGATCAATATTAACTAGATTTAAAGAACAATTAGCTCAGATAAGATATGGTAGACCGGATAAATCTTGCGTTGCCGAACATATTGTTGATAAAGAACATTGTATAGATCTTAATAATTTAAAATTAATTAAACAAGTCTCAAATTACAGGCAATTAGATGCATATGAAAGCATCAGAATTAATAAATGTAAAGATAGTATGAACAGAGACAACGGTCCAATTCCTTCAAGTTCTTTGTTCCTACTACTCTAGTAGCGGAAATTTAACTGTTAAGCGCGGTGGGCTCTGACTCGGTTGGCTAGATCTTGCCACGCCCACTCGGTGCCCACTGAGCGAGTATATAAACGCTCAACTTGTAGATTGTATTTTAGTTTATAATCATCTGCTGATGATGCTAACATGGTTAGCGAAACGCGCGTCCAGTGTAAAAGTAAAAATGTTTTGATGTATTGTGGCGATTTAGTGTTTTTATTTTACACTAATTATGAATAATTTTTTATAGGTAATGCAGGGTTTAAAGACAAATCATCGTTAAAAAGGCACCATTTGATGAAGCACACTGATAACTACGAAAGACCTCAGTGCCATTTCTGTGAAAAGAGATATTCTTCAAATGCAAAATTGAGATTTCACATCGAAAGACATCATAGTGGTGTTAAATATGAGAGGAAAAAGAAAAAAGGGTCTATAAAGTTAGAAATAAAAAGGCCATATTTTGTTGGAATTTCTAAAAATGAGGATACTAGTAGTAGTGGGAACGAGTGTAATGAAAATATGGATGTAGTTCAAAATTTGTTTTCAGAGTATAGGTAAAATTATATTTTTAGTTTTTAAAGGAAACAATCCTTTGTAGGTCGGCTTTTAATTTATGAACTTTTGTTTCTTATTTTTAAGCAAATCTTTTGATGATATGATTAAACTCGAATTCTTGTGGTATTGGAAATGTATGATTTTTTAAATCCCAAGAAATTGTGTTGTACTTCACTTTTCTTGCATTATATTGTAGCTATTTTTATATTTCCTAAGCTATCATAACTAAGTACTTCATTTTTAATTTGGGAATGTTTCTTTTACTTGTAAAATAAATTTACTATAGATTTTTTTAGTTATCCTGCCCAAAGAACTGACCATTTTATGAGGAACGACCAAATAGAAAAGGGAATTATGTTAGAATCAGATTAGTGTGATATTTGTATATAATAATTATATTGTTAACCATTTTTGAAATATATAATTGAGGTTACCAATTCACTAATTTCTTTGGGTTTTAATTTTTAAACTTATTCTTGCCGAATCCTTCATGTCATTTACTTTAGCTTAAGGCATTTAGTAAAAATGTTGTTTAAATAGTTTTAATATTTTTTTGCATTAATTTTAAATGCTTGTTGCAAGTTAATCAATCTCTGTATTGCCAACAGGCCCTAGACACTCAATGGTAATTTCATGGAACTACAAATTTAGTTTCTTCCGCATCGACAGACGACGCAAAAGACATTAAAGTACAGGTTTCTAATTTATATATGAAGATGACAGCCTCTAGATTTACAACCATCTATGGTCTAGTTTTTGTCTAGTTGTCAAAATGTTGGTGATCCGTCAAATTATTTTTAAATCATTTTTAAATAATTATTAATTCAGATGTTGTTGATTTTCCGGAAAGTTTGGTGATTTGTGTTTATAGTTTGTGTTTTTATTAGTTTGTGCATTTTGTTATTTACAGTCGATCATCATTTTCTCGTTAGATACTAAACTTTTTTTATTAAAAACATTTTATACATCTTAGATTTATAATACATTTATGAACGAAATAAAAGAAAAATGTTTAATCATAAATAAGTAAGTACATAATATTATATTTTTAGTAACAGTTAATTAGTAGTCTATAACATTTTTACTATATTGTAATTTATTTGTAAATCAAAAAAATAGGCGCTATGTGCTGCTCTATTGTTGTTGTTAATTTCATAATTTTATTTTCAGTTTTGAATATGTTACCCTTCTAATGATCTAATAAAACAAAATATAGTAAACAAGTCCATATTTATTATTTTATATTTTACAAGAAGGAATTTTGCGCTTGAATAACGTTACCGTTTTAGTTAGCGTTAATAAATAACGGAATGCTAAAATTATGTTGCGCCAAAACTCTCCATTAGTTTCATCCGGATCACCAGGTGGCTCTAAATGACGGATTTATTTCTTTTATATCAGTGTCCAATCTATCTCCCACATAGCAATGAAGAGCATATTCATATCTATAGCATATACCTAGTATGTGCGTCAACTTATATCCTTATACTTATATTCTGAGAATGTTCCAGGAATAAATGGACATGTGCCACCTATATTCTTTAAAGTATATTCTTGTGCATATATTCTTATCATATGCTAAGAATATTTATATTATATATGCAAAAATAAATTGTATACATAGAGAAAGCCTAATATTTATCTTATAAAACAATCAACTTTTGATTTCTAACCACAATTTCTCTTGACGGAAGATAATCAAAGGCCAAAATGACATTTCTTACAAATTTTGAAAGTTAATATAATTTAAAGCTTCATACAGAAACTCACAATTAGTGGTTTCAATTAGCGTAGAAGCATCCTTAAATAAAGCGTAATAATTAATAATAATAACTAATTAATTTTACATATCATTTATTTACATTGATACATCTATGTTCAATTTTACTTAACAATAATCATTAAAATAATAATTAATAAAATAATTTAACTAATACGTTAATTTAATTATTAATTATTTTCGTTAATTTTGTAAGCGTTCCTTTAATTTGAATGTAAGCATTCAGAACGTCAAAATTAGTGGAAAAAGTTAACAAACTTTTGACTTTTCTACTAATTATACTTCAAAATTTGCGAGAAATGTCATTTTGGCCTTTGATTATCACCCGTCAAGAAAAATTTTGGTTAGAAATCAAAAGTTTATTGTTTTATAAGTCAAATATTATGCTTTCTCTATGGATACAAGATACAACAGACTACCGCAAGCTGTTGCTAGAATATTTTATTAATTTTAATTGTGTTTTTTAAACATTGTGAATGATCGTAAACTAAAAAGTATAAAGGGTAATTGAAACCACTAATTTATTCCCCTAATTGCGAGGTTCCGAATGAAGCTTTAGTTTGTCTATATAGAATCTAGGGTTAAATTTAGGACTTGGGGAAAAATAAAACACTATATCCTAAAATGGAGAGAGCTTTACTTCTTGTGTTTACAATATAGCTGACAAGACACATAGTACTATACATACACGGGGCTGAGTATTACACTGACAGACACATTTTCAGTAAATCCCAACATGATGGCTTATTTACAGATGCACAGTCAGCAGAGAGAGAGAGAGAGAGATAGAGGGGGGATTCCAGACAAGAGTCTTCTTTTTCTTCTACGTGGTTAAGGCAAAACGTCGCCGAGGCCGACTCGCTCGCGCCGCCGCGACTGCTTCTCGCCCTGCTCTATATTCATTAATCAGCTACTGTTTGAGGGGTGGGGGACAGGGGGTGGGAGGTGCGCCAGCGCACCTGCCCGGCGCTCGACCGCGGCGCCTGCGCTCTACGGTCGCGCGCGCCACCAGTGCGTCACCTTTTCGGTGAGCTTCCTGCAGAGGCCGGCCAGCCTCCGTCACATCGGACCCGCCGATTCCGATTCGGACTCGGCGTCGCCTTCTTCGAGGGTCACCTGAAACAACAACAAAACTCTTTAGTATTGAAATCATTAGACGTAAAAAATATGATTGTATTTGTGAAATAAAGTCAGCCCAACGACAGAGAGGGATTATTTCTTGTATTGAAAATATCAGGTCTTCTCTCGTTGGACAGGTTATGTTTTAGTTACAGTACAAAAAATGCAAATCGTTTTTGATCCAATACTGTTCTATTTTTCATACAGAGACATTAGTAAAACTGACACTGATAAACAGGCAGCATAAAAAATACATAATACTCAATTTCGAAAAAGGTAAATTGACGTGACTGACTGATGGAAACGATTTGTATATGTTTTTTTATCGAACATTCATTGGCTTTATTCTGAAGTATTCATAATAAATAGCGTGTCTATTTAAAATAGACACTGCTAGCTAGCTGTCTATTTAAAATACACAGGACTCACTTTACTCACATCGGTTAATATAATATGGCTATCATATACCATGTTATTATGTCTAAACATTCTGAGCTGTTATGAATCTTAAAATTTCTTCTTTATGAGTATAGTTTTGGTATTCTTTAATCGTAACACGTAATAGTCTTTTGGATCTCTAATATAGGCTTTAGGACATTCAATGGGTCATGATTATAAAATGGTCATCGTGTACCATGCTGTTATGTATAAACATCGTTGAATATTTCGAAAATCTCTACTATTGCATTATTTTTGTTGTATTGTTTAATAATATCACGTAATGGTTTTTGGTATCTCCAATATATAGGTCTCAACACACACACACACAGACCATTATGACAAAATGCTCATCGTGTACTATAATATTATGTCAAAACATCGTCGGCTATCTGGAATCTTCAAATTTTAACTTTTTGAGCTAATTTTTTGTACTATTTAATAACTAACACGTTATGTTTTTTTGATGTCTCCATTGGAAACTTTGCCACATTCATACAGCTTGTGATAATAAAATGGCAATGATATGCCACGCTGTTGTGTTTAAACATAAAAGTATATTTTTTTTAAATACATTATTGCTTTCTTTAATGTGTATTTTTTGTTTCTAACGAATTTTATTTATAGAATCTTTAGGGTCCTACTGTGCTTTTGTTTGAGATTCAACTTTCAAGTCACTCGCATACTCGTTATTGTGTGCCCAACGAATGCAGGATTTTGTTTGAGAATTTTTCGATGCCATCTGTCGAATCGTCGTTGCAAATTTTCTCTGTTGTAAAGAGTTCTTATATCTTGCTTAAAATAGTTCCCAAGCAGCATTTGGACGTCGGGACAACGTTGTGTCACGCGACCAAACGTCGGAGCGCAACTTCGGCACAACCTCGTACCAACCCTAGTCTGCACATGGTCTGCACTAGTTTGGAGAATAATTTTTGGGTCGAAACGACGTTGGATACCGACGTTGGCTAGAAGCCTAATTTAGTACAAACTGCAACGTTGTTTAAAATCCTAATTCACAGAAATACAAAACTAATATGGTGTCTAAGTCGCGTTTTATCCTAAATTGGGATAATTATAGTAAAAATATTATTTTTATGATTTAGTTAGAGACATATGTCAGATGGCAGTGAAGGAAAACAAAACAAAAGTATTTAAGTGTGGAGGATGTTTGAAGATCATAATTATTGAAACACTTTAACCAAGGCAAAAAAGTTAAACGCAAACAACTTTATTGATAAATGTATTGTTTCTACTTTGAAAAATACTAATGGGCCTTAAAATTAAAGAAGTTTTAAAAATTTTCTTGAATTTTTAAAACTCTTTTTTTTTTAGTAAAATGAGAATAATTTATTCGCAGTCGAAAAAATTGTTTCCGCGTGTTTTTTAGGGTCAAATATTTGAAAGTAATGTATTCAAAAAGCAGGAATCGCTATTTTAGTAACGAAACATTTTCTTATTTAACAACATGGCGGCTTTCACTTTGTTGTTTTGGAGATTAAGATGGAGTAGTTCGAGTAGTCGCATACTGGACTAATAAAGTCGCAGTTCGGCCTTAACAGGTAGTATACTAGTCGCAAGATTGCCTAATTTAGTCATCCTAGAGTCTAGCTTGTGCCGCCCTCTATAATCTAAATAAACGAGGGAGTGGATAAACTATCGGTAATATATGTCGATGTATATTTAAATTTAGTTTTATATGTACCTTTCTTATGTCCCATTTTAATTAGGTAAGTTAATTTATAAAAACAAAAACAGCACTGAACTGTTTGACTGAACAGAACAATGAAGTGAAAATTTAAGATTTAAGGTTATGGTTCAATACAGTTGCAAAAAGGTAGTGACTCGACGTCCTACCAACGTAAGAATAAGGAAATCTAAGCAACGTTGGAATTAGTAAAACAGACGACGTTTGCATAACTTTGGAATAGGTCCTGAAACTGACGTCAGAAAACTCTATATTGTCCAACGTTGTAACTACGTTGTCCGAATCACCTAAAGATCACTTAAGCAAAAAAGGTTACAAGACAACGTTTATTCGACGTCGCAGAAACTTCTACTTTGCTGTAGTACATGTGGTCGCAAGTCGTGAAAATGCTACTTGGGTTGTATCAAACCTTTGTTGTAGATTGAAGTCAATGAATGTTCGACAAATGTTTTGTATTGTAACGTATCACAAAGTAATGGAAGTCTCAATAAAATACTTGGAAAATAAATACTTACTTGAAAGCGTATTCCTGACCTCTGGGGATCACCGGGCTCTTCTTCAGCCGGTGGACTAGCAGGGATGGCGCTCTGGTACCAGTCGCGGTTCTCCTCGAGCGTGTCGAGAATGTCTTGCGCGTCAGGGTGCACTAGATCGGCCCAGGTCTCCCACAATGGGTGCACGATATAATCGATAAAGCCGACCTGTGACTTCTCTATGGTGGCCGAGTGCCGGTCGCACATGGGAGATATGTCCATACTGGCTTCCCGTTCTTTGTCACCCTGCCGGAAGAATTCTTCCATCAAACGTTCCACCCACAATCTGAAACAATGACAATATCATTTAGTACGTTATTATGACTTCGCAAAGAGAAATATTAATCGGACTACGCAGAATATTAACTGATGCTTACCTATACAAGCGAAGGGGTTTGGTTGGGTTACTAAGATCTGCACAGTGCACCAGATTTTCTAATACTTGAATTCGGTCTGTGTAGTTGTCGAGCAGCAATACACCGCTGCCCGCCACTTTTTTGGTTTCGACCATCGTTTTCAGGTCGGCCAGCAGGCTCATGTGTTTCGACATGTCGGTGCTGAGCACCATGTCGATGACCATCTTGCGCAGCGTCTGGCGTTGCTTTTTCGTCATGTTGAGGAAGATGTCGCATCCGTCGTTAGAAAGCAACTTGAAGGCGACGGCCAAGTGATGGTTTTCCAGCACGCTCTCGTCGTTGTACATGAGCGCCAATTCCGAACTGGAGTTGATCAGAAACTGATTGGTTAGACCTGGAAGAAATGGGATAAATGAGATTTAATATTCTATGTTTATTATTTAACATAATAAGGTTTTAATTAGTGTGCTTTATAGTGAGAAAACTTAAATATTTCAAACAAGACAATTACCTGGATGGTCAACATCGTGCACGCATGCTGCGAAGAGAGCAGCTGTGATTTCTAAGGGGGTGAACACCGATTCCAACGCCGGAGTGTTGAGCAGTACGTGAGTGCTCTGAGTGACGTCGGCGGCGTGAAGAGAGTTATGAAACGGATTCTCTTTGACGTAATGATCCTCGACGGTCATCATGTACGTGATAAAAGTCTTGGGCGGGATCATCATCGACTTCAGCAGTTCCCTACTAGTGAATATGGTGTACGCCACGCAGGTTAGGGGGCGTTCATTGCTCATCTCGCCGATCCGGAACATGTCGATGCCCCAACGGTCGATTTCCATCAAACATTTACCTGTAACAAAAGGAGAATTATTGATATTATTTACCATTGAACGTTTCAAATATCGTGTGATGAGTGTACTTGCAAGACATGGGCTACTTGCAAGTTTTGTCACTTTAGAGTCGAAACAGTCAAACCGTGTTATTTTTAGCCCTATTTTCATGACTTTTTTAGCAAGCTATATATAACTATATAAATTTTAATTCGTAAACTTAGTTTTTTATAAACTTTAGTATTTGGCATATTATACAGGGTTTAATCGAGTGGTTGTTTTTTTGTCTTAACTTTAAAACACCCTGTGCAATAATTTCGTGTGTAAATTTTCCTAAAATATAATTTTACGGTCAGAACCATGTCTCCTTACCATTTTGTTTTCTGTATCATGTCAATACATGCCTTGGTTAATTTTTAAGAGCGAAATGAACTTGCCACCAACAATTTTTTTCAATTATCATTTCTTTTTGAAGTTATTTTTCAATATGACAAGGCGGCTTTGGTGATTACTGTGAACTATATACAACTATGAACTGCCCATCATGTTCGACATTTGGAAAATGCTTGGCAGGAGGGTTAGAGGTCACGAAGCAGTACCAGCTTCACTAAATGAACTTCGCTTAGTCCTTAAAGAAGAATGAGAAAATATAACGCAATATGATATATGCAGCCTCATTGACAGTATGAACGGACTTTTACATGAACGAAAGTATTACAGATGTTTTCTTTAATATTGTTAGTTCTGTTATCGTTATTAATGTTTATTAAAACTCGGGATGCATTGTTAGTATTTAACGTTTTTTTAAATTTAATTTAATTTTAAGTATCCAATGCAGGCGTATTATAACGTTAGGACAATAGTCACCAAAACGTCATATTAAAAAATTACATCAAAAAGAAATTACAATTGAAAAAAATACAAATTGATCGTGATCAGTTTATTTCGCTCTTAAAAATCAACCAAAGCATGTATTGACATGAATCAAAAAACAAAATACTAAGGAGTCTTGATTCTGACCGTAAAATAATATTTTTTTATTGATCAAAAATTTTTCCGTTGCATTTTTTTGCATCTGAGAGTATATTTTATGTTACGGACCTTATTAAACTAGGTATGCTGTATCTTTTGTATATTTAATCTAATGAGGTACAAAAACGTGATAAAACCCAGATTCTTACCTAATTCATCCTCGAAAGGCGTTTCCACACCGTGCGTCGGTAACCGTTCGCCGGTGAACGAGTTCGTGTGGCACAGTTTCCTGTTGACGCCCGATATCTGGGACATAGTTGTGGGGCCCCGGGGGCGCTCCTTGCGCTGGGCCCCCTTCGGCGGTTCCACATTTTCGTCGACTCGCAGCGACGGGATGTCGAGTTCCTGTTGCTTGTCCAAGAACGTGGAGCAGATGTACTCCGAGATCTGGTTGCCGGAACGACTCGATTCGGAGAAATGTGACAGTTCCTTGTTCAGCATGCGCTTGAACTGCAAAGAAAAAAAGATGTTTAGTTATTTTTGCTTTTCTAAGATGAAATAGATATTTTTTTTTTATTTTGCATTCAACCAAGAATTTTATTTATGAGTTCTTGGCATTTATAAGTTAAGTTGCTTTAACTATTCTGTTTATAATATAAGAAATAAGAGTTCTTAAGGAATGCTGAAGCTGTTAAGCATGAACGTTCAATATTTGTTTTGTAGTAACGCTATGGTTTGTCATTATAATGATAAAATTGGAGAGTACCAAATATGACCATAGTCCGTCCAACGTGCTAGGAAAGATATCTTCCAAAAAATGACAGAAATAAAATTTACCTGTGGATAATAATAGACACAACAATCACTGTCTTGGATTTTCTGATTGGACAGACTATATTGCTTCAAAATTTACGAGTAAAGCTTCATTCAAAACCTGGCAATTAGTGGTTTCAATTAGCGTAGACGTTTGTTTCTTTAATTTCTTTCTTTAATTTTAGTGGTAGACATTTTCAATTAACAGAAAAAGTTATTAAACTTTTTTTTCCACTAACTATACTTCAAAATTTGCAAGAAATGCCATTTTGGCCTTTGATTATCTTCGTTCAAAAGTTGATTGTATTATAAGCTAAATATTAGACTTTCTCTATGCATACAACTGACTGTAAGCTGTTGCTAGAATTCTATTAATTTTAATTATGTTTTTTAGAACTTGTGAATGATCGTAAACTAAAAAGTATAAAGTGTAATTGAGACTACTAATTTATTCCACTAATTGCGAGGTTCGGAATGAAGCTTAAGTTTCTATATTTGTTTGTAGCAATGCTGTGGTTTGTAATTCCAATGATAAAATTGGAGAGTACCAGATATGACCATAGTCTATCCAACATGCTAGAAAAGATATCTTCTATAGGATAAAATTCTCCTAGTTGGACAGATTATAGAACATAAAACCTTGAGTAACACGAAAAAAAAATATAAAAAAAAAAATAAAATATAGAACAGGTAGATATTTAAATAAATATTACTCGGGGCAATAAAATCAACAAATACGCATCAATGAAACGTATTTTTCAGATGATTTACCGCCTCCTCCAGTGATTAAACAAGTTCTCCTTAAACGACCTGTGGTCAGATTATTTTTAGCACGCGAATTTGTTTACATCTACCGGTTAATTTGAGTCTAAAGAGTGTTTTCGTATGATTTAATCAAGGGCTTTAACTTTGTTGTTGTCTTGTTTTGTTTAGTGTTTTATTTTTAGGTATATAATTTTTATATAAGAGAAAAAATAACTGTTTTTTATGATTAATTTTGAAAATTCCTAGTAGGTTTTGTTTTAAAGTGCTCTAATATCTTCAGGAAAGTAAATTTGAAGAAATGTATGTTTATGGCGTGGACAATCACCACCAGTAGCAGTTATTATCTCTATTGACGTCGATTGTTGTTATAATTTTATTAAATAAATTTAAATGAATGCGTTCGCATCATGCCTAGACGGCGTGGTCCAAGACTTTTTTCCTGAATCCGTTATCTTGTTAATAACATAAGAAAATATTTAGCTTTTTCTTCACAATGTGCCGATGACGTCAATCGCTAATCAGATAGATAACTCGGACAGTGGTCGCGAGCTCCCATACAGTTTCTTTAATTAGATTATTATTAGACATTTAGATCACATGAAATGAGATTTTGATAAGTTATTAAACGACTTTCTTTGGACCTTTGGACCCATATTTTTTATGCCGGACGATAGAATTCATTAAAATCTTTCGGTCTACACAAAAGGAAAATAGTCAAATAAGGTTTAAAGGAATTTAAATGATATATACGACAAATACACCTTTTGGCAATGCAAATTTTGCATGTATGCCTGTTTTTCGTGAGTCACAATGACTTTTTTAACATCGATTTGAATAAAATGGACTGAATTTCAATTTTAATAAGGAATATGATTAATCGTTTCTGGTTGTATGTATATCGAACGAGTATTTTCGCCAAATTAAATATTCATGAATATTTACGGATGAAAAAAACTGTCTACGTGACGTTTGAAATGTTCGTAAAAGGAATTAAAATTATGAAATACACCGCGTGATCAAATGTAACCGTTTTATGTTGCATAAGAGAATTTTTGAAATAAAACTTTTAAAGAAAGTTTTTTTTTCTCATGTGACAACTAAATATTGAAAATAAATTATTAAGTAATAATTTACAGTTGAATGTTACGTAATTTTTCAAACTTTAGTAAGGAAATATTACCAAAACAAATAAAATGTTTTAGTCCGTTTTAGTTCAAATTTCAGCCATTTCTTTATTAATTTGATATATTCTTTAAAAAATATCTAATGATTTCTTTATTTATCTTAATGTTACGTAGTATCATTATACAGGGCCAGTCTTAAATAAGTGTGAATATTTTCAGGGCTGGTAGATCTCGATAAAAGAAACATATTTACTCTTTACCGTTTTTCAAATAAGTCCAAAATAACCCGGTTATTTTACTTTGAAAATTTCCAAAAAAAAATATTTTTTTGCTTAATTTTTTGAAACCACTTTTCTGGGTTTTCTTTCTTGTAAATTTAATCTGTTACCTATGTTGCCGTATTATTAAGAAATTATGTTTTTTTAACTAAAAACTAAACATTTTCCAAAAAAATCAAAATTTTCAATTTTTTTTGCTAAAAAACCTCATAATCGTGTTCTGGGCTCAAAATATACTACCCTTAAAAATATTTACACTTATTTAAGATTCGCACTGTATAAAAAATATTATAGATAATCAAATCAGATTCCAGTAAAATTGTAACTGACTGAATTTTTAAAACGGAACATTAATGCATTAGAGTATGGTTTGGTAGGTTAAGTCCAAAAATGATCAAAAGCTTCTAATACATTTTCAAAAGTAAATGAAAATAACTCCTAAAACTCATATTTTCGAAGTTAAAATATTATTTGGCGGTATTAGCAACCTCCAAAATTGATTCAATTTAGGTGATGAACGTAATAAAATTTGTTATAGTACAGTGTCCTTAATTATTGGCATTAAAGAAACTATCTCTAAAATTTCTTCAATTATTACACTAAATTCTAATTGTTTTTAATAAACTGCGGTATTTCATTTACCTCAAAAAAATAATTACTTGTGCCAAGCTTTTAACTTTTCCACTAATTATATTTCAAAATTTGCGAGGAATGTCATTTTGGCCTTTGATTATCATCCGTCAAGAGAAAATACAGGGTGGTCCGAATTGTATTCCGGAAACTTCAGCAGCATATTCTGCAGATAAAAATAAGTAAAAGAGTTCGTATAAATGTATGTCCTAAAATGCTTAGTTTCAGAGATACAGGGTGTAGAAGTTTCATTTTTATTTCGATTTTTTCTAAATAATTTCTGAATTAACGTCAATATTTGAATGAAAATTGGTGTCTGGGAGTTTTTTGACATGAGAAATTTGATTTTGATGTCAATATGACTTCTACTAGTAGAGGGCGCCACCTTCATGTGTTTTAACTGTTTTGAAGCGTAATAACTATTTGTACGTACCTGTATAAAACTACCGGCTGAAAAAATATACATCTCTGTGACTTTTTACGTAAAAAATATCTCTTTGTAAAAATCGCTACGAGCAACCGTTCTTAAGATATTTGAGAATGGATATAGTCAATACATGTCATTATTGACGAAAAATTAACACGTTGAGTAGATATAGTTATTTCACTGAAATAATAAATTTGGAAAATTATTATTTTTTTTAAATTAATCATAATTTTTTCTGTAAAATATGATGATAAAACCGTTTCTGTTGAACTTTTGGCTCAAAAACATTTCAAATTTATGATTTCAGTCTAATAACTATTTAGTCAACATGTTTAATTTATGTCAATGATGACAGGTATTGATAATTTCGATTTAAAATATCTCGAAAGCCATTACTCGTAGCGATGTTTACCAAGAGACCTTTTTCACGTAAAAAACGTCGTAAATGTATATTTTTTACTCAGTAGTTTTATACAGGTACGGACGAAAAGTTATTACTCTTGAAACCAGTTAAAAAATATGTAGGTGGGGCTCTCTACTAGTAAGAGTCATATTGACATCAAAATCAAATTTCTCATGTCAAAAAACTCTCAGACACCAATTTTCATCCAAATATTGACGTTACTCCAGAAATTATTTGGAAAAAAATGAAATAAAAATGAAACTTCTGCACCCTGTATCTCCGAAACTAAGCATTTTAGGACATACATTTATACGAACTTTTTTATCTATTTTTATCTGCGGAATATACTGCCGAAGTTTCCGGAATACAGTTCGGACCACCCTGTATAGTTAGAAATCAAAAGCCGCAAGCTGTTGCTAGGATATTCTATTAATTTTAATTGTCTTTTTTAGACATTGTGAATGATCGTAAACTAAAAGTATAAAGTGTAAATCATGTGTAAATGAAACCGTCGATTTATTCCACTAATTGCGATTGTTCTGAATGAATATTTACAAATAATTTTTTGAAGTAAAGTAAAAGTAATACTTATTTATTTACTTGATCTTCGTCTTTACTTAAGTCATATGATTTATTTTTTCAGTGTGTCTTCGAACCTTGAAGCATATTAATTCCTTCAAATTTTCGAACCGTAAAATAGAATGATATACGGCATCAAGTACAAACCTTAATTTCGGCAATAGCCGCCGTGATAGCCAGATCTGCCATGATAGTTAACCAAGGCAGATTATCGAAGAGTTTGTCCGAATTGGGCGGGATCCTCTCGATCTCGTCGAACACCTCTTGAGACAGGGACTTCCTCAAGACTCCGTGGCGTTGAGACACGGAGAGGTCGTCAGCTGACGACAACATTGTCAAGAAACACAAGTAAAATTGTTCACAATCGCACCTCAAAATCGGCACAATAAAGTAAAAAGGCTAACGAGTAGGTTTTCGATCGAGTATGTATCCAAACCGAACCACTACTACTGTAAGATTCGCGAGTAGCTTTCACCGTTGTTGTTAGTTGTTGCGACTGACTTACAAAAAGTGAATTCGCGGACTGGCGGTTGGCGCGTCTAGCGATGACTTAAATACGGACTTGGCTCGTGACGATAGCCTTATCGCGCGAAACGATGTTGAGATTGGATTCGGGCCGATGCGATGTAACGTGTGGCGATAGGCGTTTATTTTTTATTTTTAGTGCGAGTGTCGATGGATGCCGTCTGTACATCTCGTTTCGGTGAATCCATCGCGATATATTTTGGACGAGAGCAATTATTGAATATTTTTTTTCCGAATGTTAGGAGAATCGTACTTCGCACAAGCGATGACTGTTTTGGAAGTTCCATTAACTTTTTAAGTAGCTCAATTTTAAAAGAATTTTTCACACAATGAAAATTAAAAAAAAATGTATTATTCAAATCGAAAATAGTAGAAAAAAATAATAACTAAAAATATATATTTTTTCAAGAATTTGCTGTTTTAGAAAACAAGGAATCCAGCGGCTGCTGGCTGAATTTCTATCCTAATCCCCGGTTCTGGGCACGGGGCCGGCACCAAATTTTAGTGTTTTAACTTAGGGCCTGCCAGAAACATTTTTGTATTATTAAAAACCATCAAGAAAATCAAAATTTACTTTTCTTTTCAATTTTTTTTTAAATTTTTGACCTATAGGTATTATTGAAAATTTTTAAATACGGGATGAGCCTTAAATAAGTGCAAATATTTTTAGAGGCAGTACATTATTTCGACATCAGAAACTCGATCATGAGGTTTCTTTCTCGAAAATTTGTTTTGAAAATTTGGTATTTTTCTAAAAAATTTTGAAAATTTTCTGAAAAAAATTTTGAAAATTTTCTGAAAAAAATTTTTTAGCTTTTAGTTAAAAGAGATCTAAGTAAGAGCTTTAAGTTATGGAGATCTACCAGCCCCGAAAATATTTGCACTTATTTAAAGTCAGTCCAACCCATTGCCTGGGAACTTATATGCATAGATAAATGAAACAAGTTTAGATTGGAAAGTGCCCATAAGGACAATGTAAACACTATTTGGCGCTATTCTTGCAACGGTCGCGACCCAAAACTTTTGAAAATTTCGGAGCGGTTCGGCTTTTTCCGGAATTATATCGGCAAATATTGTTTATTCAAATTTATTATTATTTTCGTTTAATTTTATAAATAAAATACAGTGTGTTGCAAAACAATATAATAATATAATATACTTATTAGTATATTTATTTTTTTCTCGGCAACCGTTTGATGAACAAGAAAAACTCAAAAGATCAAATTTGTTGAAAAAGGATGGCCAGTCAAGAAAAAAATATATTTTCTTTAAAAAAGCAGTAGTGTACCATTTATGTTAAGAAAAATATCGATTTTTTTTTAATTTTTAACACCCTGTAGATCAGAAAGGAAGTACTTTAGACCTAATGGTTATATAAAAAATGTTTTAAGAACACATGAGGAATCACATCACAATTTTTTAGACTAATTAGAAAACACCCTGTATATTGTCAACTTGACAATGATTGTTGATAAATCAAAAAATACCTTTTCTGTAAAAAAAAACCGATTTTCGCAGGAAAAATTTTGGTTTTTATTGAATTTGGGTCTGCGTCTGCAAATACCGGTATGTTTTTTAATATTCTATCTATCTAAATTTTAAATATCAGAAATAGTTTTATTATTTATTAACTGTAAAAATGGTATACTTATAAGTTTTATCAAATATTGTGATTTACTTTCTACCTTGTAGTCAAAAGTTATATTTAATAAACTGTAAAATATATATATATATATATATATATATATATATATTCTTATGTTTATTAAAGTTACTCTGATATACTAATATATCAGTGTAACTTTAAAACTAAATCCTTTGAAATCAAATATAAACATAAAAAATATTTACAGCAGAAAAGGCGAAGGCGCTGGGTTAAACGTAGTCTCTACTAAGAACACGGAGGGGCGCTTTGACCCAAAATTTTACTATTAAGTGTCATATCTATCATAATAGAAGATTATTTTCTTTTATCTATGGTCCAACCGTTCTTCAGTTATAAAAAATGTCGTACCTAACTAACCCGACGTCGTTTTATTTATTTAGATTTAAGAACAAAACATATCAAACTATGCGAAATATTCGGGCTGTTGCCAAATAGGTAAATCAGTTTACGTAAAAAGTTTTCATAGAAAAATCCAGAAAAGAAAACTGAAAATCGGTGATGACGTCTTTACGAGTGGAAAAATAACATACGGTTTCTTGTTATCAACTGAAGTCGGGAAATCCTCTTCCTAGCTGGAAAATTGGCGACGCGTTGAAAGTTGTTCTATATCAGCAGAGTCCAACGATCGAAACTGTGATAAATTGGACTTAATAATTTCAGTATCGTAGTAAATATTCTATTAAAATCGTCATATATCAATTTGGACTAAAATTTTCACAGTATTTGTTAGAAAATAATTGAATAGTTTGTACTGGGAATTCATAAAAACTATATTAATACAAGGAAATAATATTTATCCATTCTCTCCAACCGATCGATTTAAAAATATTTTTATTCGGTATAGTTCGTATCATTTTATTATTAATTATTTGAAACATTTTGATGTCTAATGAATTTAATAATCAAGGACAAGAACCCATACAAAATTGAACCCAATTTTGTATGGGTTCTTCAATATATTTTCTGAAGTGATATATTTTTATATATTTTAAGGGTTGCAGGAAAAATATTAATGAAAGCTAACTAAGAGAAGTGTAACAAATTCTACAATTAATTGTACATCATTAGGTTTTAAGAGAGTTTATTTTTTTTAATAATAACTAATATATTATACAAAACTTAAATTGCTTGGAATTTCCAAATCGTATTATTATAACAACAAGATTAATTATTAATTTTGTTTTTAGATTTAAGACGGTACTATATATGGTATTAATTTTATAATATTTAAACAATTTAGTACCTTATCAATTGTTTAATCAAATTTTGAACCTCCTGCAGACAGATATTAAAAATACAATATGACTTGTTCAGTTTTTTATTGTTTTGGGTATTTCTCACTAGGTAACAAGATATTTATACTTAAAAAATACATATTTTTTGACTGTCTTACTTAAATAATTGTGCACTAAAAGTATACTTCAATACTCGTTACAGAGTAATATTTATTTACATACAATATATACAAAATGGATATTATTCTCCCCGACATACTAATCATACTATACAGGGTGAGTCTTAAATAAGTGCAAATACTTTTGGTGGTAGTATATTTCGACCACAGAAACACGATTATGAGGTTTTTTTCGCGAAAAAAAATTGAAAATTTGAACTTTTTGAAAAAAAATTTGGATTTTTTTAGTTTTTAGTTAAAAATCACATTTCCTTGATAATAATGGCAACATGGGTAGTAAATTAAATTTACAATAAAGAAAAGCCGGCACCCCTAAAGACCCTGTACAAGAAGCCGTATGGGTCTGGGTCCTTTTTGATTGATTTCTGATTCTATAAGATACTACCTTTAAATTTGATTAAAGTAGTATCCAAGGCACTAAAGTACCACGGAATGTTAATCCTTGCCAACCAGTAGCTATAAACACTTCACTAGTATAGTTAAAGATTATTACAAAAACAGGCTTCCTGTTGTTATCGCAAAAGCTGACTAACCTCACCTCGAAGTAAATTTTTCTGCTACCGAGAAGTATTTTTCTGGATTAAAAAATTATTTGGAACTCGAAATAATTTGGAACGTGATCATTATCTTCTCAGAAAGATTTTGATTTTTTTTATTTCGTAGCATCAAAATAATTTTCACTTTTGTAGGTTCTTGTGTATGACCACATAAATTTTTGAAAATTTAAATATAATGAAAAATAAAGTTTTTCATCAGAAAAAATATTGTAATAATTCCTTCCTTTAAAGATTTATTTGTATTAAATTACTAAAAGTACTATTTAAATATTTTTATGTTATTATTCAAGACATGCAAGAATCTTACAGCAAAACCAAAACTGGACCCTGCAAGACCGAAACCAAGACTACTTATTCCACTCTAAGACCAAGATCAAAGTGGTCTTGGTTTTGATATTGCATTTGCTCGTCACTATCCAAGAGTATAGCTCTATATTAGCTCTTTCTATCTCTATAAACTTGGAACAAACATATTTATATTAAATAAAGTAGGTGTCTTCTCTGTATATGAAGCTCATTTGGTCTTGAGACAAGAGTTACTCTTGATTCAAGAATATATTTTGATCAGTGTTCCTATTAACTATAGCCGAAAAAATCTTTTACAAATTATATTCGTCATAAAATAACAGTGGAACTTCCAAAATATCACGGTTTATTTAAAATAAAATTTCTCCTAATATTTGAAAAAATAATCCAATGCTCTTTATCAAAATAGCTCAATTCGTCGAAACTAGATGTAAGATCTATCAGCACATAATAAATCAAGTTAGACCCCTTTTCCTGCGAAAATAACAATCATGTTCTTTCCTGGCAAATCAAAGAATAATTTTGTTTTTATTTTTTTATAATTTTGGTACGTTTTATCGAAAAATTTTGATTATTGTCAATAAAATGGAACGTTTTATTTTTTTCAGAAAATTAAAAAGAATATATGAAACGCTGTAATTTCACACTCACTTTGTTGTTTTGACCATACAAGGTGAGTCTTTACAGGTTGACCCTTTATAGGTTGCTGGTCGCTAAATCGACCACTTTAATTTAACCAACTAATCAGTCGCGTGGAAGTGTATTATCGCCCAGTTTGTTTTCTATGCTTATTTCTATGCGCACCTTGAACATTTAATCAACCATATCTACAGGGTTGTTCACCACATACGACACGGAGTATTGTAGCTAAACGATGAGATTTTTACAAATTGTAAGTTTTGGGTTCGATGAAGGACTATTAGAGGTACAGTTTAAAAATAATTTTACAAGATACAGAGTGTCCCAAATAAGTAAAAAATATCAAAGTTGTATTTTTTTAAATGGAACACCCTGTATATTATTACATTTTTAGTTTCTACGATTAAAATAAAGGTAAATTTGATTAAGGTTTATTACACTTAAACCTTACCGTTTTTGAAATATTTTCAATTTTGTAAAATTGCAATATAAATTTTAAGGCTTCGTTTCTCAAAAGAGTATCAAAGTTTTTTAATATTTACTAAGTTTATTTATTGATCAGTTATTGTGTTGCAAAAAAAAAATTATACTACTTTATACAGAGTGTCTAAAAATTTATTTTAAATAATTACTAGCTTCAAACGGCAATAACTTGTTTAATTTAAATGGAACACCCTGTATATTTTACGTGAATCAGATGCACAATTTAATTGTCTATCAAATTATATTATACCATTTTTTACTCTATCCCTTCAAGTTTCCGTAGAAAATGCATTTACTTATAATTTAGAACTTATTTATCAATATACCCATGGAATATTGACATTTTAGATTATTTTTAAAGATGTACCAAATATTTAAAGAGTACAGGATACTAATATTGTCGATATAATGTAAAACGATGTATATTATTTCATTAAAAATGCAAAAAAGAAAACTGTTTAAATATTTATATAAAGAGTATACCAATTAATTAAATGACCACCAGTATTTAAACTACAAATACTGACTGTTTACATGATTTAATTGTGTTCCAAATAAATTAAACTGAAATAAATGTGGCATTAGAATCAGAAATGATATAATAATACCTTATGAAAATGATATTTCATTTTTTTATAAATAAGCATTTGTTAAAAATAAAAGATCATTTTAATTTGTTAACTTTTTACCATATTGATTTCTACACATAAATACATTTATTTTTTAATAATTTATTAACGAACACAATTAAGTATGCAAATTCAATTAATGTATGGGCGGAATAATGGTGTTATATTTAATTGGTGGTATCTTTTACAAAGATTTAAATAGTTTTTTTTTATTTTTTAGTAAAATAAACGAACTATAACGATAATATTTACTATCTCTACTCTTTAAAAATTTGGTTGCTTTAAAAATAATCTAAAATGTCAATATTCCATGGATATATTGATAAATGAGGTTCTAAATTACAAGAAAATGCATTTTCTACGAAAACTTGAAGAGATAGGTAAAAATGGTATAATACAATTTGATAGACAATTAAATTGTGCATCTGATTCTCCTAAAATATACAGGGTGTTCTATTTAAATTAAACAAATTATTGCCGTGTACAGCTAATAATTATTTAAAATAAATATTTAGACAATCTGTATAAGGTAGTAAAATGTTTATTATTGCAACACAATAACTGATCAATAAATAAACTTCATTAAATATTTAGTATTAAAAACATTGATACCCTTGGAGAAATGAAGCTTTAAAATTTTTACTGCAATTTCACAAAATTGAAAATATTTCAAAAACGGTAAGGTTTAAGTATAATAAACCTTAATCAAATTTACCTTTATTTTAACCGTAGAAACTAAAAATGTAATAATATACAGGGTGTTCCATTTAAAAAAATACAACTTTGATATTTTTTATTTATTTGGGACAATCTGTATCTTGTAAAAATATTTTTAAATTGTAGCTCTAATAGTCCTTCAACGAACCCAAAATTTACAATTTGTAAAAATCTAATCGTTTAGCTACAATATTCCGTATCGTATGTGGTGAACAACCCTGTATACATTGACCGAATTAGCGCGAAAAGTTAACCCTTTATAAGGCAGAGTACTAATTATTTTCTAGTTTGATCAAATTGACTTCTAAAATATATAAACTAGCACAAAGGGAACATATCTTCTTAATACAATTTTTCAAAAAGTCAACAAATAAGGGAGTGGGGTGGTGGAGCACAGCAACTGAGCACAGCAACTTTCTTATTTTAAATGGGTACCCTCATTTTTAATTACATATTTAGATTCCCTGTAAAATTTCATGAATTTTGATATCAAACACTCTATACTTAACGTTAACAGTTTTTGAAAAGAAATAATTAAAATTTTTGGAGAAAAAAAACTGCCTGTCAAAAAAATTTGTATAGCCTAAACGTCAAATTTAGTGATAACCACAGCCACTGTAACATATTTCAAAAATTAAATTGTTTGAATGCCATATAATATTGGCCGCAGCTGTCATGGAATGGAGAGATTAAAAAATGATCATAACTATCTTTTTTTCAAACTTTTTTTATTTAGGTAGTATTATTTAGGCACTCTTAAAAATATAAAACTTAAAGGTACGTTTAAAAAAAACTACAAATCAGTTATAAACTGCTCTCAAAAATAAAACAATTCTTGAAATTTTACAACCGTACTTTATCTTGTAATAAAAATTTATCGACGGTACTAGATCATTGGCCAAATTCACTAGGGCACCTTCAAGGTAAACGTTAAAAATGGCGAAGTAAATTATAAAAATTAATTGCAGCGGTGAGATGAGGCAGTCTATTTTGGTCCAGGGTTAATCGTAAATTGTTTTATGTAAGGTTTAATTGTGATAAATCGGCATTTGCTTTACAAACTGGCAAGTGTTAGTTACGCAGATGTTAAAAAAACAAGGAAAGATGCGTATACAAGGTGTAACAAAATTTTAACAAATTTTAAAACATTTAACGTTTTATGTAAAACTGGCTTTTTACACAAATGAAGGAGGAAATTAAAGATACAGGATTATACTATATCCGTATTGTAGCACATTTTTATATAACTTCTTTATTTTTAAGATTTTGATGGTCAAACATCAATAAAATATTCCTTATGTTTGGATTATCATATGCAGTTTCATCCACTTCTAAATATCCCAAACAACAAAACTATAAGAAATTTTATAAATCATATAAATTCCCTGTTTTCTGTTATAATCCTAGAAATCTATAAAATGTTTATTTACTTTCTCTATCTGTCTGATATCGAAGCCAAAAACACGCGACACAATAATATTTTGATTGGTTCTATTATCTGGTGGGTTATTACGTCTTTATTATTAGTTGTGCTGGCTAGCTTCCCGAAACAATAGGTATTTTGCAAAATATGCATTTCTGCGAATTACCTGATTAACTGTGATTTCTGATCTGATAAAATATCTCTAAAAACAGACTCCGTGACGAGTAAACAGTACTGATTCATAGAAAAATAGGAATTTTATAACTTATCTAGTCTTCTGTTGACATTATTTGTCTATAATGTTTATGTTTGCAATTATTATATTTATATTTTATATATGACAAAAGGCTTGTATTATTGTCTCATCGTCTTATAAGATAATCTCGATTTCTGTATAATCAATCAATAAGTTTATATCAGATAGCCCGTTGACTTTCGAATGTTGTAGGAGCAAGTGTCCAGATCTTAATCTGGATTAACCATGTTTGAAACATGTTAGATAGACGATCAAGATCCAGAATTCCAGCAGCCCAGAAGCTTGAAGAAGCAGCAGCTACTCTATTTGAGATTTAGGAGAATCTGCCTCAAAAGGTTATTGACACAGTCATCAGATGCATTTGGAGCCAGGTGACTACTAAACAATTAGAAAATGCTTCAAGATAAATATATCCATCTTTACTGTGAAACTATGAAAATTCCGTAGTTCTTTTCTTCCCCGTATCATTAACATAAAAACGAGTCGTTTAGAATAATTTTAATTGTGTCGGAGTGAGTACTATAAATCTAGGTAGGCAAATACTCGTCAGCGAGTAATGGCAGTATGTACAGGGTGGTCCATCGAAAACGTTCCGCAAGGCATAACGGCCAGGGTAATTTTTTTTTTCAGAAAATTCAAAAACACGTCAATTTTGTTTGTGAGGGGGACAACTTTTGCCCCAAAAATGATTGCAAAATCTTCAACCCTCTAAGCGGGGGTGTCATCCCCCAATTTTTTTCAAATGGGAAGGGGGGTCAAGTGGTACCGCAATGAAAAGAGTTTTCTATTCTCTATACTTTCCCGCTTCGTTTTTGAAAATCGGTCGAGTCATTAAGAAAATATGAAGGATTGAAATTTGAAAATTTTATTTAAACATTTATCAGAGTAACGATAAGGATAAATTCCTTCGATCAATTTGCAGTTTTTTCTTATTATTGCTAGATGTTTACGCATTTTTCCCTTGCCAGAAGGTTGAACGATCAGGTGCGGTAGTTGCTAGATAGCTGTTCTGTGACTTGTGCGTTGAAGTGGTTGAAGTTCTTTTCAGTATCGTTAAACTTTTTAACAATTATGGTGTACTCACTTGCAAAAAGAGTGGAAATAATCGAACTTTATTTTAAAAATAATGAATGTAGCAATCGGGCTGCGCATATATTCAATGAACGCCATCCTGACAAACACCTTTATGGCAAAATTGTTCGCGAGTTAGTAGCAAAATTTCGCGAAACTGGTTCCGTTATGAATAAAAAGACGCAGAGGAAAAATTCTGTAGTAAATGAAGCTATGGAGGTATTCGTATTGGGCGAAGTTGCCATGGATAGTACGCTGAGTACAAGAAAATTAGCCAAGTTACACCCGTACAAAATTCAGTTGGTACAAGAACTCAACGAAGACGATTTTGATCGTCGTTTGCAATTTTGTGAAACTATGAGTAAACGAGTGGCGAATGATAATAATTTCCTATTTAATGTGTGTTTTTCGGATGAGTGTACATTCTTTTTGAACGGTGTAGTTAATCGGCACAACTGTCGATACTGGGCTCAGGACAAGGGTTTTTCACGAGGTGCACACCCAAAACCCTTAGAAATTGAACGTGTTGCCTGGTATTTTTGGAAATTCTATTGTGGGTCATTTTTTTCTTCCTGGAAATCTAACAGGTGATATGTACTTGGATTTACTGGAAAATACCATCGACCCAGCCCTAACTGACATCATAGAGAACAATCCTGGATACGTTGAAGCGGAACTAATATTTCAACAAGACGGTGCGCCTCCACATTACTCTCATACCAAAGCTCTCTAGATACAATCTACTACAATCTACAACTACCTAAGAATATAAGTTAGTAGAGGAAAAGGTTCTTGAGACAAGGAGATAGCCTTAGCCCATGTATCTTTAACATAATAGTGGACCAAATAATTAAAAGTGTAAACGAAATTAATGCAGGATTTAAGATGAACAACCCTTACCTGAGAATATTCGGTTACACAGATGATGCTACCCTGATTGCTGAAAATGAAGACGACCTACTTTATAAATTTAACTTAGCGATACAGAGTCTTAACATACAAATTTCATGCGAAAAAACACAATCTATTATCCAAAGATCCAATACGGTGCAAACTAGTAGTAAAGTAGTAAATAAGCGCATTATAAACCAGGTAATGAGTTTCGATTCTTTAGGGACAGAAACATCGAGCAGCAGAAGTATAACGACTGAAGTGGGCAATCAGGTTAAAAAAACTTTAAGAATATCAGGGTATTTACGTGATGTAATATGGAAAAATAAATACATGAGTGCAGAGAGAAAAACCCGAATTTATAAGACCTGTATAAGACCAATACTGACTTACGCTTCTGAAACAAGAGCAGAAACATCAGAAACAAAAAGGGAAATGAGAACAGAGAGAAAAATATTACGAACAATAAAAGGGACTATGCTCGATAGAATACGCACGGGACGGGACTGCTCGATAGAATACGCAACACAGACACACGAAGAGAGTTGGGAGTACAGGACGAAGAGAGTTGGGAATACAGCTCTTCAAAATATGTCAAATGGGTAAGAGCAAGGCGCTGCTGTTGGAAAGACCACGTAGCACAGTGGTTCCCCTTAATTAGCTGCGCGGTCATAACTATTAGATATCTAGATATAACTTGACTGCACCTTTTTTTAATAGAAATTGATAACAAATGCTAAATAAATGTATATAAAAAACTTAATGTAATATGTATTAAAAAAATTGGGCTCAGTTCGGGTGATTTGCATTTTAAGTTCTAACTATTCGGAAAGGTATAAAGATTATGTTTGCACATATATGTACATTTTTTTTCATATTGAAGAGGTCAAATTTATTTTAAATGTTGAAAAAATAAAAGAGACAGTTGTTTCATTTTATAAATACAATTTTATTGTCAATTGATATACAGTGTGTCAATGAAATAAGTTGACACGAATTCGCGGCAGCCAGTGGCAAATAATTTATATGCAATATACTTTAAGCAACAAGTATTATCATGCCGTTTAAGAGGATTTGAAAGGGATAGTAGTTAAAAGTCTTAAAGAGTGACAAGCAAAAATGTAAAAATACTATTTTTGTTGCCTTCAAATAAATTGCCATAAACTAATATTACTTAGGTTTAATTACGTGCAAAAAAAACAGTTCTTTTTACCTTCTTTTCGAATGTCCATTACAGAAAAGACAACAGCTTTTATCAATTTTCATAAAATATGTAATTAATTGACTTGTTATCTGAAAACTGTTTATGTCAGCTTGATACCAGTAGCAAAAATGTGACATTTCTAATAAAAAAAGCGCTACACTAGGCTTACTTGATTTTGTTATTTATTATGTATCGTTTACAGGGGAATGTAAGAAAAGTATTAGCAACAGTTTCATGCAAACATTTTGAAATTAATATTTCTAAGTAATGACCTATCTGGGAACCACTGTGCTAGATAGGATGGGTCCAGATCGAATTGCCAAGTGGGCCAAAACACAAAAGCCAGAGACAAGACGCCCAGCTGGTAGGCTCCCAAAGCGTTGGTATGACAGCTGGGCATCAACATCACAAGAGGACAATAATTGACAGAATTGACAGGACTTCGTCCTATTATAAGAAGGACAAAATGAAGAAGAAGGAAATGTTTTTTTCTGGAACAAATAAAAAAAAATTGAGGTGGGAAAAAAGAATTCGAGGTAGATTACGAAATAAATGGGCAGACAAGACGAAAAGACAGTAGACCAATATGGACTAAATGATAATGATGATCTTTATTGTCCAAATTCAAAAAAAAAATACATTAGATTTGAAGCTATGATGACGATATCGAAATTTATTAAATACTTCTAACGTGAGATTATTTAGCTAATCCTGAAGGCTTAATACTTTACAATATTCATAAAAACATTCGATCATGTTCCCCTTGACCTACACTTTAGATCTAACTTCGCAATATTTTATATTGCGATATATTTTATAGCCTGATTACAAGACAATTGTTTTAGGATAGATGCTTGACATTGAGGAAATATTTGGTGTTTTGATTGAACACTTAATGGCATATTGTCATGATGGATTGTCCTGTTGTTATTAATATTTTAAAGGATTTAAATCTGTAGTTATTTTCTATGTCAATAAAGGAAAAATTATAAAAAGGAAGGTAGATGTTAATAAAGTGATAAAGAAAAAACACACATAGGAAATAATTAACTTAATTTAATAAATTTAGCATAGTTTAATATTAAATCTTTATTACATGACTTGAAATTTATTGCTTCAATTTATGAAACAGCTGACTGCAGGTAATCTACATATTTAATATGTAATAACGTTGGTAAATGCATTCACCTAAAAATAAGCTATAAATAGAAATTTAATTTGATAGAGCTGTCGTAATGGCTTCGTCTGGTATATTTTTAAAGTTAATTTTTCTGTTCAGTTATTTTTATCTTTACTATTGTTAGAATCATAGACTTAAAATAAAATATAGACTGAGCATCTCATTCATAAATAGCTGGAACATGCGGTCAGACACTGTCTTGTTATTGTTGTGTTATTGTTTTAGGTTATAACGAGTGCGACACGAGCGATAGATAGGTTGTCTCTGTCGTAACGGTCGTTCCCTGACGACCCTGCCGAGAAACACAACACTGTCTTTCGTTCTCAAGTACACCTGAACTCTCCGTATCATAGCCGGGTAATTTTTTTATTTTAATGAAGCTATAAGTAAATTAAAAATATATCGTATTTAAACGTTTTTATATTTTATTAAGATTTAGGACAGGTTTTTTACATAAAAGTTTAGAAAAAACGTCTTAGAGTCCGAAAAGGATAAACATAATAAAATACACGTTATAGAAGAAATTTTATAATCGAAATTACGTAATTTTTGAAATTAATAATAAATTATTAATTTTAGTCAAACATTTACAACCCCTAATATTAATCAAAACCGGATCTATTCCACAGATATAATAGAATCGGCGACAGGGAGAGAAAAAAAAATGATTGTTGTAATTTTTTTTCTAGTTAAGTGATGTCTTATTATGTAAATTAGAGAAAACATAAATCTGTTCCATTAAAGCAAGGAAGGTGATAGGAAGTGGATAAAATAAAAACTACATTTATTTAACTCGGTACTGTCTTTATTATACCGGGTGCGGCTCAAAAGTGGCTCATCCCCATAATTTTTTTATATTTTCAAATAAAAAAACAAGATTTAGTATGTTAGTATATGAAATAAATTAGGATTGATTGACGCATTCAATTGTTTTTGGTCACTTCCTGTGTCACCGGAAATGACTATAACTTTTAATTTTTAAACGGCACCCTCGGTATATTTCTACTTTATTCGATAGAAAATGACACTCTGAATAGAATGAAATATCATATGTCAACTTTTGACATTTTCGCATATGGTTTAATTGTAATTGTAACACGCGGTTCATAACGACAATTTGACTCGAAATACCAAGTGTGTGGTATCAATATATTCATAAAAAAATGCTTTTTCCAAATATGCTAATGAGTCACCCTTGTTCCATTTGAAAAATTGACATATGTATGATTAAAAATACGATTTGTACATCTTTTAACCGGCCTAGACAAGACACGAAACCTATTAGACGATCAAAACTATTTTTCCAAGGCTCATTGATTAAAACTTAGTGGATTGAAAAAACTGGATTGAAATTTAAAATAGGATATGTTTTAAGCGACAATGTCAGAAGTTGACATATGATATGTCATTCTATTCAGAGTGTCATTTTTTATCGAATAAAGTAGCAATATACCGAGGGTGCCTTTAAAAATCAAAAGATGTAATCATTTCGGTGAAACAGGAAGAGACCAAAAACAATTGAATACGTCAATAAATCCTAATTTATGTCATATACCTACTAACATACAAATCTGTTTTTTATCTGAAAAAATAAAAAAGTTATAGGGGTGAGCTGGAGACGACCCGGTATATTAAAACTTTTGAGACACTTTTGAGACGACCCGGTATATTAAAAAATATTGTTTCATAATGTAATATCATTTTAAATTCTTGTATGTTATTTTAGATTCTGAAGATAATCTTAGAATAAACCGGAATATATTTTTAATAAAAACATTATTAATTATTAACAGGGTTATAATTATGATTTTGTTACAATGTAGGTAAGTAAATAATGTAATGTAAAAGAAAAAATTCAGATTTTACATTTTACTAAAATTTTATCTAAATAAGCGCCTTTCTACAACAACGCCACTGACTCCCAATGGGTAAATTGAGAGTTGCCTACCGGTCAAAAGTCGTTTCAAGACTTAAATGGATTATTTAAGTCAAATTTCTTGCAAATTTGGCACTGGCGAACCATATTTTATAGTTTTTGAACAGAAAAAGTCAATAAAATAAACACTTAAGAACTACAAGCTAAGAAAATGCGTTAATACAGCCGGGGAGATAGCGGCAACAAAGCTTTACCGCACACGTGCGACACGTACTACAAGGTAATAAATGAATGAATAGGCTCCCTCGCCTCTAATCGGTGTTGTCATATTGTAAAGAACTTATCCTTATTAAACAGTATCCGACTTATAATTTAGTAGTATAAGGACTATTTAATACATCTATGGAATATTAAAACCTACTTTATTAAACTGTAGTATTAATATCTCAATATATGTGTATAATAAGTGAAAAAATATTGATAATATTAAAGACGTGACAACATAGGCTGGATGAGGAAGGCCCGGTCGACTGTACCCAGAAGTAAACATGTGTACAAAAAATATTGTTTGTCCACGTTGAGATGTAAATAGTGTAGTCTATATTTTATTTTAAGTCTATGGTTAGAATACACATTTCATACGATTGACATTTCAATTTTTAAAATACTAGTATTGCCGTTTATGTAAGGAGTCAACAATAGGAAAAATGCATCTTCATTGGCTTCTTCATCACAATATCTGCATTTTAGTACACTCTTCTATTGATTCGAAGCTCCGAATATCCATTTGCAAGTCCATCTACGATTCGTTGACCTATTTTTCACCCGCTTGTGAAACTCTGGGAGGTATTGGAGACAACAAACATTCGGGGGTCAATCGAACTAGAGCTGATGACATAAGAACGAAACAACTAATATGGTATGGCCACGTACAAAGAATGTCAGAGAAGAGACTTCCAAAACAGATCCTCAACTGGACAATAGCGGGTCGACGAAAAAGGGGTAGACTACGCAAGAGCTGGAGAGAAGGAATAGACAAGGAGCTAAAAGAACGAGTCGCAGACGACTTTTGGCTAGATAAGGGGTAAAGGACTCTGGACATTGGAAGACGTCGAAGAACCTTTTAAAACCGTTTTATATATATAGAGATTCAATCTAATAGTTTTCTTTGAAACAAGCTTTAGAAGACATGGCAGATGTCATTATTGTAAAAATGGCAGTAGAACCCCACCTACATGGTGTGGTTCCAACCAATAAGATGACGGTAAAACTCTTTTCAGAAGATAGTAAGTTTAACATCATATACATATACATACACTAAAAAAACTAAATATATATTTGTATATACGATAATTATTCTTAATTTTTAAGCTCACGTTTATCACACAGTATCATTATTTACCGTAATTACATACCTAGCATAATTAAATGTTGTGGTGAGTATTTATTGGTAATAAAACAGTGACACATGTACGATAAGAACGCTTAGATAATTATCCTTTCGGAAAAACCTGGCGTGCCTATATTTTCGGGAAAAATTAACGTGCGGATCCGATCATTTATTTACTTTACTACCCAGTTCTTCGTCGATTCCATTGTTCCTAACAGTTAGTTTTCGGAAATACTTGAAACATTAATTTAGTAGACAAAGCATCCCAGCTCTATACGCAATAATGTTGAAAAGTGTTTGTCGAGCCTGTTTATGAACTTATATTTCGCACTAAGTTTGTATTGGTGTACATAAGATTAATTAGATGGATTTGATATGAAGTAGCTAGCAATCAATGCGGTTTAATATTACCTGGTACTTGAACAAAGGACGAATATTTTAATCAAGTAGTAGATAATAGAAGCAAAGGTTTGTTTGTTTGAGTTTTTCATCACTGCTCAGGGTTACATCTGAAGAGGCGTAGTAGGGATTCAAATAATTCGACTTTACTCCTGTTTGTAACATTTTATTGACACAAGTAATGTATAAGTATCTACTTTATTTCGTATATTTTTCAGTTTATTGATTTTATGAAAAGCACTGTTCATTAAAATGTTGTATCCTATGTTATAGGGCTTGTTACCTCTACAATTTCCTGTTTCACAATGTACCGTTTGTATCGGGGAAGGGATCATAGTTTCATAGTTGTCGATTTTCGAAAGAAATCAGTACATGTATATTATTTCGTATATTTTTCATTTTATTGATTTTATGGGGCTTGTTTCTCTCTACAATTTCCTGTTTCACAATGTACCGTTTGTGTCGGGAAAGTGATCATAGTTTCATAGTTGTCGATTTTGGAAAGAAATCAGTACATGTATATTATTTCGTATATTTTTCATTATATTGATTTTATGGAAAGCACTGTTCATTAAAATGTTGTATCCTATGTTATAGGGCTTGTTTCTCTCTACAACTTCCTGTTTCACGATGTACCGTTTGTGTCCGGTATGGGTTCATAGTTTCATAGTTGTCGATTTTCGAAAGAAATCAGTACATGTATATTATTTCGTATATTTTTCATTTTATTGATTTTATGGAAAGCACTGCTCATTTCACGACAATACATTTTTGTTCCTTAATGAAAAAGGTTATGTCAAATTTTAAACCAAATTAAATACATTCATCCAACACTTTTTTATCATTTTGGACATAACTTTTGCTCAATATATATCATCAGCAGATGATGATAACAGGTGGTTGTAGAATGACCAATTGATTTCCATAGCTCATGCTTTTTGGGGGTTTATAATCTTTCTTGTTGAAATTTCGTAATATCTATGCTTCATTGAGAGTGACAGGTGAAAATTTGCCTTTGTGGAAAGAGTTTTTCACTAATAATTGATACTTTGAATAATTGAATATGAAATATGTTTAATAATTGAATAATTAAATATGTTTGTGAAACATGGATCTTGAAACAATAGTTCGAAGGAAATTCCAGGTAGTAGAAAGGCTTATGGAACGATCTATGCCTGATGGATCATAACCATTATCATTCAGCTTATTCCGTCTACTGCTGAACCAAAGCTTCCCTTGACTCTAGCCATTTTTTTCTATTTTGTGCCACTTGAATCCAGTTTCCAGCCACTCTCTTAATATCATCTGTTCATCGACTAGGAGGTCGTGCTTTGCTCCTATAGGCCTCGTGTCTTGGTCTCCATTCCACAAGTCTCTTTGTCCACCGTCCATCTGCTAGCCTAGACACATGTCCTGCCCAATTCCATTTAAGATGTTCGATTTCGTATAGTATGATTGGGTATTTTATATCTATGTGTAACTCCCAACAAGAGGATAGACTAGATAAAACAGAAGAATCAGGTAACAGATGTAATATACAGAATAAATCCTTCAAAGTTACCAAAGGACAGTCAAATAGCAAGAAGAAGTGTTGAAATATGAACCACCAAAAGAACCACAATGATGATAATGAAAAAAAAACATACAATACATGGGAAATGACAGACATAGTAATTGAAGGTTGAATAATGGCAGAATCTGATAATGGATAATGGACGCTGATGATATTGTACAAAATACTATCATCTGACGCTGATGATATTGTACAAAATACTATCATCTGATGTTGTCCAACAGCAGCAATGGAGGTCATTCTAGATCTAACACCACTGCACATTGTCATTGGTAGATATGCCAATGCGACAATGGCTAGAATGGTCACTAACTTGGAACACCCTCAAAAAGGAAATACCACTCCTGCAACTCCCAGTGGACGATATGCCAAGAACGTACAACTTTGACAAACATGTCAATGTAGTATTGAGCAATAAGAAGGATTGGAAGAGCGAAACGCTTGCCCAGCAGTTAAAAGACCATACCATAACTTGGTATACTGATGCTTCCAAAACCAATACGGGAACAGGGATCGGAGTGTTTGGGCCGAGAGCTAATTACTCCGAACCAATGGGCACTTACCCTAGTATCCTACAGGCAGAAATCTACGCTATCGAGAGATGCGTACAACTTATCTTAGATAGGAACTATCGGAAACAAGAAAAGCCATCTTATCTGATAGTCAAGCAGCGTTAAAGGCGATCAACTCAGTATCAATCAATTCGAAATTGCTCAAAGAATGCATTGAGAAGCTGAATAAATTAGGCAAAGAAAACAAAGTCCTCCTACACTGGGTGCCTGCTCACCAAGGGATAGAAGGCAATGAAAAAGCAAATAATCTAGCTAGGAAAGGAGCGAACACTCCACTAACTGGACCAGAACCGTTCTGCTTTCCAAGTGGTAACCAACTCAAGGCGGAACTCAAGAACTTGGAAGATTCCATCCGCAACCTGGAATGGAAATCTTGCAATGGTCTAAGACACTCGAAGAAGTTTCTGAGGGCTTATGATCAAGAAAAATCACAGATCTTCCTGGGTCTGAGTAAGAACAATCTTCGGATTGTCACGAGGTTTTTAACAGGACACTGTCTCCTCAATGAACACCTCAGTAGATTGAAACTAAGAAGAAACGGCGAATGCAGATTCTGTGGGGAAGATGGGGAAACACCAGTACACCTTATCACTGAGTGCGTCGAGACGACAACCATTCGTGCCATGAATTTTGGTACGACTGATATTGGAGATGGAGAACTACCCTCTATAAAACCGTCCCAGATACTGGCTTTTGTCAAAGATTGAAGAAAGGGGGACACAATGGATCTGTAAGGTCGAAGTGATTAACCCCCCTCCCACTCATTCTAAATTCTAAAATTCTAATCATTTGATGTTTGTGTAGTATGAGATCATACATCATTTACTTCCATGGAAATTACAAATATATTTTCATGTCAGAAACGATTTACTTAAAAAAATTCTCTATAACTGACATCAGGTGGTTTACCTCGGCATTTAAAGTAGGTTTTTAACATTTGTTTTAGCAATTTTCAGGTAATTTTGTGACGACAAGAGTCTACACTGACAGGACATATACAAATATTTGCTTATGGACCGGTATATAGAACTGAATCCGGCACAATAAAGGATGAATCAGCCTTACTACAGGAACGATGCACTTTCCGATGACCCAACAGTCTATCGACATACTTACTTAAAATATTCTCGAAAGCGTGTTATATTTGAACGACATATTTATCGTGCAGAAAATTTCTGAGAATAAGTCCATTAAAACAAATGCGTTTAATTAAAGAGTTACTGGGAAATTTGTCTGTAAAATAATTGACAGTTTAGTGGCTTTAATATAAAACATACCAAAGGATCAAAAAATATATAATCAAATAGTCTTCTAAAGTAAGAGTTTCTCCAAGCAGTGAGAGATATTTCGACAGACGACATCGGAAAAATGACAGAAAATGTAATTTTCCTGTAAATCAAAATGACAGACAATAATAATAGTCACTGTCATGTATTTTCTCGTCGGACGAACTTTAGCATTCCATAAAAGAATTGTTTTTTTGTCATCATAAAAAGCAAGTGTACTTATTATCATAAACATAAACCTTTCTGATATCATTGTATACTTTGATTTGACTTGATGGCGTTATTACCTGGTTATTGTATGTAATAGACCTATTACAAAGGTAAAAATGGTGCCTGGTGGCATGGTGTAGAGGTACAGGCTAGAGGTACTCGTCTACCAATCTTAAGGTAGTGGGTACGAATCCCACACCCGGTATTTCATCAGCCGACTATTTTTATTAAAATAAAAAATAGTTTGGGTACCTAGGTCGACTCAGCCTTAAATGAGTACTTGGGATTCACAATCCTGAGCTAATAATAGGCGGATGAAGCGTAGTGCTAGCCACATTACCTTCCTTGTATACTGAACGGCTCTAGTATGGCAAGCTGTACCTTGCTACTCCCAAGGCGTTAAACGGAGCTATTATTATTCAGGACCAGTCAACTGAGATATACGACCTTGAACTATTTTTTTTTTCAGGTAATAATTTCCTGGGGCGCTAGATGGCGTATTTTTATTTTAATTTTTCTAGTTGCCTAACAATTGCGTACAAAATTGTTTTTATAGTTGCCTATTAATTATGTTCTGTCATTGTTCTGTATGTCAAATCAGTTTTCCGTTTCCGGCTTCCTTCTTCCTCTTCAGTTGTATTTTGCAATTGAACGGAGATGTGCGTTTCGCTGTTTTCTGATTGTTTGGCTGTGTTTTTTGCAATCTTATTTTACAATCGTGATTTTGTATTTTTGAATTTTTTTGAACTTTGTTTTGTGTTTGATTTTTAAGATCTTTATTAAAGGTAAGGTTTAAGTTAAAGGTCTTTGATTTATCTAACAATTTTATTTAATAATCCGAGAAAGTGAGGTGAGGTAACCTAACCAAGTCCAAATGTTCGTGAATTTTATTTTTTAACAATGTAATATTTACAACGCCATATATTTTTACAAAAAAAATTGATCAACTCCATATTTTTGTACATAAACTCCACAATGTGTATTACACAATTGTTCAGTTCATATGTAAAAAATACACGTAAATAAAATATTGTTTCTAATGGACGTCACTTTCTCTTGTATTCCAACGATATTTGTTATGTGTTCTTAAATCTGGTACTATAATAAATATTATACTTTTTAATCTGTTGTTTTATTTGTTTGTAAAATGTTTCATGGTATAATTTTGTGTAAATTAAAATAAATTATTTATTGTAGGTTTTTATGCACATAAAATGATATAAGCAAACCATTTAACACTTTACAATAGTTTAACCTGGTTTAACCTTTATATATAAATCCTTGTTTTTTACCATTTGACTTGTTTGCCAACTTGGGACCAATCAGATGGCTACACATTATTTTGTAGAAATCTGATTGGCTCTAACTGGCGAACAAGTCAATACGTCTTGCTTAAAAATAAATTGCATCTATTTAAATTTGCCGCCACATTTGTTACTTTCCTGGGTGGCTAGATGGCGCCACTTCAATATACAGATTACAGATTTCTTTACAAATTTGAAACCGTTTTGAAACTAAAAAATGCATGGGAGTTAGCGTTCTTCTTTAGTGTGTTCTGTAATTATTATTATTAATAAATATTCTTAAAAATTATATAATCCGCTTAATTTATGACATACGTTGCTATCCCAATTTTAATTGTAATGTAATCCCGAAATGATTTGGAAAACAAGCTATAGTGTCAAAGATCATTTTGGGAAATAAAAAATAAAATAAAGTACATATATTATACCTGTTATTCTCAAAATTTTATCTCAAAAATGTTTACTACTGGATGTATTTTATCAGTATCTTTGATAAAATTTATTTGTTTCCAACGATTATTTCCAAAATAGTTTAATTAAATAGTTATAGCTATTTTGAATATTTAAAAAATTACTGTGTTTTTATCCGATATAATCATTAGATATTTCGTATATCTGCATATCTCATCTCAACGATTGTTCTCAAGTGTTTGTCAATGGATGAAATTTCGCACTAATTTTGATGTATAGGTGTCTGTAGTTGAAGTGATTTTTTGTATAAATAGAAACTCACCACTCCAAGCCCTTGATTTGATAGATTGTATAAATTATAGAATATCTTATCGACATGTTACGTAATTTACCCATTCTGTTTTAACAAACAACTGCTATCAATCTTAGTAATTGACATACATATTAAATCTAAGGAGGCAAGCTTTTAGTGAAATTAATTATGCACAGGCTACTCTACTATTTGTGAGGTCAATAACATTCCGCGCTTCAAAATAAGTGAAATGCTAACAATAAGAGAAAAATAAACGGATTACATCGAGCGAGTTATCTACTAATAAATAATTTATTGACCAATTAACAGCTTCATGAAAAATTACTTTTATATGTGATTGTATCGTAAAATGCCCCTACAAGGAATAATAGATAAATTAAATTACTGATAAGTTGTAAACTTGGAATTCAGTGGGGATTGACTTAGTGTACAATAAATGGGCATTAGTTTTTATTGGGATATGTGACTATGATAAGGCTATGTTTTCTGATATCAGGCATACTGTATTTAATTGTTCAGTTATAAGATGATTTTTGAGTATCTAATTAGAGTTTCGGAATTCTAAACGAATATTGAGTGAGTTTTAAGAGGCGGTATATTTCGGCGGTATATAACCCCAGGAACACGTCTATAAAGTTTGTTTCCCAAAAAAGATGTTGAAAATCGTGCATTATCTTTTAAATTTTCCTGTATATTTTTTGGAAAACATTTTAGAACTGCCTATTCACAGACAATTTTCTTTATTCACAGAGAATTTTAGTGCCGTAACCATAGAGTAAAGCCCCATGGTTACGGCTTTACTCTATGGTTACGGCACTGAAATAGATGCAAATGCAGAAACAAATCCGGTGGCTCTCAAAATTTTTAGTTAAGCTCCGCCCCCTTGGTGTTGATTGATGCGAGTGTTGATTGATGCGAGTTGTTTAAAATTTGTTTTAACCTCAAATCAATATTATCTTTTAAGTGAGCTGAGCAACCCCAATAGACTTGAGCCCTTCTAAAAGTCGGTGTCTGTACTAGTACTACCACCGTACATATAATATGCGTTTTATGTACGGTGATACATACTTCTAGCATACTATGCAAACTGTAATATACAGGGTGTCCCAGAAATAAATGCACTTAAAATACAGTGGTGATAGATCTCGATAAAAGAAACATATTTTCTCTTTATCGTTTTTCAAAGAAGTCCAAACTAACGGAGTTAATTTACTTTGAAAATTTCACACCTCTACTTTTCAACCAATAACATGCTTTAATGTTGACTAGTTACCATGGCAACTGAAAAAATTTCCGGAACTTTTTTCGAGGCGCCACGAAACTTTAGTGGAAATTTTTTGACAGTTGAAAAGGTAAACATAAGATCTACAATCATAATGTGAATGAACTACAATGTCTATATATTGAAATATTACCCATTTGAGTTTTAGCATTTGATGTAACTAAGGTTGGTAATATTTTTTATTTAAGGAAATATGTTAGATATACCTACATATGAATTTCTTCGAAATTGCCATGTTCTAAAAAATATAGTTCTGCCGCCTTTATTTAACTAAAGCTGGTATTTTTCTATTTAACGAAATATGATGGATATACACTTGCTTTTGATTTTCGGGTGTTATCTGGTTTTATATTTTCAATTTCTTCTTTAATGACTTGTTGGTTTACTTTTCCAAATCGCGACATTTCGCTATACACTTCTTACTCTACGTACAGACGTTTTAAAACTAGTAATAGCTTAATGACAGAATCGCAAACAAAAATGACAAAACACATAATATGTCAAAAACATCAATACCTTGGCCAACTTAACAAATTGAAATTATTTTAAAATGTCATGTTGGATTAATATTTTTTTTTTCAAATTTAGGTGTGAAATTTTCTTACCGAATACCACGCAAGCTTAAATTATTCCTGGAAATTTTCTTTCGGGCATTTTCTCGTCTTCGACTCGGGATAATTTTCAAAATATTCGTGCCCTCAAAAAAATTTCCGAAAATAATTTAAGCTCTTGTGATATTATAAGTGAAAATTTCCAAAAAAAAAATGATTTTTTGCTAAAATTTTGAGAACCACTGGATCTTTTCTGGATTTTCTTTCTTTTAAATTTAATCTAATACCTATGTTGCCATATTATCAAGAAATTATGTTTTTTAACTAAAAACTAAAAAAATTTCCAAAAAATTTTTTCAAAAAATTTCGAATTTTCAAAAAAAAATTTGTGAAAACAACCTCATATGCGTTTTTCTTTGGTTGAACTATACTACCAGTTAAAATACTTACTTACTTTATTAATTATATCTTACACTTATTTCTGGGACACCCTGTATAAGAAATCATCCTAAATTATCTATGCTTCCAAAAATTACATTTCAATATTTTTTGTTGGCACCGATTGCCGTATTCTTAAAAACGAATTAATATGTTCCAAAAATACATTATTTTAAGAAACGATATTAGAGCGGGACAGTTACAATTCGTTGTAGAGTATAAATAAATTTAGTTGGAAGTTGGAAGTATATAAATCAAAATCTTTGATGGAAATATATGCAAAATGTTCATTTGAAGAATAGGTAAATAGTTTTTAGGTTACATTAATCATATACTAAAAAAAACGGCGTCCAGTTAGTTGGAAAATGACGATCGATGACATTTCCCATATATTTTTACATATAAAATGACAGCGATTTTTATTTCATAGCCATCGCTGACGCCGTTTTCTTCAATCATAGGGCGGTATCTTATGATCGAAAAAAAACGGTGTCAAGTTGGTTTGGAAATGACCATTGATGACATTCACTAGAGCCTGTCCAACAGAAAGATATCTGATATTGATAGTTACTATTATTTTAATTTACAAGCAAATCGTATTTTCTGTAATTTTTTTGATTATTTATATCAACAAAACTCACCTTCTTAACAGCACTATATATATAGGGGATATAAAGGGCCTTTACTACCGTTTTTCAGTTCAAAACATTCTAATGAAGTTGCGATGAGTTTTTTACGGCTATTAAACTATCTTGTACCATTTCGCACTAAAAGAGATTCTAAAAAGAACAATGTTCGACTGCAAGGTCTGCTAGTAAAATTTGTAGGCTTATAATATCACAACATAATTCATTTAAACCAAAAACTCGTAATACAAAACTAAAATGTCAAAACGAATGACAATGTAAGGAAATAAATAAATAAATCTGGCAACTTGACATTTGCTACGGCAGAGCTACAAACTGAATCCCCAGCGAGAAATTTAAATACCAGTTAATTATCACAGCGCCGAATATGTACAAGGTGGACCATTTTGGTTGTTTCTATAGGGTATCTAGGAAACTGTGAGAAATATTCAAATTTTGAAACTGCACTCTCGGGTTCTTTTTTTGAAAAAAATACAATGGCGCAAACGGATCATGGCTATCTTGATCGATTTCGAAGTTACAGGGGGATTCTCAAATTTTGTACTTTTTTAAAATGTTCGATTCTTTGTTTATTTCAACAACTACGCAAAAATGAATTAAACATTCTAAAGGCACTTTTCTGTGTAGAACGCAGTGGCGTAGTCAGACTTTTTTCAAAAAAAAAAATATTTTAGATATTAACTATACTTATGTTTTTTTTTAAATACAACCCCCTGTATATTTTTAAATTTCCTGATTCAGTTTGGCATGGGCTTCTCGAAAATATATAACACTATATATTTATTTTCACTATTAACTTTAAAATCACAATTTATTTAAAGATATCGACTTTCCTCTTGGTAGGTCATGCCGAGTATTAACGGAAACAAGCGAATATTTACTTTCAAATTAATGCATGTATTAGCAATTAAACAAATTCGAACAATACGAAGTAAATAAGAATAAGTGTGACAGAAACAAAAGAACATATTTTAATACAAACTCAAAAAGTTACTTCAATCGGGTTTATAAAAACTCAAAGACTACATTAAATGTTCAAACTGCTGCTCATTATTATCTAGACGGAGTTGGCACCGTCTCAGCACGCCACTGCTAACAGCATTTCGAATGTGTATCTTGGTTACACTTTGCAAAGCCACAACAAAACTATCTTGTAACTCTTCTAATGTTCTATTTGCATTTCGATAAATTTTGTTTTTCAGAAAGCCCCAGAGGAAGAAGTCCAAGGGAGTGATATCAGGTGGCCTAGGTGGCTAGGATTAAACTATTTACTGGATTTTTAAAAATGGCTGGGTTTGGTTGTTCGCGCTCACAATACCGCTCAAAATATAAATCAGCTGCCATTCTCTTTATGTTTGTTATATATTCTAACATATAATATTTCTAAAAATTTTCAAATTTTCTCATTTTTTATTATTTAAAATACACACACTTCAGTCTGTTAAAATGAAATGTCACGTATCCATCAAAGGTATGTCCCGATCACCATGACAACCGTTTACTCTGTTACTCGGCGCGGCCTACTACTAACTGGATATTTTATAAAATAAATAAATAAATAAATGCCTTTATTGTCAAAAAATTTTTCAATTTGTAGACAAAGGTAAACTAACAAAGTAAAAAAAAACAAGGTACACAAACCAACAAACAAAAGATAATACAAAACATTATACAAATAATATTGTCAGTCTTATTGTTAAAATAAACATTTATAAATGTTTACAATGTCAAAGAACAAAAAAAATTAAAATAATATTCAAAAATATTTAGCCAGTTTATAGCAAAATATCAATGACCTCTAAATAAATAAATTTCGATGTCATTAGTAAATATAGCAATAGCAAACATTAGACCAGTGTTTTCAAGATCAAATTCGATTTTCAATTCAAATATAATTCATTTACGGCGTAGAAAGCCTTGTCTAGTAAATAAGAGTTCAATGCTTTGCGAAATGAAAAAATGATGTTATGGATTTGATTTCAAATGGCAGGTGATTGTGCATTTTTTCGAGTTGTATAATATTGAACTTTTAACTAACTCTGAGCGTGGGGTAGGTAGATAAAGATCTTGCTCCGCGTTCCTGAGTGGATAAGTGTGAGATGGCCTTTCTTGAGAAGCTGATACATGTTTACGTATTAGGCAAACGGATTCAAATATAAATAAGGAAGGAAGAGTCAATATTTTTAATTCTCCAAAAAAGCCCCGGCAATGAGTTCTGCTGTTTAGTCCCAGCGAATATCGAACAGCTCTCTTCTGGAGCTTGAAAATGCGGTCAAATTGAAAGAAAAATTTGAAATGTTGAGGTTAATAGTGAAAATAAATATATATAGTGTTTTATATTTTCGAGAGGCCTATGCCAAGCTGAATCAGGAAATTTAAAAATATACAGGGGGTTCTATTTAAAAAAAAACAGAATTATAGTTAATATCTAAAAAAATATTTTTTTCGAAAAAAGTCTGACTACGCCACTGCATTCTACACAGAAATGTGCCTTTAGAATGTATAATTCATTTTTGCGTAGTTGGTTGAAGTAAACAAAGTATCGAACATCTTCAAATAGTACAAAATTTGAGAATCCCCCTGTAGCTTCGAAACCGATCACCGATCAAGATAGCCACGATCCGTTTGCGGCATTGTGATTTTTTCAAAAAAAGAACCCGAGACTGCAGTATCAAAATTTGAATATTTCTTACGGTTTCCTAGATACCCTATAAAAACAACCAAAATGGTCCACCCTGTACATAGTTGGCAACAATGAATTTAAAAATAACGCCCTCTCTAAACCCTATTATGAATTCAAGATATGTAGATTCTTTTTTAGAAGTTATCAAGCAGTTATACGTGTATTTACTATTGTTTAATAATAGCGCTGCTACTTTTATGTATTTTTAGCGATCTTACTGATAGAACAAACATAATACGCGCATTCACATGAGTCTAATATTTTTTACTCAATTATTTAGCACTATAAAACTGTCTCTTATTCCTGGTAAAACCTGAGAAAGTAAATTTATATATCTAGTTATCTATGCTGCGAAACTGAGTCACATAATTACATTATTTTTGGGACAAAGTTTCTACTTATTCATACCCCGGTATTTTAAACCGTAAGCATACAAAAGATTAATTAGTATGGAAAAATAAACGCGGTCTGTACAAACCATTTAGAAAAAAATGGACAATTTTTGCTAATGTGCGGGAAAAACCGGTATGTGTGGCTTTACGTCAATGATATCAAATTATTTTATAGAATAATTCAAATAAACGACCATAAAATCGAAGCATAATTGAAATGACCGTTATAAATGATCGAAGTGGGAAGTTTGTTTATTTAGCTCAAGCATTTTAGTTGAAATTTAACGAAAGATGAAAAAAATTAGAGAGTCGAAACTTTTTACCCAGTTTTTATTTGACAAGTCGGTGACCATAGATAAATGAAACAAGTTTAGATAGGAAAGTGCCCATATCGATGGTAAAAATTAATGAAATTTGAAGAAATTTTATGCAAAAATACTTTTTCCATTGATTTTTCTTTCGTTTTATTTTGGAAAGGTACAAAGAAAATGTATAAATATTAAATAAGGCTTTTTAATTAAATTTAGGAAAGCATTTTTAGAGTGCTAAAAGATTTTAATTGAAAATGTTAATTCTTATTAAAGAACACGTTTATGCCGGTGACATTAAAAAATAATTAAGATGGAGTGTTTTTGCTAAAAACAGATTACTTGGATTACTAAAGCTTGGTTCTATATTTAACAGTAATGTAATGCAGTTGGGGAGGTATATTTATCAGTAACCGGACTAACCGGAGTTAGTTAGAAACTAAGTTTGTAATTCTTGAATGTAAAAATATTTTTTTACAAATTTGAAATTGTTTGAAATGTAGAGAATTAAGGTAAATAAAATGAATTATATTAATTAATTAGATATTAATTAAGACAACAAATACACCCGGTCTACTGACATGAAATCAATACTCTACAACTATGAAAAACAACTTTATATACATTAAATTTACGTTCTCAAGGTTGGCGCGTATTTTATAATTATTGATTACAACAAAAAAATGATTATTGGCTACAGGTGTAAACAAATTGTTAACAAGCCTTAATTTGTACAAACAATATTACATAAATGCCATTTTTGCAAAACAAGATAAAAAAACAATTAAGCGGTATTTTGTAGCAATGCTTTTTTGTGGTGGTCCATTCAACCAACAAAAAAAAACAATTAATTAGTATTCAATTGGATCTACCACCAATAATTTATTTTTTAATCAAATATCTATTCATTTGTAAAGAGTTTTTTGATTGATATACAGGGTGTCCCAGAAATAAATGCAAGTATTTTAACTGGTAGTATAGTTCAACCCCAGAAACACGCTTATGAGATTTTTTTCACGAGAAAAAAATTTTGAAAATTCGAAATTTTTTGAAAAAATTTTTGGATTTTTTTAGTTTTTAGTTAAAAACCATAATTTCTTAATAATATGGCAACTTAGGTATTAGATTAAATTTACAAGAAAGAAAATCCAGAAAAGATTCAGTGGTTCTCAAAATTTTAGCAAAAAATAATTTTTTTGGAAATTTTTCAAGTAAAACTCCGGCGTTTATTTTGGACTTATTTGAAAAACGATAAAGAGAAAATATGTTTCTTTTATCGAGATCTACCACCCCTTAAAATACCTGCACTTATTTCTGGGACACTCTGTATATTTTATATAACCAACATATACAGGGTGGTCCGAACTGTATTCCGGAAACTGTATTCGGCAGCATATTCTGCAGATAAAAATAAGTAAAAAAGTTCGTATAAATGTATGTCCTAAAATGCTTAGTTTCGGAGATACGGGGTGTAGAAGTTTCATTTTTATTTCAATTTTTTCCAAATAATTTCTGAAGTAACGTCAATATTTGGATGAAAATTGGTGTCTGGGAGTTTTTTGACATGAGAAATTTGATTTTGATGTCAATATGACTCCTACTAATAGAGGGCGCCACCTACATATTTTTTAACTGGTTTGAAGAGTAATAACTTTTCGTCCGTACCTGTATAAAACTAGTGAGTAAAAAAATACACATTTACGACGTTTTTTACGTGAAGAAGGTCTCTTGGTCAAAATCGCTACGAGTAATGGTTTTCGAGATATTTGGAATCGAAATTATCAATACCTGTCATCATTGACATAAATTAAACCTGTTGACTAAATAGTTATTAGACTGAAATCATAAATTTGAAAAGTTTTTGTGCCAAAAGTTCAACAGAAACTGTTTTATCATCATTTTTTGCAGAAAAATTTATGATTAATTTAAAAAAAATAAAAATTTCCCAAATTTATTATTTCAGTGAAATAATTATCTACTCTCAACGTGTTTATATTTCGTCAATAATGACATGTATTGTCTGTTTCCATTCTAAATATCTAAAGAACGGTTGCTCGTAGCGATTTTTACAAAGAGATATTTTTTACGTAAAAAGTCACAGATATGTATATTTTTTCGCTCGGTAGTGTTATACAGGTACGAACAAAAAGTTATTACGCTTCAAAACAGTTAAAACACATGTAGGTGGCGCTCTCTACTAGTAGGAGTCATATTGACACCAAAATCAAATTTCTCATGTCAAAAAACTCCCAGACACCAATTTTCATCCAAATATTGACGTTACTTCAGAAATTATTTAGAAAAAATCGAAACAAAAATGAAACTTCTACACCCTGTATCTAGAAAAGTAAGCATTTTAGGACATACATTTATACGAACTTTTTTACTTATTTTTATCTGCAGAATATCCTGCCGAAGTTTCCGGAATACAGTTCGGACCACCCTGTATAATAAATATATAGGTTACAAAAAAACTAACTAATTAACTATTAACTCAAAAACCTAACGGATGCATATAAAGCCACACTATATATAATACTTTAAAGATATAAAGGTATATTAAAGGGGGATTAAAATGATTAATTTTGTGGAAATATTTTATTTTATAGGTATACGTACTTATTTATTAAGAAGAAATATAATTTTCTTCACGTTCTAGATAACATTTATATTACGACAATTTTTCTAGATAAAATTCTACAGCAATAAAACAGAGGAACTGGACCGTTATCTCTTCTCATACTGTCCTTATATTTATTTAGTTTGACGCTCTCATATGCATCTAATTGTATAGTTCATACCAATTAAACTTTTAGTCACGTGATTAAGCTTGACCGGCACAGCGTTGCCCACTTTTATATATTTTCTTTTAAACAAAATATTTTAGGAAACAAAACTAAATTAATTACAAATATATAAACAGTTATATAAACCAACAAAAATCACCTCCTTAACAGCACTTAAAGGGACATAAAGAGGCATTACTACCGCATTCCCGTTCAAAATATTCTAATTAGGTTGCGATGAGGTTTTGTATTGGCTATTAAGCTATCTTGTATACTTCGCACTAAAAGAGGTTCTAAAAAGAACAACGTTCGACTGCAAGATTTCCTAGTAAAAAATTTTAAGCTTATAGTAGCAACACAATTCATTTAAATCATAAATTCGTAATGCAAAACTAAAGTGTCAAAACGAATGACAATGTCAGGAAATAAATAAATAAATGTGGCAAATTGTAATACATTTCTAACATTTCTCAAAGCACAGCTACCACCTGAATTGCAAGCGGGAAAGTTAAAATCCCGCCAGTTTAGTCAGCCCGGCGCCGAATATGTTCACGGTTGGCAACAATGAATTTAAAAATCGCGCCATCGATTACGTAACTAAAATTTAATTGGCATCGCTTATGGTAGTCTAGTTAATTTTAAATTATTGATATTTAGACCTTTGTCAGAAATATGTCGAGCAACAAAATTTATCTGCTCCGCGATATCTTAATTGAGCCCTAATAAAGGATGCTAGTGTTGTTGAATTTAAAGTTGGTTATCTTCAAATTGTATTTAATATATTGAGTATTTATTAAAAAAATACTTACAAAAATTGCAAAGTGGTTTTTAACCCCATTAATTCACCAAACCAAAACGGATACATTTATTGTTTTGTTTTTATATTTAGTAGCGATTTTCAAAATAAATATATTTTAACTAGTGATGGGAAAAACCGATTAATTTCTATAATCGAGTACTCGAGTATCAAGCGATTGCAATAACCGAGCGATCGCTCGAGCGAAATATCGTATTTAAAAATACGGTCTGTCGCTTGTTGTAAGTACTCGTTAACGCCAAGCGCCAAGCAGTAAGTTGCGTGCGCAGGGTACAGATTCTTTCGGTGATGAATGGCAAGTAGGTGACGACGAGCGATTCGCTTGATCGCTTCATTTAGTTTATTTCAAAGCATTGTCGATGTAGGTCGGAGAATTTTGTCCCTCAGATACGCAACGGATAAAGAGAGAGCTTTGTCAAAAATATGTCGAGCAACAAGATTTATCTGCTCTGCGATATCTTAATTGAGCCCTAATAAAGGATGCTATTGTTGTTGAATATAAAGTTGGTTCTCTTCAAATTGTATTTAATATATTACATATTTATTAAAAAAATACTATTTAAATAATTTTTTTCTTACAAAAATTGCAAAGTGGTTTTTCAATCCCATTAATTCACCAAACCAAAACAGATACATTTATTGTTTTGTTTTTATATTTAGTAGCGACTTTTAAAATATATACATACCCATATATTTTAACACATTTCATTGTATAAATAACCTTTTGCATAAAGAGGTCCAATCACAATAAGATTCATCATCAAATTGTTTTGATTTTGCCAAAAATAATGTGGTTTAATCTCGTCACTGGTTAGTTACGATTTCTTTATTTAAAATATATAATCCAATTTAACAACATATATCCCTGCTATTAGCACACATATTATAGCAAATATATACATACTATCCATATTAGGCAACGTTCATAATTACATAGTATATTTATGCAGGATATACACATATTTAAACTTTTATATGGGTATATTATGTATTTAGATTTGTTTAAACAGAAATTATATCCCGTAGAGCATTATTTGAGCTGATAAGTTACTTTTATTTGGTAATTTGCACCATTGTGTTGCCTGGATAATGTAGAAATATTATAGAATACATTGCTTGTATTGAAAATATGGTGTAAAATAATTTTAAACTATAAGACTTCAAAATATGTAAATACATATATATTTTACAGGGTTTTTGGTCTGCATTTGAATGCATGTGATAGAGATAAATATAAATTATCGGTTGACAAATAGAGAGACAAAATAAAAATCGGCATACAGTGTTGCCGGGTTTTACGTTTGCAGGAAAATATATGTAGAAAATATAAACTATTTTAAAAACTTTCATGTATATTGTATACTATTGAAATGAAGATAGTATATCTAAGCTAAATATAATCTACTACAGCTGCAGTAAAATGAGTAACTAATTGTGAAAAATAAAGTTCCAATCCTAGATGCAACATTTTTCATAAACGCCTGCTTGTGCGGTTTGAAATTTTGATGCAAAATCCGGCAATACCGCATAGAAGAAATATACCAACATAACTTTTATCTCTTTTTAATACATTTTATTTTCCATTAAGCTGTCGACCAATCAATACACAATGGTTATTATATGTCAATAAAATTAAAACACTATTCTATAATTTATTCTTTAATTTTATGTTTCTACAATTTTAGCAGTTTAAAATGTATTTCCGTTATACTAGAAAACATACTAATGTTGCCATATATTGTAAGGATATACATACATTTAATTTGTATTCAACTCAGATTTTCTTTCCAACTAAACTAGTTCAGGGAAGTATGTTGGGATGAATTAGGATTACCTGCTAACTTCGAAATATATGGAACAAAGTTTTGTATAAGTTAGTACAATATAACTTGGCATTCTAGATGAATGTAGGTTTTAGATATTTTATTGCATTTCAGTATTGTTTTTTACATAAAACTTATATTTTTTAAAAAGAGGTCTGTTTTTTACGATATTACATATTAATCACTGTTCCAACCTTCATATTAGTTTCCATATAATAAAATGTAATATTATTGATAATTGAATAGCATTATTCTTTAAAGAAAGTAATTCTAATACTAGTAACACGTGTTATTGCCTATTTATTCAGACCTACATGCTTTATAGATATAGGTATAGTAGTGCTTGATAAACAACTTAATCAATTACCTACATTTTCTACGATTTTATTTTAATAAAAAAAAGAATTAAGTGTTTTTAATTCACTTTAACAAACCCTGACCTTAATAGGCTTGGTTCAATTTTATTCCCAAAAAAATGGATCTTCCTTAAAAAGCAGTCAAGTTTTTAACATCTACTAAAATGCCTTAAAGGCGCATTCCCACGACTCGTGTACTTGACAAACATTTGTAATTGGTACACAGGGTATACATGGCGCGTCGTGTGCAGTCGGACATTTTTCTTTTTAGAACCTCTTTTAGTGCGAAGTGTACAAGATAGCTTAATAGCTATTGATTAGAATATTTTGAACTGGAAAGCGGTAGTAATGGCCCTTTATGTCCGTTAAGTGCTGTTAAGGGAGGTGAGTTTTGATGATTTAAGCAATAACTGTTTATAATATATTTATAATTAATTTATTTTTGTTTCCTAAAACATTTTTATTGAAAGAAAATACGTAAAAGTGGACATCGTTTTGCCGCATGCCGGTCATGCTTAATCACGCGACTAAAAGTTGATTTTATATAAACTATATGTATGTATCTATAGACATAGAATGGAACATTATTTAACAATCTTATTGACTTAAAAAATAGTAATAAAAAATTATGTATTATATTTTGACTCATTTTTTATACGAACATGAAAGGACATTGTGCTATCATTTGAATAGCGATACACACGTTTACCACAAGCCCTGTAAACAATGCTGCCAACGACAGATATATAAATCTCTATAAAATGCCAGTAATTACCCAACCAGACTGCTCGTTTCCATAAAAAAAATGTTCAGTAAACAAGCAGCAACAATGCGCAAAAACATATTTAACTGTGCAAAATACTGGTGACATAAAAAATATAGAACTGGTAAGTAGAGATGGTAAAATTTTCATTTAAAACTTGTCGATATTGACGCTTTGTGCTGTTTTTAAAAGCTCAATAAAAACGTGGATATTTGACAATTAGAATTAGATCTCAAATATAATTTTAGAGTAGAAAAAGGGTTGTGAAGCGATTAAATGCAAAGTCTCCTAAAAATTGACGTCTCCTTTTTGCTGCTAAGGCTGATCTGACCGGAGCCTACTTTGTTTACGGGGAACACGAACCGTTGTCTTCGGCCATATCATGGTCAATGGCCTACTGACTTGGCGAGTGTCACAATCGACTCTTAAGCTTCATTTTCATGCATCCGTTATCCGACGATACGATGATACGATATTAATTTTATTGGTTGAATTTAAAGATTTTGATTGGTTAAAAAATTAGTTTTTAATTTCATGCCTCCGTTCATCGGATGTACGATTTGTTTGTGAGTTGTGTCATTTTATATTTTCATATCCAGAACCATTTCGAGGTTTTACTTATAGTCTAAGAGATAGCAACGTTTTCGAGAGAGAATTTTAAGAAAGCTGGTTCTTTAATATATCTTTTGTTATGCTCTCCTGAACAGAGTGCGGACCGTCTGGCTGTCGGTAGAAGTTGCGTTCACTACTGCGCATCATACCTGTATTCAATATTTCTTCACTACTGCGCATCACAAATTCGCCTTACACTTCAGGAATTAAGGAGGCTAGAACAAACATATGCGTAGCATATTTAGTTTCATAAAAAAAGTAGCAAAGTAATGTGAAAATCGCATCATTGTATCTCTACTCATAAACGAGAAATCCTATAAAACACACGAAAATGGGCTACCGGCAGCCAGACGGCCTACACTTTGCTCTGGTGAGCATAGCAAAAGATATATTAAAAAACCAGGGGTGGAACTGGGTAACTAAATAGCGATTGATAGCGATGAAGAATAATGATCTTGGCTTCTTCATTATGATCGCTAATTAGTTACAGAGTACGTTAACGAGAATTTCAAGAAAGATAGAGTGGGCTTTCTTAAAATTCTCGTTTTCCGATGTTGCTAGCTCTTGTATTATTATATCTTTATCAAGAAACGCTATTACCGATCAGAGCGCCGTCGGACCATCGTATCAAAGGATAAAGGGGCCCACAGACGATACAATCGGTTGTACAACTGAACGTACGATAGGTTGGACGAAGAATCGTTCAGACAGACCGTAGATACTTTTGGCCACAAACGTAACGACATTCTAAAGCGACTTGTAGTACGATTAGTTATATGTTTTAAATGAATTAGTTCAGTGACCAGTGACTCAGTGTATGTTTGACTATGCCACAAACCATATCAAAAAACCGTAGCTGCTTTAGTAGTCGCTTTTTTTTCGGATGATAATAGTAATAAAGTACAAAAGAAGAAAAGGCGCCTATGGTGTAAAAAATGGCTGTTACAAAGACATATTCATTCTCTATAAATTTCAATAAATTCTGTCCAAAACTGCCTATTTTCCTCCATGATGAAACACCACAATCTCACTACACGATGTATTTCTGTATTAACATAGTAGCAACGAGTCGGTGAAAAATCCACAGACGTTCAAACTTGTCGTTGATCCAACCAAGTTTAAACAAACATGCTGAACTACCAAACGATCCAACCGCGACTTAACGACAAGTTGGACGACAAGCCCACAGACGTTACGATTATCGTTCAAACAGTTGGATCAAACCAAATCGTCCAACTTGTTGTACAACAGATTGGATCGCCTGTGGACCGTTTAAGGCTCCGCGCGCACTGCATCGAATCGGACCGACCAGCAAAAGCGACTGCGACCATCGTACATATAGACGGCGCCGGCGTCCACTAAAACATTTCGGCCTGTAGAGGCCAGATTTCTACCTCTACCTATCTACGATAGTCGAGTCACCGCCTTCGCCGTTTCTCGCCGGACTGGTACCGATTCAGTGCGCGTACACCTTAATGGAGAGACCGTGCATATACGGATCATCTCAAACTCTAAGCGGAAGCGTCTCGAACTTTACTTCCTATATAAATAATAGTAGGTCCACGAAAGGGTCGCTTGGCGGTCGACGCGGAGTCGATGCGATTGATACTATTATTTACATACGAAGGTTAAGTTATGGAGTGGATGCAGATTCGCTTGGAATTCACTTTTCTTCATTGCAGATTTGTCTTTTACTAGGAAATGTGACGAATAAGAAAAGAAAATGCGTAGGAAATTTTTTTTTTGGTTGGTTAAACTATATCGATATAATATATCGTTATTTTCATAGTATCGATACATTCTATGTCATCTCTAATGAAGTGAACATAGCACGGCCTACGTATTTATGGGTTTGTTATTTTTCAAACTGGTTATTGGCTTTATCTATGGATTCTGTTGACTGTGTGGAGATTACAGAATTTACTAGAAAATAGGGTATGTAAATGTTGAAAAAAAATGTAACAGAATATATATACAAATATATGACTAAAAATAAAAGTTATGTTATAAAGATGAATCTCTTAAATCCATTAAGTAAATCAATAAACCCGTGATACACATACAACCCGTATGTTCTAGCACAGAATGTGACGTCACGTCGGTTAATTACACTGCATATGGACTACGTAATGTAAAATACGTAAAATTATACTAGAATAAGTTAATCTGTTTAAAAAAAGTAACCACTGCACAATGCTGTACTAAATATACAGGGGAAGTCTTAAATAAGTGCAAATATTTTTACGGGTAGTATATTTCGACCCCAGAAATACGAAAAATTTGAAAATTTGGAATTTATTGAAAAAAAATTAAAGATTTTCAGTCTCAAAAGCTTCTATAAACGGAGTTCAGTGGAGCTAATAATCTGAATTGTTACAGAACTTAAGATAAGCTAATATTTCTAGGTAGGTACATATGTAGTTCTATTTAAACAATCGTAAGTCGACTGGCTGTCTAATAACGCTATGAATGAAATTCTACTTTTTAGATTGAAATACGACTTCCTGCTGAATTAAAAGTCATTTTTTGACGAACAATATCCTCTGCGTATAAAGCATAAATAATATGTAACAAATATCAATGTAATTTATCTTGGCTAACTTTATTGCGGGAGAGATATGAATTTTTGTTAAAAAACACATGGATAAGTTATAATCCGAATGTGTCATGGTGGGATAAATAGGTTTAAGCGATTTGTTGTCATCGCTTAATTCTATCCTATCATCACATAATCTTTTATTTACCGTAGTCAATCATTTGCTACATAAAATATACCTACTTATTAAAATGATAACATGTATAGGCATAAGCGATATCAATTAAACGAAAAAAAAGTTACGTAATCGAGGGTGCGATTTTTAAATTCATTGTTGCCAACCATGGACATATTCGGCGCCGGGCTGGCTAACAGGAATTAAATTTCCCGCTGGCGATTCAGGTGGTAGCTCTGCTGTAAGAAATGTCATGTTGTCTAACTACCATATTTATTTCCTGACATTGTCATTCGTTTTGACACTTTAGTTTTGTATTACGAGTTTTTTGATTAAATGAATTGTGTTGTGATGCTTTAAGTTTGAAAATTTTTACTAGCAGATCTTGCAGTCGAACATTGTTCTTTTTAGAACCTCTTTTAGTGTGAAGTGGGGGATACAAGGTAACTTAATAGCCGTAAATAGCTCATCGCAACTTTATTAGAATATTTTGAACGCGAAAGCGGTAGTAATGGCCCTTTATGTCCCTTATGTGCTGTTTTTTTACAGAGAATTTAAGTATGTAATAAAAAATGGGGGCATCCATTTAAAATAAGAAAGTTGCTGTCAACTTCCGGTGTTTCCGGAAGTGCCGCCATATTGAAAATATTTTTAATCGATAGATCTCGTTGTAAAACAATGATGTGCAAAAAATCTCCGATCTAGATTAGATAGCCTTAAGACAGCAATAATTATTCCTCTGTATAAAAGAGGTTATAAAGATGAAGCTTCGAACTATCGCCCAATTGCACTCCTGCCCACATTATCTAAGATCATTGAAAGATTGGTTAAAAAAAGGTTTCTATCTTTTCTCCTTAAATATAAAATACTTACTACCCATCAATTTGGATTTCTAAGTAACAGTAATTAACAAATTGCAATACTATGGTTTCAGGGGAGTGCCGCTCGAATGGCTTAAGTCATATCTTGGCAACAGAAGGCAGCTTGTCAGGATTGATACGTCTATGTCTTCTTGTAAGCCTATAGAATGTGGTGCCCCTCAGGGTTCAGTACTTGGCTCTATTTTGTTTCTGGTGTTTATCAACGACATTGCAAATCTAGACATTAGCGGTAAAATCTGCCTCTTTGCGGACGATACTAGTTTCACTTGGAGCGGCCCAGATGTTGCGGCACTATATGATACTATATCCATTGACTTACACCATTAAGTTTTGGTGCGATTCTAATCTCCTATGCCTTAACCTATCAAAAACTAAAGTTTTGTCATATAAAAGTACTATACAACCTTTTCTACTTAATAATACCACTATTGACGTCGTGGACTCTGTGAAATTCTTAGGACTTGTTGTAGACAACTCGTTAAAATGGGACTTTCACATCGAAGCTCTATCAAAGAAACTAAGCGCTGCCTGTTTTGCGCTAAGATCAGTTTCAAACGAACTTAACTTCTCAACCTCTAGAATAGCCTATTATGCCCTTTTTGAGTCACATTTTCGTTATGCCCTTCCATTCTGGGGTACTTGCTGCGCAACAAAATTTGATCGTGTTTTCATACTTCAAAAGAGAGCAGTTCGATATTTATTGGGACTGAACAGTAGAACTCACTGCCAGAATTTCTTTAAAAATTTGAAAATACTGACTCTTCCTTCTTTATTCATTTTTGAATCCCTTTGCTTAATCCGCAAGCACATATCTGCTATTCCCGAAAGGCCATTTCATAACTATCCACTTAGGAATGCAGAGTACGATCTTTATCTGCCAACCCCGAGCTCAGAACTAGTTAAAGGTTCAATACTGTACAATGCCAAAAAAATGTACAATCATCTGCCTTTGAATATCAAGTCGCTTTCATTCTTTCCCGCATTTCGCAAAGCTCTAAAATCATACCTACTGGAGAGAGCCCTATATGCGGTAAACGACTTTTTTGTTGATGTTTAATTATGAACAATTTTGAATTTTAAAATTTTGATCATCTCACACACTGGTCAAAGGTCAAGTATTTAATATTTTGTAACTCTAAAATTATATCTATTTACTGCGTACTGTTCTAAAATTGTCCATGTATATTTTTTTTGTAATTTTAAAGACTTAATTTTTTTTGAATTGTATTATTTGTATTGTGTATTTTTTGTTGTTTGCATTTTTTTGTAATTTTGTTGTTTGTGAGTGCTTTGTCGATTATTTTTTTGTGATTTTGTTGTTTGTGAGTGCTTTGTCGATTGGCTTTGGCCTTTTGTACAATAAAGCGTTGTTTGTTGTTGTTGTAGATATTGTGGTTCTCTAGAAACTTCTAATGCACGCTCAGCCTGGGACACCCTGTATATCTGTATCTTTAAACATTTTCTGGTACCTCTACATTTTTTAAAGTTAAAAAATTTAAAAAAATTACCTGATTTTATATATTTTCAGGCCTAGATTAAATTAGGCATTCAATCATTTCATTGTAAGAAGATTCATAATCATTTCATTGTAAGAGAGAGGGGTATCATGAAAAAAAAATAAAACTTGAAATTCAACAAATTTTCAATCATTCAATATCACTATCTATGGAAAACCTCTACGTGGAAATTTACTATACAGCGAATTGGTGAGTCGTTATCACATAGTACCTAACTATCCTAATTATTAAAATATTTCATTTATATTTCGTATATCTTTAATAATTAAAAAAATATAAACTGTGCTAATAAAAAAATATTTCATTTACCCTGCCTAACAACAAAGGCAATTCTGAGGATAAAGAATTATGCAATTTTACTGATCATTGTAATTAAGAATTTACTAATTATCTATTTTTTTTAAATACACTAAAAACTATATTTTTTGTTATTCAATTTAATATAAATAAATAATATTTTTACTAACATTAATAATTTTATATTTCCTGCAAATTATGTCTAATATTGTTCTTATACATCATATATTATATAATATGTAAAATAGAATAAAACTTCAGACAAACATATAAAAAATGTTATATAATATCTAGGAATGAAGATGAAATATTGAACAGTATCATTTCATATCGCTTGTAGACAGGTGAAACTTAGTTGGCTGAGACAAAATTTTCAGATTCTTTACTTAAATAAGTGAACTTCGCCTGTGAAACAAGTCGCAAAAAAATGCGAACGATTTTCTATGGGCTGCTAGGAAACATACGACATTTAACTAGTGCTTGGATTAATATGGTTATATTTGCTTTTATTTCACGTCATAATTTTAATAAATACTATAGTGAAAGCAGTGTAAACATGGTTTAATAGTGTATTCAAGTGAATTTACCTTTATAGATGTTTAATAAGGTATAGTAATATTGTTTTTATCTATATTTTAGGAGTTATTACGTCTTATTGTAAGGTTATTTTGTCATTTGTATTTACTACATGGAATACTTTTTATTTTATTTCATTCTTTCTTAATTTTAAGAGATCAGATGATAATCAGTGTATTTAGTATGATTGAATTTTTAAATTTTGATAGTTGAACCTAACTTTTTAATATCCTTATTTTTTCATAACCGTTTTTATTTTCATATAATTTGTTAACGATATCTGTGGTGATATTGTGTGATATTGTGGTGAAGTATTTCATTATGTAGTACTATATTGCTTTCATAATGGCGAAACACAAATATAAATATATTTATTTTAAATCATTGATATGTTGATTTGTGCAGTGCTAATGTTATTTTTGTATACTGAATTTGTGTTTAATTGTAAAGTAATTTAATTTTATTTAGGCATGGAATAGCTGCTTGGAGTTATAGGGGTACCTACAGAAGCCCCACACTCACTATTCCTTGATGCGGTTTGTCGATGCGATTTGTTAGTTCGTTGGGGAGATTCTTTGTGTTCGTGATATTTTTTTTGATGGTTCGCCCAAAAACAATTTTAGGTAAGTGGAAAACTGGTTCAAATTAAATAGTATGCATTCATCAAACAGAAAATCCCAGATTTGTTTAATAGTTTTTGATTCTATGAAAGTGCTTTTCCTATAAATTTGATTAATACCGGGTCCGTGCGGACAAGACACTAAAAACATTAGACGATCAAATATATTTTTCCAAGGCTGCTTGATTAAGAATTAGTGTTTTTAACATAGCCATGACACTCTAGATTGAATTTTAAAATACGATATTTTATTAAGCTAGAATGTCAAAAGTTGACGTATGATATGTCATTCTATTTAGAATGTCATTTTCTATCGAATAAGGTAAAAAAATACCGAGGGTGCCATTTAAAAATCAAAAGTTGTAGTTATTTCCGGTGAAACAGGAAGTGACCAAAAACAACTGAATACATCAATCAATCCTAATTTATGTCATATACTAACATACCAAATCTCGTTTTTTATCTGAAAAAATAAAAAAGTTATAGGGGGTGAGCCATTTTTGAGACGCACTCGGTATATTGCAGAGTTTTGTTAATTTTAATTGATCCCGATTAGTGGAGATATACAGCATGTCCTGCTCGGATTGTCTTGACAAGAGGAAAATCATTTTTTATTGATATTTTGAGAAAAATGTATTCTTCATATAAATTTTTGCTTGTTCTAAAATGGAATATAGAATATAAAAATAATCCCTTTTATACTTTTCCAAATTTCCATACCGTTTTAAAATCAAAAGGCGTTTCTATGTTAATTAAATTTCTTTTTCATTCTTTGATTGATTGTTATTGACAGACTTTTAATTCACGTTTTTTGCTGTTTTAAAATGTCAAAGAAGCACAAAATTTATTTAGTTCAATCTTTGAATAAGAAGACTAAGGAAGGAGCATAATGCTATCCATGTATTCATGCATGGTGGGCGGAAAAGCCACCATAAAAGCTCTCTAGGGTGGGGATCCTTGACAGTTCTGTTTGACGATTCATTTGACACATTTGAATTTGATTTGAAATTTTGTGGATTTGTCAGTCTTTACGGAGCTTATTTTATGTTATTTATTATTTATTCTACTACTGATAGTTGTAAAGGTAGTAAATCTAGATGGAAATTGTGGCAGAACTTAAATTAACAGTGACACTATCGCGATTTATCGAAAAAGACTCTAAAATAGTTGGTTGTGTAGCGTGCTGTAGATCTCGGCAAAAATTGAGTGAAATAATGGAACAACTTTTCGCTAGTAAGTGACTATATAATATACATACGTGTAGTAAACCGATCATTTATGAAATTCACTTAAATTAACTAAATTATATATTTTTCTTGCATTTTAGCTTTTATTTATTAGTTTTATTTTAAAGATTAGATGTCAAAGAATTTAGATACGTTAATTTGACTTACCTGCTTCAGTAGAGTATCGGATGTTTGTGTTAATAAATACTTATTATAACTTATCTATTTTTATTAGAATTATATATTTTTATAACAATTTTAATAACTACCAACATTTATTCACAACGTAAAATAAAACAACAAATTATTGAGTGTACCCCACGTCTACCCTACATCATAGTTTTACATTTTTTAAATAAAATTAGAACGACACTGATAAACAGGAATTTAAGTCGGCCATATTTGAGGCCCATCGCGGTGTACCTAAGATTTTTGATATGCTCCTTCCTTAGTCTTCTTATTCAAAGAGTTCAATGCTAAGGAAAGAGTGATAATAGTTTCGTCTTGAGATTGTAATGATTATTTATACCTACATTAAATGTATTACCTACCTTTCAGATATGAGTATGTAAGATAGGTTAGTACTTTTATAAATTGGAATTTAAATTAAACAGGTCTTATCTTATTTTTTTGTTAAAATTTAAGATGATTTATTACTAGAATGGAAAAAATAGGGATCTTGCGATATAAACTTTTAGTTAAATCAAATAGTGATAAATTAGTAAAGATAAAAACAGAAATGTACCCAAGCATTATCTTACAAGTGAAAAATCAAGCAAATAGGGAAATAAATTATTTTAATTTTACGGAATAAACAAAAAATATATATTTTGTATAAAACGCAAAAGATTTTTATATTTTTTTTAGTTTGAGGTGGTATTATAACGTATTTGTGTTATCTCTGACAAAATATGTAACAGCTAAGTTAAATCAAACATTCACATGAGAAAATCTTTTAAAGAAAATCTCTCTAGAACAACTTCAAACAGACAAAATAAAGGTCATATTTAATCAGGTAGATTAAAATTTTGAACGTAAAAAGACAAACAATATTTTTATTTGATATTTGTAGCAAACGTGGGGATAGTCGCGTAGTGCTCTATTTTTATGAAATAATATCTTCAACTAGTCCCTTGACGTTAATTCAGGTTATAATCAATCAGAATATATGTATATAGTAGTTTTATGAAAACAAGATTAGCCTAGATTTATAAATAAATAATATCCACATAAAATAGCGGTTAACAGGCGCTGTCACTTAATATATTTTTATATATAGACCAGGAGGCAGTGAATTTTGTTTGTACTTATTTTCCCAGTGAGTGAATATACAGGTTGAATTTCCTACGATGTTCTCTATGGGTATCTCGGAAACTACTGGAGATAGAGAGTCAGTTAAATGGGGAAAGAATTGCAGTTTTGTGGGGTCATAAATATGCGCTTTTCAGATTTTCGAAAAAGTTCATGGCTTACTAGATATTTCGAAAAAAACAAATTTTGGCTCATTTAAAAATTGTCCCTAATTCCATTATAATCTATTTTAGACAAAAAGTTTTCAGATAAAAGTTGTAGATAATCACATCCCTAATGAGATTGTGTTCTCCGATTTTTTCTAAAGCCTGTCATTTTTGACATATGACACAAACATATGTTTTTTAAATGGAAACCATAGTTGGCCATGACTTCATAAAAAGCGCCGTTTTTTAAGCTTTTCAACGATATAAGCTATAATATGTTTCTTTCACAAAATTACTGAGTTATAACCAATTCTTATCTCTCTTGACTAATTTCACTTAGTTAGCCATGGAAACAAGTTCAATTGTCGTTGCTCTCAGAAATGTGAAATTGTCACATCCAATCTTTGTAAATTAACATAAACAAAAATTGTAAATAAGAGTTTTTTAAATGAAGAACAGCGTGTAGAATTATTGGTTCAACTTTTCTTGGCCATACAGTTTCGAGGATATGTTGACCGGTGAACGTTACGTTTTTTAGAAAACGGTTTTCAAGACATGTTAGAAAAGTTAAATTTAGATACTCGCGCATTAATACAGTGGTTCCAACATGACTTTCATTATGACGCACCAACCCCCGCCCTTACAATGAAAGAAATGTTATTTAAAAAATTATTTATATCATATTATGTAGACTCAGGGAGGTGGACCAATTGCATGGGTCTCCTCGGTCACCTGACCTATCCATTTTAGATTTTTTTATGCGGTATGGTTAACAAGGTTTACAAAAAAACTTATGAATTAACAGAGACACTCGAAGAGGCAGAATTTAGAGGAGAAGTTTAATTAAGGCGACCGGTCGTTCTGTGACAATAGCTAGAAATTCAGTTTTAAAAAGATGCATTTATGTACTCAAAATAATTGCGGATTTTTTGAACATTTTCTAAAATAACTTAAAGTGTACGTAGTGATATTATTTTTTGAGTTTTAGTTTGTGTAATCTAAATTGTAAAGAGCCGTTTAATAACATATTTTGTCTTTTTATAAGTTATAAATCACAACAAAATTTGAACACCATTGAAAACCGTTCTCTAAAAAACGTAAGTAACTTTCACCGGTCAACGTATCCTGTATGGCCAAGAAAAGTTGAACCAATAATCCTACACGCTTTTCTTCATTTGAAAAATTTTTATTTACAATTTTTGTTTATTTTAATTTACAAAGATTGGATGTGACACAATTTTGAACTTGTTTCCATGGCTAAGTGAAATTAGTCAAGAAAGATAAGAATTGGCTATAACTCAGTAATTTTGTGAAAGAAACATATTATAGCTTATATGGACGAGTCTGTCAAGGCTTTCGGGATGTTCCACATTAGCCAGACTAATTTAAAGCTGTAATTATATTACAAACTTGTGCCGTCTCTTTCGTGGAGGTTGGCGATCACATTGGCAAAATCTTCACGATTCGAGAAGAGAGAATTCGAAGAAGCCGAGGCTTTCCTTATGAGTTCTTCAAAAGTTAGGGAGTCCAATTTCTGATGTTTCTCAACCAAGATAGTTTCTTCCTGCCGAGACCTCTTTTTCCTTCAATTTTACCCTTTACTATTAATTGTAAGACGTGGTATTTTTCATTTCTCAATATATGCCCCAAGTATGAAGTTTTTCTTATTTTTATTATATTGAGCAATTCTCTTTCTCTGCCTATTCTGTTGGAAACTTCGGTATTTGTGATGTGGGCTGTCCATGGAATTTTAAGCATTCTTCGATATATCAATGTTTCGAACGATTCGAGGCGATTCATCTCTTGAACTTTCAGTATCCATGTTTCTGCTCCGTATAATAGGATTGACTAAACATAACACCTGACGAGCCTAGTTCTCAATTCAAGGTCCAATCTGGGGTTCTGGAAAACGGTCTTCATCTTTAAAAATGCATTTCTCGCTTGTTCTATTCTGGTTTTTATTGCCACGTCGGTGTTCAAGGTGTTAACTATCCAAGACCCAAAATATTTGAACTTATAGACCTGTTCTAAGGTATTGCCCTCTATTTTACTAGGAATTGGTACATTTTGATTCTTTCCAAATACCATGACTTTGGTTTTAGATGAATTGATCTTCATCCCGTATTTCTTACAGGAGCCTTCAAGTCGGATTCCAGAGTTTAATGGAGCGATTAAACTCTGGAATCCAGTATCAGAGTCGGCTAATAGAACATTTTTATTGCTGGAAAAAAGTGCAGAATATTTGTACAGGGTGGGTCAAATTCGACGCTTTTAAATGGAAACACCCTTTTCTATAGGAGATAGACGAAAACTAATATCGGTTTCTGGAGCTCAATTTTCATCAAAAACATGATGGTGAAAACCGCACATCAATATCTGTTACCGTTTCGGAGTTACGGGGTGTTTTTCAAAAATGTGCATTTTGAACAAATTGCTGTAACTTTTTTGCTATCGAAAATTTTGTATTTCCATAAAAACATTTACAAAGCACCTTTTTACGTATAATTTAATGGTTTAAGTATAATTTTTTTAAAATTAATAATTTAAGAGTTATCAACAGAAAAATTGATTTTTGATTTGGTACACCCTCTATATTTTTAATTAACTGAAAAGAATTTAAAATTACCTTTCCAAAAATATAGCACACTTGATATTTTGTTATAATCCCCTTCGAAATACAGAATTTTTAAAAGTTCGCCACTTTTAACTAGTAGGCTTTGGACCCTTTATTGATGATATGCCCTTAATGGAACTCGAAAACATATTTTTCCAGCAAGACGACGCACCGCCTCTAATCGCTGAAGTTATCAGCAAATTTTTGCATTCAATTTCAAGAATAATTGAATAGCCAACCAAGATTCCAGCCGTTGGCCGTCGAGGCCGCCTGACTTAATGCCCATGGATCTAATTCTATCGATATATTTTCGGAAAAATAAAAGTTCCTTATTCTTCCGTATAATCTAGACAAGAATTAGAAATACTTAGCAGTTATGAGAGGGTATCTTTCACCCCCAATGAGTTAATGAATTCCGCGAGAAATGTTCAAAAACTGCCCCGTCTATCCATAACAGAAGACGGTCGATATGTCCACCTATAGCAAAATCTCATGTCTTGATTTGCTATTTATTTTAATTGTTATTAGATATAGTTTAAATATGTTGATGTTGATTAAATATATTTTAAATAGTTATGAAATTCTGCATCTCTCATAGCAAATATTATTTTCGTTTTAATTGATGCTCGCAGCTAGATTTTTTTGCATTACAGCCGGTGCCGTTCAAAGCCTACTCATTTAAAGCGGGCGAATTTTTATATACTCTATATCTCGAAGAGGAATCTGAAAAGAATTTTAAATATCAAGTGTGTTATATTTTTGGAAAGGTAAATTTAAATTATTTTCAATTAATTAAAAATATATAGGGTGTCCCATATAAAAAATCAAATTTTCTGTTGATAATTCTTAAATTATTAATTTAAAAAAAAATATACTTAAACCATTAAATTCTACGTAAAAAGGTGCTTTGAAAATGTTTTCATAAAAATACAAAATTTTCCATAACAAAAAAGTTACAGCGATTTGTTAAAAGTGCATATTTTTGAAAAACACCCCGTAACTCCGAAACGGTAACAGATATCGATATGCGGTTTTCACCATCAAGTTTTTGACAAAAATTGAGCTCCAGACACCGATATTAGTTTTCGTCTATCTCCTATAGAAAAGGGTGTTTCCATTTAAAAGCGTCGAATTTGACCCACCCTGTACTTAGGACCTCTCAGAACCCCCCTTACATTAAAAATTAGAATAACACATACCGAATAATTCTATTGGTGTTCGCTGACTAAGAAAATATACCGAAACCCTTCACTGCCTCCTGGACCTAATACCAGCAAGAGATACTATTATTTTTTGTAGTTTATTTTTATAATTTTAAAAACAAATTATTCATTATTATTTAGGGGGCATTAATTTCGCTATCTCTAAGCACAAAAAAACAATTTTATTTGTGGAGTGTTTTATGGTAATTTTTGTTTTTAAAATAGATGAAACATGTATTGTTATCAGTCATAACGCTTAGCAACAGAGATTAAAATATTAAAAATACTTATCATAGTCAAGGAAATAGAAAATTTGTTCTCTCTAGTTTCCAAATGCCTACTACGATATATCTATTATTAATCTCTAGCCTGAAATACATTTTATAATAAGGATTAAGGATTATATTATGTACTTTAATTTTGATGTAAACAGTAGGCTTTAGTGATATAGTAAATAATTAATAATAATGAATACTGAAATATTGTAGCCACCTCTGATACACAACTCTAATAATTATATTGTAATTATTTGAAAATTGGATTAATGTGTGTAAAATAAACGAAATATATCGCTATCCATAAATTATTTCAGCAACACGTGCCTTACTCTCATTACGCAGATAATTATGAAATTTTATACATAGAATATTGATCATATTTTTTAAATATATATTTCAAATTAATGAGTTTAAATATTTTTTGTTATATTGATTTATACATTTTTATTTATTTTGTGGTAATGTGTTTGTGTGGAAATATATAGGGTGTTCCGTTAGAAACAACACAACTTTGATGTGTAACTTCTTTTGGGGACAACCTGTATATTTCGATTGTATGTATATTTCGATATAAACTACCGTTCTCCTTGGAGCTCCCGTGGCGTATGAGAGGCGCCACCCTGTACATGAATGTTTTGATAATAAAGGTAGGTCTAGAAAGACATTGACTCATGTGGAAAAACAGTATCGAAAGCTTATAATATGTTAAATATCTTTATAAACATTACTAAAACTACAATTAATTTCAGATAACCTTGAATAGATCACTTATTATGTATACGGGTATTAATTCGTCTTAATTTGTCATTCACTAGCGCAGTATCGATGCCGCTTATTATTTTAATTATGATTAATTATTCTTGCTTATTTAGCCTAGAAAATAATATCAATGTCCTGAACATGGAGGATAAGTATGTACTGTTTACATCTTGGCCAATTTTCTTTAGTTTAATGGGAATGTTGGCGCTAGGGATATAACTAGAAAAATAGAAATATCTATTTAATCTGCTATTTCCCGTTGTAATACGAAAATCATTAATAATGAAAAGACAAAATTATTTAAAAATAATTATTTTTGTTACTATATATAGCAATCTAAAAATTGATCACTATTCGATATCTTAAGTGGTTACGGTTAAATTTAATCTCTGACGTGTATATTATATACTTCAATACTTAAATTTTCTTAATTACGCAAAATTACATTTGAATAAAGAGATTTTTTTAATAATACATTTTTACATAATTTTTTTTCTTATTAAATGAAAGTTATAATGTTGCCGTATAATGTTAAGAAACACGAAGTGATAATTGTAATGGGAGATTTCAATGCCAAAATGGGTAGAGGAGGAGTTGTGGATGTCATTGGAGAGCACGGACTAGGACAGCGTAACGAGAGAGGAGAGAGGCTGGTTGAATTTGTCCAAGAGAAAGATATAGTAGTGACAAACACCTTATTCAAACCAAGAAGATTATACACGTGGAGATCACCACAGGACACAAAAGATAAAATAGTAAGAAACCAGATCGACTATGTCATGATTAATAAACGATACAGAAATAGCATACTCTCAGCCAAGACATACCCAGGGTCAGACATCGCATCGGATCATAACCCTGTAGTTGCACCATTCAAACTAACTTTAAAACGTATCAAACAGTCCAAGAAGAGTACCAAAATGGACGTCACAAGATTAAGAAACAGCGAAACTAGATCAAGGGTTGAAAAACGACTTACAGAAGAGTTGCAAACATCACAGAGTAGAGATAAGGGAGACATAAACATCAAATCGGAGAAAATTAAAGACACAATTCTTGAAATAGGAAACAAAGAGTTGGGCTGTAAGAATGAGAAAAAGAAAAACGAATGGATGACCGATGAAATTATAGAATTAATGAGATTAAGAAGAGAGGCTAAAACCACTGAAAACAACAGATACAAAAGTATACATCGGGAAATACAAAAGAAAGTAAAAGAGACGAAAGAACACTGGTTGAATGAAAAAAGTGCCGAAATTGAACAACTGCAAAAAGTACATGACTCCTTTAATATACATAAAAAGGTTAAGGAGATCACTGGAAATTATAAAAAGAAGAACGCAAATATACTGGTGGATGATGATGGGAATATAGTAATGGAGCTGACATCAAAGCTTAAGACATGGAAAACATATATCGAAACGCTTTTAGAAGATGACAGAAATAGACCTTTACCCCCAGAAAATGATATAGAAACCGGACCAGAAATAACAACAGATGAAATAGAATATGCGCTGAAGAACATGAAGAACGGGAAAGCACCTGGCCCAGACGAACTACCAATTGAAATTATAAAACTGCTTAAGGAACATAGCTTGGATGCACTTGCTGAGCTCTTCAATGCGATCTACAGATCAGGAACGATACCAAAAGACTGGTTGGTGTCGACCTTCATTGTGATTCCTAAGAAAGCCAACGCAAGATTATGTAAAGATCATAGGACCATAAGCCTATGAGCCCTACACTCAAATTATTTTTAAAAATAATTCACAACCGTGTGTATACAAAACTGGATAACGACATCAGCGATACACAGTTCGGTTTCCGCAATGGAGTTGGCACGAGAGAACCATTATTTAGTATAAACGTGTTGACTCAGCGCTGTTTGGATGTTAACAAGGATGTATACGCCTGCTTTGTGGACTATGAGAAAGCATTTGACAGAGTCCGTCATGAACAACTTATCAAAATTCTGAGAGAAAAGCAAATAGATACCACAGATGCCAGAATTATTGAAAACTTATATTACGACCAAACAGCAAACATCAAGATAGACAGATAAATACACGGAAAACAGCAACATCAAACGTGGTGTACGACAGGGATGTATACTTTCCCCGGTATTGTTTAATATGTACTCGGAAGTCATCATGAGGGACGCATTACACAATGAAGCAGCTGGAGTAGTAGTAAACGGAGTTCCTATAAACAATATACGATACGCAGATGATACCGTACTGCCAGCAGAAAGTATACAGGACCTGCAACGAATGGTCCAGAAAGCGTATGAAACAAGTATCCATTATGGCTTGAATATGAACCTTAATAAAACAAAATTCATGATATTTACCAAAACACCAATCAAAATACTCAACTGATCGTAAACCATCAGATAATAGAGCGAGTCTATAAATATAAATATCTAGGAACCCTGATCAACGACAACAATGATTACTCATCAGAATTAAAAACGAGAATTGAAATAGCAAGTAACACCTTTATTAAAATGAAGCAATTCTTTTGTTTCAAAACTTTAAGTAACCACCTTAAAATACGAATGCTAAGATGCTACATATTTACAATAATGCTCTATGGTATAGAAGCTGCCACTCTAACAAAATAAATGCTTAAAAAGATAGATGCCTTCGAGATGTGGCTTTACAGAAGGGTACTCCAGATATCATATGTTGACAGAATTACCAATGAAGAAGTCTTACGAAGAGTCTCAAAAGATCTAGAATTGTCCCAAGAGGTGAAAATCAGAAAACTCCAATATATGGGCCACGTAATGAGAGGTACAAGATACAAGCTACAACTAATTATCCAGGGTAAAATAATAGGGAAGAGAAGCATAGGAAGAAGACGGATGTCGTGGCTTCGAAATCTCAGAGAATGGTTCAACTGTACATCAAACGACCTGTTCAGGGCAGCAGTCAACAAAATAAAATCAGTCATGATGGTCGCCAACCTTCGCAAGAAGTCGGCACCTTAAGAAGAAGAAGATAATGTTGCCAGTGAAGTAAAGGTAATTTACTTATTTCGTTTTGAGCCGTTTCTGGCTCCAATTCAATCAGCAATCGACACGAAAGAGAATTAAAAAATATTGACTCAAAACTGACAACTCAAGAGACAGCTTTATTTATTTGTCAAATTACATAGAAACCAACGCCAACCCAGCACAATATTTTTTCTACTCGTAATAAATTCCTTGAAATAATAATTTCTGAATTTTTGCATTATCGTCTCCCGATATTAATTCACTCGTGAATTAATCTTTTCGGTCGACGATAAAATACCATTTTATCGTCTTGTATAAAAAATAACTATTTTTTTTAAATTCTAAATTTTCAAAAAAAAAAATCGCGAAAAAAGCTCATAATCGTGTTTTTGGGGTCGGAATATACTACCCCTAAAATATTTACTCTTATTTAAGACTGTTTTGTTCAATTGGTTCATTCAAAAAGTAATTAATAATCAATATTTGCTTAAGGGTTCATATTGCTCACAATGTTTTAAATATTTACAATGCATATGTAGGTAAACTATGATGGGAGTTTTTTGATGAGGTCATCTGTATATGATGACAGAAAAATGATTTTATGAGAAATTATATTTCCAACCAAATCTTTTTGTCATAACACGATATGTTGTGATACTCATCTTCTGTTGTATGATTTTACTATTCTCACTGGGGTAATTTAATTTGATCTCTCTTTAAAAAAAAATGAAGCTGATAAATATTGTTTTAATAATGGCGAAACAAACTAGTTTCAAATTTTTGTTAAATAAATTTTATATTTTTAAATTAGAGTGTGAGTATTTATTTATTTTGTTTAAGTTTAATTATTAATATATTAAATTTATAAGTAATATTAGTAGCAGATTGATTTCAGTATGCTATAATTAGTGCACCAAAATATCTGTAATACTTCTTGATAACTTAAAATAGAACTATATTTCCATTAATTATGAACAAAATACAAAATCACACGAATAAGTAAGGGATGAATTATTATTATATTTAATAAATAATATATTAATATAAATAAGGCTACAGTAACTATATATATATATATATATATATATATATATATATATATATATATATATATATATATATATATATATATATATATATATATATATATATATAAAAAAAATATATTAAAAAAAAATTGGTGAAACATCTAGACCCTTAAATGTTAGAATTAAAGAACATAAAGATTATTTAAGAAAGGGAGATTTTCACAAATCTAAGATTTGTTAGCATTCATGGGACACAGGGCACAGAATAAATTTTAATAACGCCAAAATTATAATGAAAGAAGCGATAGCCTCTAAAAGAAAAATAAAAGAGGCTTTTTTAATTCAATCTAATAAAAATAAATGTATTGCTCATGCATCTGTAGATGTTAGTAATGTATGGCAATCGCTTCTTTGATTTTAAAGAACATTACATAAATAAACATAACATACGTAAAATTTAAAAATAATCATACAGAAATTTGGGCTTTTTGGTTTTACCTTATTAAGTAATTATCAGGTAGTAATTGTTAATTTTGAAGTTTAACTTAATATAATGTCATTTTAACAGAACGTCAACGATTTCTTGTAGACGTATCTGTTTTAAAAAGTAAAGTGTTCTCGAATAGTTCAATTTAAATATTTTAAATAGTTTTTTTTTTCTTGATTCTTTATATTTTTTTGCTTCCGCGACGGAAAGAGAAAACTTTCCGAAACGTTAAGCATTTTTTTCTTTGTTAGGCAAATTTTTATTACTGTAAACACAACTTCTGACAAGCAGCGTCCTTTTAGGTTTAACGCAGAAGTGTTTACAAAAAATAACTATTTTATTTTGTAGATTTTTCTTGCAGTGCAGTGGCGAAAAACCCATAAGGATTTTTTTGAATAGTAACGATTATTCAAATTAATCATTTGCTTGTCACTATTCGGATTAATTTCTTAGCGGAGGCATGGTTGGCTACGAAAATTGTTTAATTCGTATTCGGGTATAAATAGTATTTTTCTTAATTTAAATATATAATTGTAATAAAATAATTGTAGGTTACCTCGATTTTTCATTTCTGGACTGGAACTCACCTGAAACAAAATAAATTTTGAAATTAATAAACTATTATTGATAATAAAAAAAGTAATATTACAGAAGGAATAAATCTGCGAATATTAGAAACTATTTGTTCAGTTATATCTCTTTAATTAATAAGATATTATTTTGTCACACATGCTTTGCGATATCGCTGCTATTGACAATATATTACAAAAAATATCCAGCTATTATTCAATAAACTACAATGTTATAAATGATTGATGTAACATTATGATATTCGATAAACTAATCATACTCAATAATTTTAAAGTATTTATTTCAAGATGTCAGATTAGATCATTTCAAAACTATTATGCAAATATATGTAATATTATAAACTTTTATCTTTATTCAGAATTAATATTGTTAAAAAAACATTTTTTTTATAAATGCATTATTAATGCACACAAATTATGCAAAGAAATATGCCCTTTTGAGATTTTTTTTTGTAAATGATAGAGAAAAGAGTCAGAAAATAAGTATTAATAAATTAATATGATATCGCGTGTGTTACGTGATAGAAAATGAACCGCGAATTTTATTAGTCATAATAAAGAATTTCTGAATAACATGTGACGATACTACGTAAGCATATAAATACGTAAAAAATATACGTATCATTTGAAGAGTCTGTGAGGGACACCTTGTATAGGTATTGTATGTGTTTCGCGTAATACAAATAATAATATAAAAATAATTGTGTGTGCACTATGTGCGCATATTTGAAGTGAATAAACTTCTTACTAACAGTTATTAAATTGAGAGATTTGATTAACTTTCACAAAATTTGTATTAAAATGACCATCTGTCCGTCTGAGAACTCCATTCGGGTGCCTCTATCCACGTGCCGAGTTTGGATCTAATCGACCCAGAATTAAAAAAAATCCTGATAATTTCATCCAGTTAGAGGCAACAGTTCGAAACGTCGAGGAAGTCATCCTGTAGCCCGTCCTCAATTATGCCACATTTTTCTTCAATATTAAATCCTTATTCTCACCTTGATGAGGATGCAAACGAAACGTCGTATCCAACTTTGCAGGGTGGGATAATGTGGCCCCGTGCGTCTCACATAGCCTAGCAACCAAATTTGGTCGCGATCGGACGACATCAACTTTTGACGTTTCTTACGTCAAAACTAACTGTCACAGTGACACGCGTCGTACACGGTCAGGTTGGCTGTGGTCCAGTCTATCGACATACCAAATTTCATATAAATCGGACAATATTTTCGCCATTGATGATGAGGACGAAAAGATGTCTTTAAAAAACTTTAAATTTTTTACTTTATACAATTTTGTTTTTTTTTCAGGATAAATTACAAAAATAAATTCAAATTATTTTTTTTCCTGGAATATTTCCTTTTATACTGCCTGGAACAATTAATTTTCCAACATTCACAGAAAAATAATCTCTGTATACATATAAACCATTAGTGTACGTTCATCCAAAGGTTAACATAATTATTTAGCATATTTTTATCCAGTATTAACTTACAGCTGTTGAGTAAATTTCCTTGATATCCAATAGACAAAAACAACTCTGAAATTTACCTCGACTGTAAATTCTAAGATTTCATTGTTATCTCTTGTAAACTCTTTTTAAAAATAGACTACAAGTAATTTTAAATATAGCTTTTAACATTTTTCACGGACAAATTCTGCAAGAAAAATTCGATTAACAGGAACGATCAATGTCGGGACCGTGGTGCCAATATATCAGAGAAAACATCGGATAACATTGAATACATGCCGAACATCTGTTCGAACGCAATAAATTTATATATTCTAAACAATAAAATTCTATCAAAGGTAAGTTATTGCCGAGGAAGTTTATTAATGTAAGAAAGAACGAAATCAAACCAAACAGCTATTGTCTCAAGGATTGAAATTTTACTTTTAGTATTTTTTCGTTTATGCTCCGTTTAGAATTTATGTGCTTGAATTAAACTTGGAGGTGTTTTAGATATCGAATAGGTTATCAATTTTTATTTATATCATGGTGTATGTACTATGTTCTGTGGTATAACTAGTTTCTGAAGGATTTTCTTCCTTTCTTCCGATCAATAGGTAGTTTAGATCTCCCCTTACCAAAAGAAAGGGTTATAATGTTACACATAACAACTAAAATTTAACACAATTGTTGTTAAACAGTGTTAATGATTTTAAGTCATATTAGTGTACAATTTGTAGACCTTTAATAGACTACAAGGATGCAATCGTTTTTTATTTTTACATAAAATTTAAGTGTTTTTGTAATTATTGCAACATAACCATCAGAAATGAACACGCTATAAAGTATGGGCATTCCGTAAAGGTTAATATTTAAAGGTTAAAGTTAATTACAGCAAAAATATCTGAAATATATCAAAAACGTATAAAAATAATCTAGTTTTAGCTTATTTTGAATATTATAATTAAAAATGTAATTATTTTAACTGTTTCTGCTATGTTTCATTATTAATTGCGAAACATTATTCAGTCTTAATAAAAAAAATCATAAAAGTTAACAACTTTATATATTTTAGTAAAATATTTTATATGGAATGTTCTGATAAGTCTCCAAATTTAAAAAAAAAATATATCTCTAGTATCAGTTTCAGTCTGAATGTTTTTTGGAAGGTAAAGCAAGTCAGTAAACTAGGTTGCCTATAAAATAATTGATAAGTAAATTAACGTCATTACGATTCCTTAGAAAAAAATCGTAACGGCTAGTTCCACGCGTAATAGATTTAGAGATGACTATTCTATGTAAAAGACACCTAATTATTTGAATTAAAAATTAGCGTATAAAAATGTAATGGCGGTGCGAATTTATAGAAGAATTTTTTCTCGGGTTTACTATACTTTTTAATTGAAAAAATAGAAATCATCATCATCATCATGATCATCATTTCCAGCTTATCCAGCCATTTCCAGCATGGAAATGGCTGTGTAGCCTCCTTTACATATTTCGATAATCTTGTAATTGGGCCCATTGTTACTATAAAATGACTTCAATAGACCACAAAATTACATTCGCAAAAATATCCTAAAAATTAAAACTCGCAGATATAAGGTTATCACAGTCCTAGTTTACAAAATCGCAATCACAACAATATCGCAAATCGCAGCAAAATCTCAAATCGCAACTATAGTAATATTGGTTCATTGGTAATATTGGAAATCGCAATCGCAGTTTCCTATGAGAGCCAATCGCGGGTTGCGATTGCGATTTCAAAATCGCTGCGATTGATTTGCAGTTTGGGATTTTTTGCTCATCTCTACTGGTAGTACACTGATCGAATATTTTGTTCTTTAGATAAAGTGGTGTTCTAGCTTTGAATATAATTGAGTTTATTCCATATATGTAAAAGTCTCTAATTCTACAGGGTGTTTAAAAAAACATGTGCCATCTCTCATGGGGAGATTCATCACGTAAAAATAAGGTTTATTTTTCATATCAACATAGGTCCGATTCTGCTGTGTTTCGTAGCTACAGGGTGTTAAAATCTTAATAATATTTCGATTTAATATAATTTCCTTCCAAGTACTTTTAGTGATTCGAATGAAATTTTGAGGGTAAGAGTTACTATCAGTGCTATATATTTTAATGCTAAAATAGTGTCGATAAATTCATCAGGGACGTACATATGGGTTATCACTGGAATATTTAAAGGAAAAACATGTGCGCCACTGACTTTTTTCTTTTGATATCAAAATTGCGTAGGCCGTTTAATGCTAATTAAAAGTTATCCCTTGATATTTTGTCGAATTCAGCCTCCTTGATGAGATAAACGCAATTTTATTAATCACAATTAGTAAAATTAAAATAAAAATAAAATTAATAAATTATATATTTTACCTAATTTACTATGAAATATTATTACTTTTAGTTATTATTACTATTAGTCCAACCTACAGCAATTTCAAATAAAAAAAATAATGTAAATACCATTATTTATAGATAATTACAAAAAAAACTAATTTTAAAAAGTTTTAACATCCTGTAACTCTAACTAAGACAGGGATGTGTGCTGTCTCCTTCGTTATTTAATGTTTATTCTGAGGCGATTTTTCGGGAAGCTTTCTCTTCAACAGATTGCGGTATTAAAGTCAACGGCGAAGTCATTAACAACATTAGATTTGTCGATGACACAGTTCTTATTGCCGATTCTGATACTGGTCTCCAGAGTTTAGTGGAACGACTTGAAGGCTCCTGTAAGAAATACGGGATAAAGATCAATTCTCTTAAAACTAAAGTCATGATATTTGGAAAGAACCAAAATGTACCAATTCCTATTAAAATAGAGGGCAATACCTTAGAACAGGTCTACAAGTTTAAATATTTGGGGTCCTGGATAGTTAACACCTTGAACATCGACGTGGAAATAAAAACCAGAATAGAACAAGCGAGAAATGCATTTTTAAAAATGAAGAACGTCTTCCAGAACCCCAGATTGGACCTAGAGTTGAGAACTAGGCTCGTTAAGTGTTATGTTTGGTCAATCCTATTATACGGAGCAGAAACATGGACACTGAAAGTTCAAGAGATCAATCGCCTCGAATCGTTCGAAGCATGGATATATCGAAGAATGCTTAAAATTCCATGGACAGCTCATATCACAAATACCGAAGTCTACAACAGAATAGGCAGAGAGAGAGAATTGCTCAATATAATAAAAATAAGAAAAACATCATACTTAGGACATATATTGAGAAATGAAAAATACCACGTCTTACAATTGATAGTTAAGGGTAAGATTGAAGGAAAGAGAGGTCTCGGCAGGAAGAAACTATCTTGGTTGAGAAACATCAGAAACTGGACTCACCTAACTTTTGAAGAACTTATAAGGAAAGCCGAGAATCGTGAAGATTTTGCCAATGTGATCGCCAACCTCCACGAAAGAGACGGCACGTAAAGAAGAAGAACTCTAACTAAAACTAAGCATTTCCATACCCATGTTTATAGGAACTTTTTTCATATTTTTTGATGTCAATGAGTACTTATTTAAAACTTTGGCAATTAATGATATTAAATCTTTTTAAAGGTTGCTATTAGACATAGATCAAGGCAAATTAATAAAATTGCGTTTATCTCATCAAGCAGGCCGAAATCGACAGAATATCAAGAGACAACTTTTAATCGGCATTAAATTGCTTACACTATTTCGCTAACAAGAGAAAAAAAGTCAGTGGCGTACATACTTTTTTTAGAAAATTAGTCCGCACATTCCAGTGATAACCCACATGCACGTCACTGGTGAATATGTCGACAGTTTTTTAGCATTAAAATATGTCGCATTCATAGTAACTTTTACGCTCAAAATTTTATTCGAAACGCTGAAAGGTACTTGGAAGAAAATTATAATAAATCGAAAAAATATTAAGACTATAACACCCTGTAGTTACGAAACAAGGCAGAATCGGACCTATGTGGATATGAAAAATAAATCGTGAGGAATCTCCCCACGAGAGATGGCACATGTTTTTTGAAACATCCTGTATACAGGGTTGTTCACCACATACGACACGGAGTATTGTAGCTAAACGATGAGATTTTTACAAATTGTAAGTTTTGGGTTCGATGAAGGACTATTAGAGGTACAATTTAAAAATAATTTTACAAGATACAGAGTGTCCCAAATAAGTAAAAAATATCGAAGTTGTATTTTTTTTAAATGGAACACCTTGTATATTACATTTTTAGTTTCTACGATTAAAATAAAGGTAAATTTGATTAAGGTTTATTATACTTAAACCTTGCCCTTTTTGAAATATTTTCAATTTTGTGAAATTGCAGTAAAAATTTTAAGGCTTCATTTCTCCAAGGGTATCAAAGTTTTTAATACTAAATATTTACTGAAGTTTATTTACTGATCAGTTATTGTGTTGCAATAATAAAAATAATACTACCTTATACAAAGTGTCTAAAAATTTATTTTAAATAAATAATTATTAGCTTCAAACGGCAATAACTTGTTTAATTTAAATGGAACACCCTGTATATTTTACGAGAATCAGATGCACAATTTAATTGTCTATCAAATTATATTATACCATTTTTTACATATCTCTTTAAGTTTCCGTAGAAAATGCATTTTCTTGTAATTTAGAACTTATTTATCAATATACCCATGGACTATTGACATTTTAGATTATTTTTAAAGATGTACCAAATTTTTAAAGAGTACAGATACTAATATTGTCGATATAATTCGTTTATTTCATTAAAAAATAAAAAAAATCTGTTTAAATATTTGTTAAAGAGGATCAATTAATATGATTCTAGTATTCAAACTACATTAACTGACTGTTTGCGTTGATTAATAATAATTGCTCCAAATACTAAAAAACTGAATTTTGTATGGGCATTAGACAGTGTGACAAAAAGTAACACCTTAAAAATGATATTTCATTTTTTAATAAATGCTTATTTATAACAACAGAGACTTTAAATTTGATAATTTATTACACAGGCCGACATGATTTTTGTAACACGAGTCAGTTGCAGAATTTCTTCATAAAAATATGCTTCTAATAACAGAAAAAATACTCCTGAAGCTCCTACACGTACCACTTTTCAGTTGCCTAATTACGCCTCTTTTTTGCAGGTAGTCAATTTTATAGATGTCAGGTATTAAGTTAGGTAGATTCGTTTACATACAGGTAAATTTTATGATGGGATGATTGAAAAGGACGCATTTTGTGCACTATAATATATTGTGAAAAACATAAGAGAGTTCAGTTTTCAGTTGATTTTCGACGTGAGTTGTTCTATGCGTGTAGATAAATAGTACGAAAATGTCAAGTCAAACGCGCCGCAGTTGTAAAGTGTCTCCTGATCGATTTTGTTACATTTGTGGAGAATTTATGGTGCAATCACAAGCCAGACCATTTTCTGAAAATGTGAAGAAAGCCTACTTCAAGTATTTTGGAGTTTTGGTTGGAGATCAAGACAAGCAGTGGGCTCCTCATGTGTGCTGCGTTACTTGTAGCGTGTCGCTTGTGCAGTGGATGAAAGGGAAGAGGAAAAAAATGCCATTTGCGGTTCCAATGGTATGGCGAGAACCAACTAACCATTTTGACGATTGCTATTTTTGCCTGACGAAAACTGAAGGTTTTTCCAAAAAACAAAAGCACAAGATCGAGTATCCCAATTTGCCGTCTGCCATACGACCTGTTCTTCATGGTGCAGATCTCCCAGTGCCGATCGCGCCCTTAGACTGGCAAGGTATTGTTTTGGAAGATAAGGAAGATATTGAATCAAACAGCTCTGGAGACCAGTGTACTGATCCTACCTTTACCCCAGAGGGCGGTTCCGACAAGCCACATTTGATTGTTCAAAGCGAGTTGAATGACTTAGTGCGTGACTTGGGGTTATCAAAGCAGCAGTCAGAACTTCTTGGATCCCGGCTTAAGGAATGGAATCTGTTAGCCAATGAAACAAAAATCACCACTTTTAGAAAAAGAAATGCTCCGTTCTCTGCATTCTACAGTATGGAGGATTCGTTGTGTGCATGTACTGATATCGATGGCTTAATGCAGGAACTTTCTATAGAACATTCTCCCTGTGAGTGGCGCTTATTCATAGATTCGTCGAAATATAGCCTAAAAGCTGTGTTATTGCATAACGGAAATTTAAAACCCTCTATACCAGTTGCCCATTCAGTGACAATGAAGGAAACTTATGAAAATATGCGCATGCTTTTAGATAGAATCAACTACAACAGGTATAAATGGCAGATATGTGGGGACTTGAAAGTTATAGGAATTTTAGTGGGACTTCAGGGAGGATTTACAAAATATTGCTGTTTTCTTTGTTTGTGGGACAGTCGTGCAGTAAATCATCATTATGTACAGAAAATTTGGCCAGAAAGAAGTGAATTTCAACCGGGTTCCCAAAATGTCAAGTATATCCCTCTTGTAGACCCCAAAGACGTCCTCCTGCCTCCTCTTCATATCAAACTTGGCCTCATGAAAAACTTCGTGAAAGCTATGAATAAAGAAGGTGATGGATTTAAATACCTAAGGCAAGTCTTTCCCCAGTTGAGTGATGCCAAATTGAAAGAGGGTATTTTTATTGGACCACAAATCAGGAAATTGTTGGACGACACAAATTTCACAGACACGCTTACCAGGCAGGAACTCAGAGCATGGACCTCATTTGTTAGTGTAGTGAGGGGATTTTTGGGAAACAATAAGGATGCGAACTACGAACAATTGGTTAATGAGCTTTTAGATGCTTATAAATCGCTTGGTGCCCGAATGTCTTTAAAAATTCACTTTCTCCATTCTCATTTGTCATTTTTCCCTGAAAATATGGGTGCTGTCAGTGATGAGCAAGGTGAGAGATTCCATCAAGACATAAGGACAATGGAAATTCGTTATCAAGGACGATGGGATCCAGCCATGATGGGTGATTACTGTTGGTTTTTGAAGAGAGAAGACGCGGTCCCTCATAAAAGGAAAAAGTAAAAGTTTTTGTTTATGTTTTGATCTCGTTTCGATTGTTTTTGTACTTTTTAGGTATAAGTAATGTTTGAGGAGTGTAAACTATAAAATATAATCGGTATATAGGCTTAAGAAGTTCTTAAATCATGTTTTGAATAGCTATCTTAATATATTGAATATTGTAATATTGAATGATGTTTTATTAATGTAACAAAAAAACCTTACGTGTTACGACTTTTTTTTTGCCACTTTCGTGATTAGATAGGTTCATTCTACCACAATATCCTATTGAGCTTTGTGTTACATCGAAAAAATTTTTTTTTGTCGGCCTGTGTTATTATATTGATTTCTGACTCAAATCCACATTTATTTATAATAATTTATTAACGAACACAATTAAGTATGTAATTAATTAGTATATGGGCGGAAATAATGGTGTTATATTTAATTAATGGTATACTGTTTTATAAAGATTTAAATAGTTTTCTTTTTGCATACAAATGGGCTAGTAATATTATCGTTTTGCTAAAAACGATAATATTACTAGTCTGTACATTTTGTACATTTGTTGCTTTAAAAACAATCTAAAATGTCAATATTCCATGGATATATTGATAAATGAGGTCTAAATTATAAGAAAATGCATTTTCTACGAAAACTTGAAGGGATAGGTAAAAAATGGTATAATACAATTTGATAGACAATTTAATTGTGCATCTGATTCTCCTAGAATATACAGGGCATTCCATTTAAATTAAAGAAGTTATTGCCGTTTGAAGCTAATAATTATTTAAAATAAATTTTTAGACACTCTGTATAAGTTAGTATTATTTTTATTATTGCAACACAATAACTGATCAATAAATAAACTTCATTAATTATTTAGTATTAAAAACATTGATACCCTTGGAGAAATGAAGCTTTAAAATTTTTACTGCAATTTCACATAATTGAAAATATTTCAAAAACGGTAAGGTTTAAGTATAATAAACCTTAATCAAATTTACCTTTATTTTAATAGTAGAAACTAAAAATGCAATAATATACAGGGTGTTCCATTTAAAAAAATACAACTTTGATATTTTTTATTTATTTGGGACACTCTGTATCTTGTAAAAATATTTTTAAATTGTAGCTCTAATAGTCCTTCAACGAACCCCAAACTTACAATTTGTAAAAATATCATCGTTTAGCCACAATACTCCGTGTCGTATGTGGTGAACAACCCTGTATATTTAAAGTAACTTTTAATTAATGTATTTTTAATTATTGATTAAAATCGTTTTTTAAAGAAGCCTGGATATCAAATATTTTCCTGTCATCATTCCGTCACTCAGGTTTAGATTGACATTATCTAAAATCTCATTACAAAACTACAAAACAATCTGAATAAATTAAACTATTGATTAAATCTTAACTGACACTACTACTATACAGGGTGAGTCTTAAATAAGTGCAAATATTTTCCTGTCATCATTCCGTCACTCAGGTTTAGATTGACATTATCTAAAATCTCATTACAAAACTACAAAACAATCTGAATAAATTAAACTATTGATTAAATCTTAACTGACACTACTACTATACAGGGTGAGTCTTAAATAAGTGCAAATATTTTCCGGGGTGGTATATTTCGACTCCAGGAACTATGAGGTTTTTTTCGCTAAAACAAGATGTTGAAAATCGTGCATTTTCTTTTAAATTTCCGTGTATATTTTTCGAAAACTTTTTAGAACTGCCTGTTCACCGCAATTTTTTTTTAATTTTCGAACTTAAAGAAAAAATATGTTTCTTTTAACGAGATCTACCAGCTTTGAAAATATTTGCACTTATTTAAGACTCACCCTGTATAATAAAATCCATAGTTTATTAGCCTATTTAATAATTTAATAGTAGTATTGATTGCGAAATGCCGGCCAATCTCTACAACTGACACATATTCTGTGCTAATTATATCTGAATACTTAATAAAAAATTTCGAGCTTGAACTTTCCTCGTCCGATGAATGAATCACTGTTACTACCGTCAAAGCGACAAAGTTCATCAATTTCGTTAGCGACGGATTCACTTAAAGCTAACATGATTATGTTAACGGTATTAGTAGACACAATCGAGATATGACGTCGATTTTTAAAAAATGTTTGGCATGCGTGTGTAGCACGAGTGTGACGAGACTTCTCTAAATCTCGTGACTGATACAATAATTATCGTTTTTCTAAAATTATATCTATCGAAATAATGTAGTCATATTACGAAATATTACTTAAACCAACCTAAATTTTAGAATTTTCTTTGAAGTGGTGCTTCTTCAAAAAATTACAGGAAGTTTAGTTAGATTAGTTCAGTCATGTTAAATATTAGTGTTTTATATTAGTTTCAAAAAATCTTATCTCCCTTGGTTCCACTAATAATTTTATTACCCTACATTATTTATTAGGTATATATCTAGAAAGTAATGAAAAGTATAATTTTCTGCGATGTGTCGTTTTTTCAAAATTACTAGAAAACTACAGAAAAGTCATGTTAGATATTAGTTGCAAAAACTTAATAATTTGAGACTGTTTAACTTGATACGGTACCTGGGTACCATGGTTGTGTGCTAGGAAGTAAATTTTCATGCATATTTTCATAGATAAGTTTGTAGCTTCTGAATAACGGTCTAGGTAGTATTTAGTTCATTTGCTAGAATTAGAATTATTAGAGTTAACTCGCATTTCTATTGGAGGACATTGTTATATTTATTTCAAACCAATAATCAACGAAAATATTCATATATGTTCCTTAACAAAATTACTGTAAACTACTATAAATACGAATGGGCTCTTTCACAAAAATAAAATACCCAATTCAAGGACAAAATCTGAAATAGAAGACTATTTTCAGGTCCAAATTTTTTTATAGGTCCACAAAATTGCTTTAATTTGAAATAAATTTAAAGCGCCAATTGATGACGTATGACAAATACGCCCAATCACATTGCAGAACCGTGCTCGTGCGCCAGCCAACAACTGGCAACATTGCGATTTGATTTGACCAACACCACCTCAACTCAAGGCTAATCAACATAATATTGGCAAGGCAAATATGGCGGCGAAGGCAGCGCATTATTAAATTGTTTACCTTTAACCTGAAAAGCCGGTAGTGGTTTCTCGTTCCGATTGCATACCAGAAATAATTAATTATCTATAGTTTGTTGTGCTTCTGCAACACCTTTGTTTAGTCCTTAGTGTTCAGTGCATGGTGTGATCAGAAAATTGTGATAACAGTGTAATAAAAATCCAAACCAGACATTCCACATAGGAAACTTCAAACTTTTGTGCTTGTCGTACTCCTCTATTATTAATTATTTTAAGGTAAGAACTAGAAGTATTTATCAAGATATTACACCTAAATGAGTAAAAAGCCTCCACCGCCAGTCTGCATAGTACTTTATAATGGTTACTTACAATAATCAAAAGATAGGTATTAATATTTTATTGTAGTGTACCTTTTACATGCTCTGTTCCAAATTGTCACGATAATTATAAAGGGGGTCCCAAGGTTTCTGCTTTTATATTCCCCAAAAATGACGAGCTTCGTAAAAAATGGTTGACAGCTATTAAAAGAGATAATTTCACTCCTACTAGTAGTTCTCGGGTAAGAAGTGCATTAAATATGCCTCAAAAAGGCCAAAGGCCCCAAAGTAGTAGTGGGAACTATCGAATGAATACTATCGAAACATTCGATAGTTGCAATTCATTCGAATAATTCGATAGTTAGTAAGAAAACATTCGTTGAAAACTATTCGAATAAAAATTATCGAATAGATCCGTCATCTGCCTTGAAATATTGTATTCTAGTAATTCGGCAGCAAAAAACATTCATTTATAAAATTCATTCATTCATTCGTCAGGATCGATTATAATGAAATATTAACTGAATTTTAGTTGTCGCCCAGCGACGTAGGTTTCTTTCCGAGAAACCCGACAGCGGTCGGTGGCAATGCTATGAAAGAAGCCGGCATCTTTGATTTTTTGCGGAGTCAGATATAGATAAGGACACATTATTTTTTTTATTGAGATGCTAGTATTTACACAGAAAATACATTATGAAAGGCGCTGTTGCCATATTTTGGTATTAGTTGATATTAGCAAAGAATATTATGTTTGGCTTTAGTTAATTAGGGAATATATAGACATACTATACATTCTGCATTTTTTTTATTAATATTCTGTTGTTACACTGCAATAATACTTGTTATTTTGGATGTAGGAAAATTATTTTTAATGTTTTTTAGCAAAGACTGGTTTAATAAATAATAATAACAGTAATAATTTGTTATACCTATTAACAACAAAATTTAAAATCATTTAATATAAATATTTTCTTTTAAGTAGTAGCAAAATATAAACAACAAATTAGATGTCAAAATTATTTATATTAGATCCTATTTAAAAATAATATAGTCTCTAAATTTTTTTGGCAACGTTGGTTTATTAAATAATAATAATTACAGAACTAATTTGTTATATTAACAACAAATTTTAAAATCATGAAATATAAACATTTATTAATTTTCTAAGCATGCAGTGTAATGGAAGGAAAATATAAATAAAAAATTAGAAATCAAAATTATTTATATTAGGTGCTTTATATTACTATTTAAAAATTATATTTACTTTTACTGGCATTTACTTTAAAAAATAAATGAAATATTTTTTCTTCGCAAAAAACTACATGTAAGAGAATTAGCATAAACAAAATACAAACATCGTTAACTTTTTTGTTTAAATTGGCACGTGTAAAACTTTCATTTTAATTTTCTCACCCCATAGTTTGAGTTCGATAACCACATTTACTTAACCACATTACTTAAATATGATTATTAAGTTTAACTAATTCATATTATTAAAACATCTAAAATACAAATATATGTATTTTTAAAATTAATTGTAAGTTCATCTCATCTCTCTTAAAAATTGCTACTTCTCAAAATTTCCCATTAAAAAATAGACCATATACCATATAAAATTAAATAATTGAAAGATCGGACTACGGAAAACCACACAAATTTTCGGAAAATTTTTGACCACCTGCACATGCACACAATCGTCAATAAATAAAATTAAAAAATAACTACTATTTTAGTATTTTAACTATTTTAATAAACGCAAAAATAGCACAGTATTTATACGGCGAAGTTATAAAAATTTGGAAGAACTAATAATGCACTGACGCATACAAAAATCAAACGAATACTAAATTTCATTTATCAAAAGCATTCGATAGTCGTGGCTCAACGATAACCATTTAGTCGCACGGCGAGGTTGTCACATATGCTTTAGTATACAAATGAATGAATGATTTTATTCGAATAAAACCATTCGATAGTTGAAATCATTCATTCATTAACCATTCGATAGTCTAATTCATTCGATAGTTCTCATCGCTACCCCAAAGCCTCTGTTACCCTAGTGAGGATGTAGTTATGGCTACTGCTTACACTTACCTCACTATAAGTAAAATATTAGAAGAGTAATCAAGCTTTTTACATCAAAAAGATCACAGAAAGGTATTGACAACATTCACATTTGAAAATATAAATGGCCTGCCTGGATGTAAGTCTTTTTTTAAGTCACAATTGCCCCTCACATACGTCAGAATTTATTATTAAATCCATCTTGTTCAGAATATCCAATATTTTATTGAAGAACTAAAAAAGGAATGACGTTATAAAAAGGTATTTAGTTTTTTTTCTATATAAAATCTTGAAACACATATTATATTTTTTAGTTATCCTCATCTATATTATAGTTTAAATTTATTCCCATTTGTGTAATGCTGCTAAACATAGGAAAAATATTTCTAACCCGACATTTGTGTGAAAAATGTCTATTTGGAAATAAAACAGGTTTTAAAATACGCGCCAAATAAAGCACTTCTATCTCCGCCATATTGGAAAAGGTTGAATGGCTTTGTGTGGAGGTGGTGGTGGGTCAGTACGGTGGCCCGGCCGTGTTGCCGCTTTTCAACATGCTAGGTGTGACGTCTTAAAAATAAAGTGCGGATTTTTATTCTGGGCTTTTTTGTTTTTATTTATTTTCTTAAGAACGATTTCAAATTTTTCGAAAGTGAGATAGCAGAAAATTCTAGAATTAATTGCTTTATTCAATTATGCTAATTCCAAAATATAGTGAAAGAGCCCATTGTTGGTTAGTTTCAACATTTTTTTCTCTTTTTAAATAAATTTAAGCGTTAACATTATTAGGTAGGTATGTGTGGCAAGTGTGTATTTTGGGTGGTATTCCACAACGTTTGGAGGCTATTGAGCAGAAAATGTACAGATTACATAAATGAATTAAAAATAATATTTATATTTTAAAACAGCATTATATAAAAAATGTCTATACCTATGTGGCGGATTCATCTCTCCAAAAAAATCCTTTATGGGCATTTCGCCACTGCACTGCAAGAAAATACTGCTTGTCAGAAGTTATGTTTACAGTTCGTCGGAAGCAAAAAAATACAAAGAATAAAGAAAAAAACTATTTAAATATTGAAATTCAACTATTCGAGAACACTTTACTATTTTAAAACAGATATCTACAAGAAACTATTGACCTTCTGTTAAAATGACATTATATTAAGTTAAACTTCAAAATTAACAATTACTACCTGATACTAATTACTTAATAAGGTAAAACCAAAATCCCCCAAATTTTCTGTATGATTATTTTTGAATTTTACGTATGTTATGTTCTTTAAAACAAAGAAGCGATTGCCATACATTACTAACATCTACAGATGTATGAGCAATACATTTATTTTTATTAGATTGAATTAAAAAAGCCTCTTTTATTTTTTTTTAATTATAATTTCGGCGTTATTAAAATTTATTCTGTGTCCTGTGTCCCATGAATGCCGACAAATCTTAGATTTGTGAAATCTCCCTTTCTTAAATAATCTTTATGTTCTTTAGTTCTAACATTTAAGGGTCTAGATGTTTCACCAATAAGTCAAAGTCAAAAACCAAATGAAATTAAATAAATTTAATTTACGTAGTCTTCCGGTATATTTATATACTTAAAAATATTTTTAAATTTAGCCTTTTTCCCACGTTTTAATCTACATAATTACTGTTAGACAACTTCCTCTCAAGCTTCCCAAATTTTTGGTTATTATATTATTTTGTGCAATCACTAATTCCTCTACAAAATGGATATATTTATTTTTGAAAAGCTCTATATAGGATGATTCACGGCGATGGCGCGTTAGATGTTTATGGAGAACCGATGATCCAATTTTTTGGAAAATTTGGATTTTTACATAAAGGCACCTGCTCCATCTTTTTAAAATATTTTCAGCGTTACAATATTGCAGCATCATTTGAAACATTTGGCTTAGCAGTTTAGCGATAGAAAAATGATAAAATGTAATATTTTGAGAAATAATATTATTCGGGTTTATTATCCATAGCTTCATTAAATCTTTTTTGTAAAAATTACAGACATGTAGGTACTTCAATTTTATTTCTATGTCTATATTAAGTACCCAAATACTTGAGTAGGTTCATCAATATGTAACATCATCACGTCAGTAAGTTTGATCCATATCTAATACGCCTGACGTCACGTTGTTTTATTAGTGATTAATAAAAACCAATCTTTCCTATTGGTTTACGTAGCATCGGATGTGATACGTGCTTTAAATTGATCATATTTTTATTGATAAGGGTATTTTTGTCATTTCATCTTTTATACTATATAAAGTACATATTTAGATTATTTCCATATTGTAATCGCAAAATATTTTCCGATGCACGTCATCAATCATATCGACGTTGACACTAAAGTCTATAAACCTAACTAAATGAAATTTTGGCAAAAATGTTTAAATTTGTTGTATAATTTAAGATACCGAGCAGCTCTTCATTTTAGTTTATAGAGATTGTAACAGATATTTTATTTAGATTAAAACTGAAAAAATTAGTTTAAACCGAATTTTATTATCGCTATGTTGGTCACACTGCGCCGTTTTCAGCAATGTTGTCCTTTATTATTTGACAATTATCCTATTGTCAATCATTATTTTGTATATCTTATATCGTGTAGTTGTTGAATCTTGTGAGTAATTCTCCTTTATTTGCCTATTTTCATAGTCTTTTTTAAAAACTGCACTTCTAAGCACAAACGGTTCTTTCAAGAACTAAATTTTCGAGTTTTTGTATTGCATTTCTCGAAATTGTGTGTTTAGATGAGCCACCATGTGTGTTTAGAATATGCCAAAGGGTTTTAACTAAATAAATCCATCACAACCTGGCAGCGCTGTCGCCATCGGTTGTCTTCAAAGTTGATCACGTGCATCGGAAATTGTTTTGCGAATACCATATTTGTTTTTTGTTTATTTTAATGTATTATTTTAGTCATTTCTTGTCTTAATCTGTAGGCATGATTGTCCATTCTTCAATTGTTCATAAATAATACGTTTATCAGTCATCATGGGTAATTCATTTTCTTTATAAAAATAACTAAGTATACATTTTATAATCTATTAGATAAATGTTAAAAATATAAAAATTATAATATTTGGGTATAGATAACTTTATACAAGATACAAGGGGCTCTTAATTTAAAGGGTTAATTAAATTGAATATCAAAAATGGAGGTTCTAAAAAATAATTGACTTATAATTTTAGCCAAATGTGATGGTGATGATTTTTTCTATATCATCGAAATCTGAATCGAAATCTCCAATGAAACAGAGATTTCAAAAATCAAATAATAAAAAGTTATATTGTCAGTTAGTATTTTACTTGTACGATAGGGGTATATGACCCCGTCGTTAAAAGAAAAATACTAACAAACTAAAAGAATAAAACAAAAAAAAAACAGAGAAATAAAAATTCATTACCTATTGAAATACAAAAATTAAAAATAGAAAGAAATGCAATATTTACAAACTTAATACTATTCTTAAAAACAGAACCTTCAATATTAATAGTGTTTGTATTAAAAGCTCGAAACACTCGATCTTTAATAAACTATTAAGATAGTTTGGATCTAGGAAAAACAACTTGAATAATGTAAATTTCATCTCCGAGTACGTGCCTATTACAGCGTTTTTCCTAATATCATTGCTTTCCCAACGTATTTTTAATGCTTGTTGTTTTACCAAATATCCCAAAAATATTTTGGTAGCCTTAAATGATCGTATCATTGTTATGATTGTTTTTCAGTTAAAAACGAACATTATACGAATTAGATTTTAATATAATGTTATATTTTCATATTATACAGACGTATAATCTGAAAAACATGATAACCATGCAATACTAACATATACAGAGAAAACCAGGCTACTAGTAACATAGCAAGTTGCCGGACGAATTTACGTTTACCCGTTTTGCGTTCGTACTCAAGAGTCACTGCCGGCTAGTCGGCTGGTCAGGCAGTAGCAGTACGCAGTTGCAGTTGTGCTTGGACGGGTCGGTCGTGACAGACTAGGAATATGACGCGGGGAGTGCCGTGTATTTATTATTTTCATTTTAAGTGTTTACCTTCACTTAAGGTAACGTTTAAAATAAAAATACTTAAATATTTATTATTTGAATGTGTTTTTTTATAAGCCAAAACTAAAAATAAATAAATTCTCTAAACCCAAAAAGAACTATAATATTACTCTAAATAAAAAAAAGTTATAACAAGTGTTCAAAAACACCACCTTCTTGTGCTAGACAGAAGCCTAGGCGGTCGTAAAATCCCCGTCCGACATTGGCTAACATATTAGGGCTAATAGTTTGGAAAGCCTCTCGTATTTTTACTTGAAGCTCATCCAGATTATTAGCCCTATTATGACCATACACTTTGGATTTTACATAACCCCACAAAAAGAAACCATTGGGAAAAAGATCTGGTGATCTAGCGGGCCACAAAATAGTTCCATATCCACTAATTAAACGGTTGGGAAAAGTATTGTTCAAATATTCTTGAACAATATGGGCATTGTGGGCAGGGCAACCACCTCAGCGATTTGATTACTTGAAAACGTGGGATTTTGATCCGCTGTAGCACAAACGAACATTTGCTTTAACTCCTGTTCTTCATTAATCAACACATCAGGCTTTTTGTGGGGACACGCACCCATGCGTCTCAAAATTATTAATAACTCTTGATATAGTAGATAAAGATGGAATTGGCCTGTTTACAAAAGTTTGTGGAAAAATTGTTTGTTTTGTTTCCCGATAAGACCTATTTTGGAAATACCATTTTACAATTTGAATTTTCTCACGAACTTCGTAAACATCCATTATTTTATTTAAAAATAAATTTTACACGAGAACTGTCGCGAGAATCTACAATGGTGGCCAAAAGTATGGAAATTTTTTACTTTTTAAAATATCACAGAAAATATTGCTATGCTTAAACTCTCAGGAATATAAATGAACAGCTCATCAGCAAATAAAAGTATTCCAAAAATTACACAGCGAAAAAAAATTGTTTAGCAGTTTTTGTAGGAGAACAATAGATTTCTTGTGGCCAAAAGTATGGAAACCATAAATAAATACATTAAAATTATTTAGTTTAAGCTGATAAACGGTACGATTTGCTTCAGATAAATATAAACATCATGCCCAAGTCTAAATATTTCTCTACGGATTTAAAAAATAAAACGTTTCAACAGCTTTTAAGTCAGGAAGACCAAGAAAGTTGTGCAACAGGACAATGAAAGTAATGAAGAGAATATCAATGGGAGATCCAAGAAAAACATCCACAGACATTTCTCGAGAAATTGGTGAAAGGGGAATATCGGTGTCTGCACGCACGGTGAGAAGAAGGTTGGATCACATGGGATTTTTTGGAAGAGTTGCGGTGAAGAAACCACTGATATCAAAGAAAAATAGGATGGCCCGCTTTAAATTTGCTCAAGATCATCTCACCTGGTCTTATCAGAAATGGAATACTGTACTGTTTAGCGACGAAAGCAAGTTTCAACTGTTTGGTAGTGACGGGAGACATTATGTCCGAAGACCAAAATGTACACGGTACAGACACAAGTACCAGATGCCCACAGTAAAACATGGGGGTGGGAGTATAATGGTATGGGGGTGTTTTTCTCGCTCAGGTGTTGGTCCTCTTGTTAAAATTGATGGGATAATGGACCGTTTTTTGTACAAAGACATATTGGAGAATAATATGCTGCCTCATGCTGATGAAGAAATGCTACTCAGATGGTTGTTCCAGCCAGACAATGATCCCAAGCACAAATCTCGGTTTGTTCAAAATTGGTTAAATGAACATAATGTTCCACTAATGGATTGGCCCTCACAGTCTCCGGATCTTAACCCCATAGAAAATTTATGGGACCATTTGGATAGCAAAATTTAAAGCCATTCTATTTCAAATAAAAATTAATTATGGGAAGTGCTAAAAACTGAATGGGCGGCCATTTCCAGTAAAGATTGTACGAGATTGATCGATTTGATGCCACGAAGATGTAGAGAAGTAATTAATTCAAAGGGATATTCCACTAAATATTAGTAATTTTTATATTATCTTGAATTTTAATAAACATTCTTCTTAAGTTTCCATACTTTTGACCAAGAAAATATTCATAATTTTTTATATATTTTTTGATAGCTGTAATTTTTTATTTAAATGTATTAGGTTTTGTAGGAAATTATTTGTAGGTCACGATTATATAAGTCGTTTTATTTCATATTTTAATTTCTCAGCATAAATGACAAATTAAAAAAGTTTCCATACTTTTGGCCACCACTGTATGTATTCGTTTTGGCTATTAAACCAAACCAAACCAAAACACGAATAAATACAAATTCTGAAACATTCTTATCACATATCTACCTATTTTTATTTTATCACATTTTTTCGCCTGCTTTTTATCCGGCGGACGGGTATAGGTTAATTCGTCCGGTTCTGCCTATGTTACTACTACGGTGGTCCGGTCTGTATAGATATCTGAACAATGTATTTTTATTTGTATTTGATTGCATTATAACATTATTAATGCATTATATTTTTCATTTGTAGGTTGTGAGGTCTTTCATCCATCATGTTTGCATTGTTAAAGTCTACTGTATAACATGTGTCTGACGTGTATAATTTTTGGTTAAGTGTATGGTTCAGTGTTCGTTGGTACGTTGTGAGTGTCAAAATGTCAAAAAGCCAAATTTTTGCAGAAATAAAATCACAGCATAGGTAGGTATAGACATTATTTACCCTGTACAGGGTGGGTCAAATTCGACGCTTTTAAATGGAAACACCCTTTTCTATAGAAGATAGACAAAAACTAATATCGGTGTCTGGAGCTCAATTTTTGTCAAAAACATGATGGTGAAAACCACATATCGATATCTGTTATCGTTTCGGAGTTACGGGGTGTTTTTTAAAAATTGCATTTTTAATAAATCGCTGTAACTTTTTTGCTATGGAAAATTTTGTATTTTTATGAAAACATTTCCAAAATACCTTTTTACGTAGAATTTAATGGTTTAAGTATATTTTTTTTAAAATTAATAATTTAAGAATTATCAACAGAAAATTTGATTTTTTATATGGGATACCCTGTATATTTTTAGTTTATTGAAAAGAATTTAAAATTACCTTTCCAAAAATATAACATACTTGATATTTTGCTCGTTCCTCTTCGAGATATAGAGTATATAAAAATTTGCCCGCTTTAGATGAGTAGGCTTTGAACGGCACCGGCTATAATGCAAAAAATTCAAGCTGTGAGCATCAATTAAAACGAAAATAATATTTGTTGAGAGATGCAGAATTTTATAACAATTTAAAATATATTTAACCAATATCAACCCATTTAAACTATATCTAATAACAATAAACTGGGCAGTTTTTCAACATTTCTCGCGGAATTCATTAACTCAGTGGGGGTGAAAGATATCCTCTCATAACTGCTGAATATTTCTAATTCTTGTCTAGATTATATGGAATAAGGAACCTTTATTCTTCCTCAAATATATCCATAGGATTAGATCCATGGGCACTAAGTCAGGCGCCCTCCACGGCCAAAGTTTGGGATCTTGGTAAGTTATTCAATTATTCTTGAAATTGGCTGTAAAAATTTGCTGATAACTTCATCGTTCAGAGTCGTCTTGCTGGAAAAATATGTTTTCGAGTTCCATTAAGGGCATATCATCAATAAGGGGTCCAAAGCCTACTAGTTAAAAGTGGCGAACTTTTAAAAATTCTGTATTTCGAAGGGCATTATAACAAAATATCAAGTGTGCTATATTTTTGGAAGGGTAATTTTAAATTCTTTACAGTTAATTAAAAATATAGAGGGTGTCCCAAATAAAAAATCAATTTTTCTGTTGATAACTCTTAAATTATTAATTTTAAAAAAATTATACTTAAACCATTAAATTTTAAGTAAAAAGGTGCTTTGGAAATGTTTTCACAAAAATACAAAATTTTCCATAGCAAAAAAGTTACAGCGATTTGTTAAAAATGCACATTTTTGAAAAACAACCCGTACCTCCGAAACGGTAAAAGATATTGATGTGCGGTTTTCACCATCATGTTTTTGATGAAGATTGAGCTCCAGACACCGATATTAGTTTTCGTCTATCTCCTATAGAAAAGGGTGTTTCCATTTAAAAGCGTCGAATTTGACCCACCCTGTACAGGGTATCCCATTTTTGGTTGAAATCATTCGGTATCTCCGTTATTAGTAAAGACACGAGAATGCGGTTTGCACAAACCTATACCACTTTTTTGTCAAACGGAAGATGCCGTAAACAAAATTTTCATAGACCTCTTCGTTTCTGAGCTACAGGGTCTTTTTGAAAATTTTGCGATTTGGGACACCCCCTGCATCTCTGTTATTGTTAAGGTATCGAGAGAATAAAAAGTGTTTATTGTAAAACTTTTTACGTAAAATACAGTCGCGTTTATAGTCTGTTATTCTACGAAAATAATATTTTTGAAGGTATGAACTAAAGTTATGTTTTCTTAAATGGAACACCCTGTATATTTATAAATTATGTGATCTGGCTTGCCATAAGCTTCTCATGTATCACTCTATATTTATTTTCACTATTTACTGCAATATTTAAAAGTTTTTATTAAAAGATCATATTCTTCAGTAGGCCATGACTGATAAAAGAAACTAAAGAATTATTAAAAGTATACAATTATCTGTCTCTTGTTTTATTTTGGGAGCCACTAATAAATTGTTTATAAATTAGGGAAACTTAACTCTCTACCGCTATTTGTAAATCTTGGAAGCTATCGTACCGGAAGTTTTAAGATATTCCTTTACCTAATTTACGTGAAATATACTGTCAGCAAGATGGGGTTCCCCCTCACAACTTTGAAAATATTTGAATTTTGTTATAGTTATTAACGTAATAAGGCCGATAAACAACAAATAACGGCCGGGCTGAAGTTTGTGATCCGAGGCGATAGCCGAGGATCATAAGCAGCCAAGGCCGTTATTTGTTATCGGCCGTGTTGCGTTCTAGATTTTTCGTTCATACTGCAGATTTTTTAGAGCAATAAACACTACTATTTAATAACAAATTTTATTGAACAATAACACAAGTAAGGATAAAAAATACATAATGTCTTATACTAAAATTCATTTTTCATGATAATGAACATGGAAATTAAAAGTGCACTTGTTGTTCTTAGAAATCTGTAATCCTTCCCAGGGAAAATTTTAATATGTGTATGACTATTTTAGTAAATACCATTTTGATTTTTTGTTATTTATCACCGCCCACTAATAAGATAATGATATACACACACCGGAAAAATCTAGGGATATCATTTTATTAAAGTTAAAAATAAATGTTTTGAATAAACAACCACATATTTGTAGGCCGATTCTTTCTACTTCGATTGGAGTAGTCATATTAGTTATTTCTAAATTTGGGATATTTGCAAAAGTGTTTGTGCATTTTTTGTCAAATGTATAAAAAGCACCTAGCATCAATTGTTCGAATTTAACCTGAACTGGCTATGTTTTTATGATAACTGGCCAGAATTCATTCAAATAACTCTGTTTAGTATTAAACGACATTATGGACCGTACACATCTTAACAGAGACGAAATATGGTATGCTCGAAGCTAAAATGCGCCTAATCGACGTAGCTAGAGCATTAAATACAACGCAAAGTGTAATATCGCGATTAAGTGCACGCTACCGTGAAAGTGGTGATGTTGCTTAAAGGCACACAGGGCGACATCGCATTACTACCCCTCAGCAAGATCATTTTTTACAATTAAATGCTCGACGCCGACCGACTCTTACAGCACCAGAGCTTAGTTTAATTCTCCAGAAAACACATAATGTAACCGTTAGTCCTGACAATGTTCTGCAATAGATTAAGAGAGGCCAACTTAAGAAGCAGACGCCCTGGAGAGCTCAACCCTAACGAGAGGAAATCGAGAGGTACGATATTTATGGGCTCAAGATCATGTTCAGTGGTCGAATGAACAATGGGCCAATGTTCTCTTCACGGATGAGTCACGCTGTGGAATTCATCCAGATTCGAGAAGGCTTAGGGTATGGAGAGAACCGAAATCTTATTCGGTTGGATCATGTTCGGGAAGTGCACCCTTATCAAGGTGGAACAGTTATGGTATGGGAGGAGTCCAGTTAAGCCGAAAACCGATCTCGTTTTTCTTGAAAGGTTTCTAACAGGAATCACATATCGTGATTTAATTCTTGAGCCTGTCGTGTTACCATATGCCAATGATTTCGGGAGAAATTTCATTCTCGTGCATGACAATGCACGGCCTCATACAGCCAGAGTGGTAAATAAGTTTATCAATGCTCATCAATTAAACATCTTACCCTTAGCGCACGTATGGGACGCGGTCCAAAGAAGAATTTTGAGAATGGGTATGCCTTGTGAAACTCTGTAGGAATCTGGTTCGGGCCGTGAATGCAGCGTGGCAGGCTGTAACTCAAGAAGAGATCGACAACCTCATCAGGAGCATAGAGAGACGATGTAGGGCTGTAATGAACAGTATAGGAGGCCATACCCTTTATTAAGTAAAAATGGTTTTATCTTATTTTTTAATTCACAGTTTAGAATAAAAAAAATGTGCATTTTTATTTCCAATACGTCCTGTAAACTATTTGTTTATTTTAATTTTATTATATCAGAAATGCAAATAATAAAATTACTGACGATGGCTGGATAAAATTGTAATATCCCTAGACTTTTCCGGTGTGTGTATTTTAAATATTGCAGTAAATATTGAAAATAAATAGAGTGAGTGACATATATTTTTGAGAAGCTATAAAAAAATACAGGATGTTCCATTTGAAGAAACATAACTTAAGTTCATATTTTCCAAAAAAATTTTTTTCGAAAAAAAAAACAGTCTACGCCACTGTATACTACGTAAAAAGTTCTACCAAGGGTAAGTTTTCATCTTCTCGATATCATCCACAGTAACGGAGATACGGGGGCTGTCTCAAATTGCAAAATTTTCGAAATGATCCTGTTGCTCAGACACGAAGAGGGCTATGAAAATTTTGTTTAAACATCTTTCGTTTGACAAAAAAGTGAGACAGGTTTGTGTAAACCGCATCCTCCTATCTTTACTAATAACGGATATACCGTATGATTTCAATTAAAATGGGACACCCTGTACATAACTGTATCTGTACTTGTACGGTGCAAAGTAAGTATTGAGATTCATTATTCGTCTTTTGGACCATGCCTCATTTTTCTATATTGACATTTAAACGTACCTGAATCCAACTACAAACATTTACAAAACATCTACAAACATTTCTCGAATTATCTTTAGCTGTCACGTACGAAGTACGTTATTAAGTCATTAAAAAAGTTTTATGAATAACCGTTTTCAGTATTAAAAATATAAATAATTACAAAACAGTGATAAGTACTCGGTACAAATTCAGACGTTGGAGTCACGAGTGGATTATATTTTTTTGATATTCTTCAAACTGGAAGAAACTACGTGCCTAAAATCATATAGAAACTTTAAAAATGGGTTGTTTGCCAAAAAGTAGAAACAAACATTAGGCAACATTTAAATTATGAACCGCGGAAAGTCATGTGGAAATATAGGACATTCCGTCTATCAGCGTGATTTATCGACCTAACGTTCTTATGATATTTGAATAATATTTTCATTTTCTACGTAAAATCTTTTTGATTGTTTTGTCGGGCTCGCAGAGACAAATATGGATGTCCCCAAAAATACGTATGTTTTGTTTTAAGATATTCTATGAAGGGATATTGATAGACTTTACTGAATTTATTTTTTATACAGGGTGATAATTCGAAACGTGGGAATATCTCTTAAGAGTCCATTTCAGTAATCCGAAAAAGTAGTAAAATAAAATAAACGTTTTATACAGGGTTGTTCACCACATACGACACGGAGTATTGTAGCTAAACGATGAGATTTTTACAAATTGTAAGTTTGGGGTTCGTTGAAGGACTATTAGAGCTACAATTTAAAAATATTTTTACAAGATACAGAGTGTCCCAAATAAATAAAAAATATCAAAGTTGTATTTTGTTAAATGGAACACCCTGTATATTATTACATTTTTAGTTTCTACGATTAAAATAAAGGTAAATTTGATTAAGGTTTATTGTACTTAAACCTTACCGTTTTTGAAATATTTTCAATTTTGTGAAATTGCAGTAAAAATTTTAAAGCTTCATTTCTCCAAGGGTATCAATGTTTTTAATACTAAATATTTAATGAAGTTTATTTATTGATCAGTTATTGTGTTGCAATAATAAAAATAATACTACCTTATACAGAGTGTCTAAAAATTTATTTTAAATAATTATTAGCTTCAAACGGCAATAACTTCTTTAATTTAAATAGAATGCCCTGTATATTTTAGGAGAATCAGATGCACAATTAAATTGTCTATCAAATTGTATTATAGCATTTTTTACCTATCCCTTGAAGTTTTCGTAGAAAATGCATTTTCTTATAATTTAGACCTCATTTATCAGTATATCCATGGAATATTGACATTTTAGATTGTTTTTAAAGCAACAAATGTATAAAATGTACAGACTAGTAATATTATCGTTTTTAGCAAAACGATAATTATTATAATTATATATATTATTATATATATTATATATATTAATGTCTTTTAATATGCCATATTAAAATATATTTTTTGGTTGATTTACATTTATATTGAATAAAGCTGTTGTAACAAAGACAAAAATAAGATAACAACGACAAGAAATTGGTTCAAAATAAGGTTGTATATACAAAAATTTTGGTTATATGTGTACATAGACATAAATAAAAAATATGTTTATTATATTAAATATTGAAATATGGGGGGCAAATAATATTCATTTCCGAACGATATTTTAACTGCACGTATATCCATAATTACCACAAAATGGAATATGCGTGTAATGCTTTAAAAAATAAACCAAATAACAATAATTACATCAATCCAATACGGTAACTACGAGTATAAATAAACAAATAAATAAATATTAATGACCTTGTTTGTTAATTCTAATAACTTTATATTTATGCATTTCAGTTTTTTTTTAATTTTAATATTATTTCTGTTTTGGCATTTTTACTAAGATAAATTATATTTAAATTGTTTAATATTGTTTATAGTAACTTAGTATGTACGCGGAAAAAATAGTAACAAACACTTAGAGAAATAAAAAGGAAGCCAGTTTCTTATTGCAGATTACACTCCAGTCATAGATAAATGAAACAAGTTTAGATTGGAAAGTACCCATAAGAACAACGTAAACACTATTTGGTGCTATACTTGCAACGGTCGCGACCCAAAGCTTTCGAAAATTTCGGAGCGGTTCGGTTTTTTCCGGAATTATATCGCCAAATATTATTTATTCAAATTTATTATTTAATTTTATAAATAAAATACAGTGTGTTGCATACAAGAAACTTTATTTTATATAAGGACGCATGTATGAAATACCTATGAAACATTGGAAACCGACGTTATGCCACGATCCACGATGGTTTTTGCAGTTCACAGTTCACAGCACAGCTTTTTAAGTTTTTAATGCCACTTTTTCACAATTATCACCGGTTGGAGTAAATAAAACTTGAATTGAACTCACAAGATAGCAATAATTACTTTGAAAATGGACGTTCTGAACACTTTTCGGATTTTTTTCAATGAGAGCGGTTTAGAGTTTGAAAGATTTTATATTTTTTTGAAAACCAAACCACAAAAATTACAGAATGGTACCCACAAGGAATTAAGAGACCTAGAAGAAGACCAAACCTGAGATGATATTAGAAAATTAGCAGGGATAACTTGGGCCCGCATAGCCAACAATAGACAACAATGGGTCCAACTACAAAGAAAGCATGAAATGGTTGAATAAGCTGAAAATGATGATGATGGTGATACAGGATAAATAAAAAGGTAACAAAAAGTGACGAAAATGAATCTGTGAGATAAATATGCACCTATAAGATCAAGTCATATATTCATTGTCGTAATAGATGTTTTGATATCACTAGAAGTATATTTTTATTTCTCAGAAAAACAAGTTTTTTGGCACGATATTTATATTACTCAAAATTTGAGTTATATGCTGTCATTCACATGTACTAAAATATAGTTTTTAAAATTTAAATAATTGCGTATATCTTGGCGTAAAGTTTAACATGCATAAATTCTTAAAAAAACAAAATGTAAATGCATACAGCAAGAAAATAAGCATCAGTATACCATAACTTGGTATACTGATGCTTCCAAAACCAATACGGGAACAGGGATCGGAGTGTTTGGGCCGAGAGCTAATTACTCCGAACCAATGGGCACTTACCCTAGTATCCTACAGGCAGAAATCTACGCTATCGAGAGATGCGTACAACTTATCTTAGATAGGAACTATCGGAAACAAGAAATAGCCATCTTATCTGATAGTCAAGCAGCGTTAAAGGCGATCAACTCAGTATCAATCAATTCGAAATTGGTCAAAGAATGCATAGAGAAGCTGAATAAATTAGGCAAAAGAAAACACTCACCAAGGGATAGAAGGCAATGAAATAGCAAATAATCTAGCTAGGAAAGGAGCGAACACTCCACTAACTGGACCAGAACCGTTCTGCTTTCCAAGTGGTAACCAACTCAAGGCGGAACTCAAGAACTTGGAAGATTCCATCCGCAACCTGGAATGGAAATCTTGCAATGGTCTAAGACACTCGAAGAAGTTTCTGAGGGCTTATGATCAAGAAAAATCACAGATCTTCCTGGGTCTGAGTAAGAACAATCTTCGGATTGTCACGGGGTTTTTAACAGGACACTGTCTCCTCAATGAACACCTCAGTAGATTGAAACTAAGAAGAAACGGCGAATGCAGATTCTGTGGGGAAGATGGGGAAACACCAGTACACCTCATCACTGAGTGCCGAGACGACAACCATTCGTGCCATGAATTTTGGTACGACTGATAACTACCTCTATAAAACCGTCCCAGATACTGGCTTTTGTCAAAGCCCTGGGACTGTATGATGAGTTATGATTCAAGAAAGGGGGACACAATGGATCTGTAAGGTCGAAGTGATTAACCCCCCTCCCACTCATTCTAAATTCTAAAATTCTAAAAATGCATACATTTCATAGCGAGAAAAATAAAGACCCTTGTTTGTTAATTTTAATATCCCTATTTATATTACTTGCCTTTTTGATAGGTTAGGTAAATGCTGTTAATATTTTGAAAAAAATATGTTTGGTAATAAAAATCTTATTAATAAGGCTTAATATGAATTGTTGATGCAAAAGAAGATCTATGTCACTAAAGATCTTGTAATATTTTTGGTCTTGACTGAATGTCTAAATATTTAAATATGTATAGGATTGAGGAACTAACTCCTTCCAATTAAATATTTTCACTAATGGTATCAAGCAGTCACCAAGTATATTTAAAAATTACAAAAGTTAAACATTTGTATAAAGGACCTTATACAGAGTGTCTAAAAATTTATTTTAAGTAATTATTAGCTTCAAACGGCAATAACTTGTTTAATTTAAATTGAACACCCTGTATATTTTACGAGAATCAGATGCACAATTTAATTGTCTATCAAATTATATTATGCCATTTTTTACCTGTCTCTTTAAGTTTCCGTAGAAAATGCATTTTCTTGTAATTTAGAACTTATTTATCAATATCCCTATGGACTATTGACATTTTAGATTATTTTTAAAGATGTACCAAATTTTTAAAGAGTACAGATACTAATATTGTCGATATAATTCGTTTATTTCATTAAAAAATAAAAAAAAAAACTGTTTAAATATTTGTTAAAGAGGATCAATTAATATGATTCCAGTATTGAAACTACATTAACTGACTGTTTGCGTTAATTAATAATAATTGCTCCAAATACTAAAAAACTGAATTTTGTATGGGCATTAGACAGTGTGATAAAAAGTAACACCTTAAAAATGAAATTTCATTTTTCATAAATACTTATTTATAACAACAGAGACTTTAATTTGATAACTTATTATTATATTGATTTCTGACTCAAATCCACATTTATTTATAATAATTTATTAACGAACACAATTAAGTATGTAATTAATTAGTATATGGGCGGAAATAATGGTGTTATATTTAATTAATGGTATACTCTTTGATAAAGATTTAAATAGTTTTCTTTTTGCATACAAATGGGCTAGTAATATTATCGTTTTGCTAAAAACGATAATATTACTAGTCTGTACATTTTGTACATTTGCTGCTTTAAAAACAATCTAAAATGTCAATATTCCATGGATATATTGATAAATGAAGTCTAAATTATAAGAAAATGCATTTTCTACGAAAACTTGAAGGGATAGATAAAAAATGGCATAATACAATTTGATAGACAATTTAATTGTGCATCTGATTCTCCTAAAATATACAGGGCATTCCGTTAAATTAAAGAAGTTATTGCCGTTTTAAGCTAATAATTATTTAAAATAAATTTTGAGACACTCTGTATAAGGTAGTATTATTTTTATTATTGCAACACAATAACTGATCAATAAATAAACTTCATGAAATATTTAGTATTAAAAACATTGATACCCTTGGAGAAATGAAGCTTTAAAATTTGTACTGCAATTTCACAAAATTGAAAATATTTCAAAAACGGTAAGGTTTAAGTATAATAAACCTTAATCAAATTTACCTTTATTTTAATCGTAGAAACTAAAAATGTAATAATATACAGGGTGTTCCATTTAAAAAAATACAACTTTGTTATTTTTTATTTATTTGGGACACTCTGTATCTTGTAAAAATATTTTTAAATTGTAGCTCTAATAGTCCTTCAACGAACCCCAAACTTACAATTTGTAAAAATCTCATCGTTTAGCTACAATACTCCGTGTCGTATGTGGTGAACAACCCTGTAGATTTCAGTGGAAAATATAAAAAAATAATTTTAAATAGCTATTTAAAGTTATTTCGGAAACAGTAAGTTCGGAACAAATTCAAGTCTTTTGAGTGAGCAAAACATTAAACCATTGTGTTAATTATTAGCCGATCATACTAACAGGTATGATAGGCTATTAAGATCGGCAAAAAAAAGTTTTTTTAATTTCAGTCAAAATGAGTTATTTGGGTCATAAATGACCTAAATACAAAATATTTTCATGGTGTTTGTCTGCCTGTCTGTCTGTCTGACTGTCTGTCTGTCCGTAGCCTCCAAGAATTTGTTAGTAATACATTAAAACTACTCCTGATTTTTTAGTAATACATTAAAACAAAATCCCGGAAACTTCCGGACAGACTTCCGGAAAAACCGGAAGTGATAACCAGTTCTTTTTAATGAAAAATGTGAGATTTGGCAAACTATAATTTTAATAAATAGCGCTATGGAGATCGACAGTCAGTTTCTTCTGGTATAACACGGCTCTGTATATTGATGCTGTATTTTCGTATTTTATCATGATTAAGTAAAGTCAAAAGATTAGCCAATTATTTGCAAATAAATTCAAGAGAATAACCTAATTGCGTCATGTCATTTCTAAATCATGTTATTCCATAATCTCTTTGATCCACCCTTGTTATTTTACCTGGTAGTCAGTCAATAATTTTTACAATACCGCTATTGATTCTAAAAGCTATGTAGTATTTTCGTAATTCTATTTTATGACTATGAATTAAAATCAAAAGATTAGACCATTATTTCGAAATAAAAAAGGAACAAAACAATCAATGAGATGCGCCTCGTCATTTCTCTGTAATTTCTCTTAAAACCTTTTTGTGTGAATTAACGAACAAATCTATTTGAATTTCCTAATTTGGATTATCGTTTCGGATTTTTGTGCTTACATTAGAAGCGACTACTTCTTGACAGATGAACGCAAATTGGATTAATTTGCAATTAATTAATCGATAACCTTTATATTTTTGGACGAGAATGAGATAACTGTTATACGAATGCGGTTAAACGCGTATGTTCAAAGTTTAATTATTTTTTTCGATCTAAATTAGAATTAGATTATTATTACGAAAATAAACTGAATGACGTATAAAATTCTTGGAAATATTAAGATATAGGAAAAAAAATGTTTATTTTATCTCAATATTAAAATTGTTGAAGATTTTGAAGATAAAAAATGGCTATTATGAATCTGTGTATATTTTGAATCGTAGGTTCAAATAAATTTGATAATTTTAGCTAATTTGATAATATTATAATATTGGATTGGCGATTTGCATAAGATCCACCTTTTCAAATAAGTAATCGTTTAAAATGATTAAAAAAATGTTTAAAAAGTTACCTTTTCAGCTTCGTTGAAAAGGTGGACTTTTCTACATTGTTGGATTGATATTCCTTATTGCCATTTTTTATATTATCATCCTGTACATACTACATACTAGTTGATTCTTGTCGACTTTGATTTACACAAATATTTTTACATTTATTTTATGTCTTGCAATGTTTTGTATACAGGGTGTCTCTATTTTTTTGACACCCTGTGTATATTGATATAATTACTGTCTGAAATTTTCAAATTTGTTATAAATGTACTGTTTGCTATAAAAATTGAAGGAATTCCCGACGAGACAAATTGTATAGCATAATATTCAAGGCAATATTTGCGTATATAATTTTTTTAAGACTTATTTAATTATGCTTTGTAAAGTTTGAATCAACGGATGTTTTTCTATTAATTCAAGACGGTCATAAGTTTCCTTTAAAGACAAAAGTTGACGCGATTTAACATCTTTGACGTAATATTATACACTGCTGGCAAAGGAATATTAGCAATAGTAGGTTTTCAATGCGATAAAAAAAGATGGTAAGGCTGCAAAATACACTGCAGTGCAACAGAGACGGATAAAGTGTCTTTTCCCTACCATCGCATAGGGGAAGTGATCATAGAAGTGATACGACGAGAGAGCCCCTGCGAGAGGGGGCGCCGGGCGGGTCTTTAAGACGCTTGTGTGGGGGCACCGCCTACTAATAGAACAGAATCGAAAAAATAGAAACAGGACGGACAGTGTTGCCATTCAATTAAATCGAAATTATGTTGGCTTGTCATTATGAAATATTAAATAAAGTACGAAACAATTTTAAGAATGTTTTCTTTAGGCACATAACTTCTTTCTAAAACGAAAAGTAACATGCAAAACTTTGAAATCATTTCTAAAATAGCATCTTCCTAGCAGTCGCCCCGACACAGTCGGTCGGCGGCGGCGCTTGACAAAGCCGCGGCTGTGACAAAGGAATTAGGCCGAAAAAAACTTTATAAGGAGTAGCCGAACAGGGGTGCCGGGTTTGTTAGATTATAATTCCATACGAGAACAAAATTCTCGGTAGATCTTCAACAAAAATTAAAAGTACAGAAACGAAATAAAATATAATATTTAAGTCCAAAATTAGCATTCCTATGTGTCGTAATAATAGATCACTCAAATAAAATACAAATATAATAAATATAACAAGAATTAGAAATAGCTAGGTATATTATTTGATATTAAAAAAAATATTGAATTAAATAATATTAATATATTAATAAAAACATATAAAACTATAACAAGTAGGGATAGCAGTCACAAATTAGTGTAGCAGTCACTTTTTACCTTTGTACAAATTTTGATCAGTGATATCTAAAATTAATTTCATTTCAATGGGAAAGCTGTAGCAACTCTCAACTCTTTTTTCATATTAATATATTTTTTTTGACGGGAAATCACTAAAATATTTGTCCGAATTTAGGTTGTTTCTTAACTTAAATTTTGTTTTTTGTTTACATTTTTTGGGGAAAATATGGGTTCAACTTTAGTAGATGAATGAAATAAAATCTTTTCAAAAGATATCAACTTCTTCGGGCATGTCGCCAATACCGCGCCTAATAAGGAGTAATAAGGAGTAATAAGGATTTTTAGGAATATCTCTGTAACTCTGCAACTAGACAGAACGATGACCTGTATGTGTGTTATTACTAAATAAAATTTAATGAAACAATAATAAAGTCAAATTATACAGATTCCAACACGGCAGTCGCTTAATTTTTAGTCAAATAAGTCAGCTTTTTATAAGTGCTTCTATTGTAAAAACTAAAGACGCAGTTGAATATATCGTTAGATTTTTCTTTAAATCGGTAGATCGGTAGCTTACAGACGAAACCGGTAGACCTGGCAACTCTGTGATGAACTGACGGGAGTCAGAATAGCGAGGTGCGGAGGCGCGGGAAGGGAAATAAAATAATGGCGATAAATAAAGGGCAGGGAGATGGGTATCATGAGTGGATGGGAGGTGGCGGAATTTCCAAAATTTGTTATCTTATTGGAGTTTGTCTAAGTAGACAGTCGTAGTGGAAGTGGAAACGGGGAAGTTGTTGTCCATCTCTGTTTAAGCATAGACTTTTTATAGGCGTTTCATTCCAATGCATGTAATTCCTATGCCTAGAGATCCATTGCCGGGCCTGTATATTATTTAAACGATGATTAGCAGTGAATACAAAGACAATTTGTAATTAATCAAATAATAAATAATGGAGTATTTTTTGCTATTTTATAATAAAACAATTGGAAAAAATATAGTGGAAATATTCCATGGCTTTTGTAAAATATATCTGAACCCGCAGACAGAAAAAAAAACACTTCTCTGTTTTTGCTAATGGTGGATTAAATATTTGACAGCGTCCTTTGAATAAAATAAATACACTGTTAGTTAATATAAGCATTGTTAAAACGGAAAAAGATTAATCGCATTTTTTCAACTTTTAAACATCCTTAAAATATAGGTAAATATTGATAGGTATTGTTTAAAAACTGGCCATACGGGTCTAGAAACTGTGAATTTCCTCACAATATTTACTGTTTTCTAAGATTTATTCATCAAATTCATTTATTAGATCGAAATTTACCTAAAAATGAAAATATTCTAATGTGAAAAACTACTATTATAAATTACAACTTCTTATACTGGGTATTCTAAAAAACATGTGCCATCTATCTCTCTTGGGAAGATTCCCCATGTAATAATAAGTGTAAGCCGTTTAATGCCGATTAAAAGTTGTCTCTTAATATTTGGTCGATTTGCCTTCTTGATGAGATAAAAGCAATTTTATTAATTTGTCTTGAATGAAGCCTTGAAAATGAAATGAACTTGCGAAAATGTCAAATTAGTACTCAGATGGTTGATTCCTCATCAACCAATATGAAAAATGGTCCTATAAACATGGGTATGGAAATGCCTAGTTATAGAATGTTTTTAAATTTACGTCTTTTGTAATTATCTTCAGAGGCGGATACAGGAATTTATTTTAGGAGGCCTAAATAAAAAGTAAAGTAGAATATGCTTTTTAGAGGCGCCATTTTTAACCCAAAAGTCTAATATTTAACCCAATTTATAGATCCGCCACTTATAGTGTATCCGCCACTGATTTTCTTAAATATGTACCATTATTTTTTTATTTGAATTTGCTGTAGGTTGGACTAATGGTAATAATATTAAATAATAAATTAGATAAAATAAATAATTTATTTTTATTTTTATTTTATTTATGTTGTATTAGCTTAATTATATTAATTAATTGTGATTAATAAAATTGCGTTTATCACATCAAGGAGATCGAAACCGACAAAATATCAAAATACAACTTTTAATTGGCATTAAACGGCTTATATAATTTTGCTATCAAAAGAAAAAAGTCAGTGGCGCACATGTTTTTTTTTCAAATATATTCCAATGATAACTCATATGCACGTCCCTGATGAATATGTCCAGCCTTTTTTATAGCAACTTTTACACTCAAAATTTCATTGGAACCACTAAAATTAATTAGAAGTAAATTATAATAAGTCGATAAAAAAAATTAAAACTTTAACCCCTTATAGCTAATCCCTAAACCAACCAGAATCGGACCTATGTTGATATGAAAAATAAACATTATCTTTACGTGAGGAATCTCCCCACGAGAGATGGCACATGTTTTTTGAAACACCCTGTATCAATAGGGAAAATTTGATTTTGAATTTTAATTTATTTGAAGTTTTTTGACTATTATGTTTTTGCATCCATTTAAATTTTTTTAAATATATTTTAAATAAACGTTTCTTTAACTGTGATTTAAACAGCCTCTACACTACCCGTGAAATAGGGCGAAGTATGTCAAGGTCGAATAGCGAAGAGTTATTTCCTGTTTCCTCATCTAAAGGTGCGTATTCACTTGCAACAAAACACTCCGAACAAACCAAACGCGCCGCGCACTCCAAACAATCCGCAACAAAACATTTTCCGGGAGCGCTCTGAACGACCTGCAACAAAACATTTTGCGCGCAGCGTTCCGCCTGTTTGCGGTGTTCGCTGCGTTCCCACCAGTAATCAGTGTGTGAATCAGTGTTTGGTTTGGAAAGGATGCATCTGATATTACCATAGCCGCTGGTGCATTTTTAATTATAGAGGCTGTAATGGAATATTTTAGAGCAGACAACAAACCAAGCTTGTTAAAACTTTGTCATGTGTTTCCGCCCTTAAATTGGTATTTTTTCAGAAGATCGTAAAAACTGTTTAGAATGAAGGACCCGTTTCTCTGGGAAAAACTAAATATTTTTCTGTTAGGTTTAAAATTCCACGTCCATAAATTAATATAATACTTGCTTTGAAACAGCTAGAAACGACTAGCATCAATCATTAAAGCTGTAAAACCCTAAATTTTAACTTCGAGATTATATAAGCAAAACCCCTAGAAAGCAATAAAACTCTAAGACGACACTCTTCTCACGATAGACCTCCCACGGGCCAATACAAACAGATTTTGGATAAAAACAAGTATAATTGTTAATTTAAATATTAAAGTAAAGTTCACGTAATGATATTCTGAAAATTAAGGACTGTCCTCCTTTTTTTTATCCAAAATATCCAAAATTATGTGAAATAAATAAACATATAAGATGAAACAGCGAAACCTAATGAAATCAAATTATAAATATGATTTGTTTTGGTTTTTTTAAGGACAGACCTTAAAATATACTTTAGTTAGGGTTAGTTTTAATCATGTGTAATTGTGTTTACGGTAATTATAATATTTACACGGATATTAGTAATAATTTGGAAAATAACGTAGAAATGGTCATAGTAACGACATCTGTGACAAGTAAAGCCAACTAGACCGGGAACGACAGGGTAGTTGAGGTTTTCTCAGACCAATCAGACGGTTCCTGAAAAGCGAACCCGAAGAGGATTTGAGAATGGCTCGGCTTTTGGTGGTTCCCTATTCTTTTTACCCGCCCATTTTAAATATTTCGAGGTTTAGGAAAATAGATTCTTGGATCAGTTCGGTACTGACTTTTAAATTAGACGGTCGAATTTACTCCGTGTAGATCTTATATTATCCAGTGGTCTTTTTAATTGTTTTAGTAAGTTCTCTATCTAAAGATTTTCTCAAATAAATTCTCAAGTTAGGAAATTCTAAGCTATTCATGCTTAAAGTATTTTAATTGTTGTTTTTGGATTTTCTCTAATACTTTTCTTTATTAATGATTTAAGACTTTCTGTTTGTTCTAAAGGCTTTAGTAAAATTTAGATGTCATTGCATAAGTATTATTTTGCAATTGTTCTTTTTATTAAATTCTAATTTAAATTTAATTGTTCAGTGAATACTTTTTTAATATATTAATTTTCTGCCAATGATAATTCTAAGAGAGATTTGAAAGTGTATGCTAATTGTTGATAATTTAAATTGGACTAATAAGAAGAATATTTTGTATTTTTTTTTTTAACTTTATTATCTCTGAGTTTTAATTTCAATTCTCTAATTGTCATTAATTATTTTTGATTCAATTTCTTTCTTTTTCATTAATTGTAAATGTTTTGTTGTTAAATCTTTTTCTTTATTTTTTTATTTATTTATTTCTTTATATTAAATATAGTTAGGTGTTGTGAAAAATCGGCATTTTATTTCTTTATTTCGCCTAATCACTAAAATATTAAGTTATTTAAAAGAACACTGTGATAACCGGTCGAGTGGTTCAATCCAAAGTATGAGTCCAAGACCGAAGAGGTAAATCTACAAGGGGATCAATGAAATATTCGACAGGTTTTTGTTGTTGATGAAATGCTGACGGATGTTGACGTAATAAGGTAAGTGGCAATAGAGTTTATAGTAACTGAATTTAGAAAGAGCCCTTACCATAAAATTGGATACCTTATAACTTCTATTTTTAGCTGGTTATATTTTGTTTTTTTATATATAAACGATAAACTATATTTACGCTCTGAAAAGACGGTGCTCTCATTAATCCAAGTTCTGCCTACCGCTCAATAAATTATTTTAATTATAATAATTATATAAAGGCCACACTACCATGATAACGGACAAAGTCTTGAAAGTTTTGTCACAAGGCATTAGCGGGTAACAAAAAAGAGAAAAATAGGAAAGGACGAAAAATGTGGGCAATACGCCTCTTTTTGCGCCGTCAACATAATATGGCCTTACTTAGTGACCTAGATTATATGCATAAGAATTTAATTAATTTAATAGTTAATTATTAATTTAGTAAAATAGGCCGGCCCTTAAAACTCATCAATTAACTCTAAACACTTTTCTCTGTTCCACTCCATAGCTAGGTACAGTTTAAAAACACGCCAAAAACACAACGAACGTTCAAAACTGCCTTATCCACTGAACACCGGCCAACGAACAAATTCTTTTGAGCAAATCCCGTTTACCGACAAGCTTCCGAAAATATTTGGCGCGTTCGGTTCGGTTTGGCGCAACGTACTGACTACACAAACTTGTTACAGCGCGCGGAGCGTTTGGTTTGTTCGGACTGTTTTGTTGCAAGTGAATACCCACCTTAATGAAAATCACCTTAATATTGATTTTCGTTAATTTTAAATAATAATAATTAATTTGCGAATTAAAATATGGCTTAAAAATCTTTTAATTTTAATGTTTTTATGCAGGTCACGGTTTCGATTCATATTAATTTTACTATGCATTATGAATACTTTTAATTGCATAATTAAATGTATTATAACTACTTGTTATTTGTTTGTTTGTTTTGATGGGAAGTTATGTTCAGATGACTAACTACAAAACACAATATCCGCAATTATTTTACAACCTACATGTTATAATACGTTATATCCATACATGGATTCATACAGAGTACACCGGTGAAAATGGTGAGATAATAACAATAAAAACAGCAATATATGGAAAAGAAATTCCTGTAATAAGCGGTGGCAATTTAATATGAAAGCTTACTAAAAACTTACTACAGGATCTCTTAACAAATGTAAATAAAGCATTATTGAATTTAATATAGTAATTAGCTGCATTTTATCCTTGTTATGGTATACATAATAATTTACACGAGATCCTGTTCATTCACATAATTATTATAAATACTTATAGAAGTAATAACCACGAAATAGATACTTTCATTAACAAATAGCAATTAGTTTTCACTTTTGAATTGTTTTGAGTAGACTTTCACCTTGGTTTGGTTTTATCACGTGTTACAGATGAGTATACAGCCTGTATAAAAATAAATGCCATTCATTAGTTTAAGGTCATTACAGTGTATTTTATAAATATATTACTGTAAACTTTATAGAAATTAAAAGAAAATGTACAAGAATGGTACAGTTATAATATACAGTTATAAACCAAACCAAACTTTTCAAGTTAACTATATATTTTTTATAATCTATTTGTCAGAATAAGAAAAAGTACATGCTGTTTGAAAGACAATTTCATATTCTTTGAAAAGAGTTTAGAGATATTAATTTGTATTTTGGTTTCTTTGGATTAAAATTATTAAATTAATGCATAAAACAAATTATCGTTTTTTCTTACTAAGAGGTGTATGTTATTATTTATTTATTTATTTATGGACAATTAACTAAACTAAATTTTCAATAACGGGTATGACCCCTTCTTGCTCTAACAACATCTCTCATACGATTTGGCATAAATTCGATCAAATTTGATATTGTTTCTTGCGGGATGTTAAGCCACTTTTCCTCTACTGCAACAATGAGCTCTGGGATAGAAGTTGGGGCTCTTCGTTTAGTACGAATTCTTCGTTTTAGCTCATCCCATAAATGTTCTATCGGGTTTAAGTCTGGACTGCATGCTGGCCAGTCCATAACCCGAAATCCGACTTCTGAAATGTAATCGTGTACGATTGTTGATGTGTGTGCCCTCGCATTATCATGCATAAATGTGAATTCGTTTCCAATGTAGTCGACGTAAGGTACCACATGAACTGCTAAAAACTCCTCAATATACCTAGTTAACCTCATCTCCCGTGCCGACGGTCGCCCCAACGGATGAAAACTGGGTCGGTTCGCGCAGTTATAGAAATTGCATCCCAGATCATGCAGGAACCACCTCCATAAGCAATCCGCTCCTCAATGCAGCATTCTGCGAATCCCTCACCTGGCCTCCGGTACACTTTTCTTCTTTGATCGCTACCATAGAGGCATATCCTGGTCTCATCTGAGAATAAAATAGATTCCCATTGTTCTAGTGTCCAATTTAGATGTTCTAGTGCAAAACGCAAGCGTGCTTGACGATGAGCTGAGGTAAGTTTTGGACCAATTGCGGGTGTTTTGGGGGTCACGTTACTTTCCTTCAATCTTCGTCTTACTGTCCACTGACTAATAGTCACTCCTCGTGTTTCACGGAGCTGTTGCTGCACCTGAATAGCATTAAGACGCCGATTTCTTAACATTGTTGACACAATAAAGCGGTCATCACGATCCGTTGTATATCTCTTTCTACCAGTTCCAGGTCGACTACGAAAGGATTGACTCTCCTCATATCGGTCACACACTCTTCGAACCGCTCCGCGTGTCATATGTATTTGCCGAGCTACAGCTCTCTGTTTAAGTCCATTTTCGATTAAAGCGAGTACTTGGGCGGCTTTTTCCGGTGATGTAAGCATTAAATTGAAACACTAATCAAACAATGAAACAACTAATCAAAGAATAAAAGAACAATGTGAAAATTTCGATTACAAAGGCAGTAATTGCAATATTTGACAAGTTTGTTATTCTTATTGTCACCACAACACAAATACCTTTTATTTGTTTACCCGTTGGTACGCATATAAACGATAAGTACCCTGGATGTTAAATTGTCTTTAAAACAGCTCATATTTTTTACTTGTCTGATAAATAGATTCTAAAAGACACAGTTAAAACCAAAAGTTCACAGTGGGCCGATTTCTATGCACATAAGTTTAATATAGAAATTTATTATTACTGGTGAATGAAAAGGAGAAAGTAATAAGTTATGCATTACGGCGTGTTGTATTAATTAGAACGTTTGATAGAAAAAAAAAACATTTTAGTGGCCTTTGAAATTACTATCGATGATTATATTTCTGCCGAGTGAATGAAAATTGAAATATAGTACGCTTACACGCATTTTAATGCCAAAGGGAATGGCGATGGTGTAAAATTACATAACAGTTCTGACAGGGTAATTTCCATTAGGGTAGAGAGTACCACTGGTGGTACTCCTTTTATCCTTATAGATACAGCAATTTCAATAAATGAAAATTAAAAGTAAAGTAAAGCAAAGATTTCAAGTTAATGTCTCCTTTTTGCTGCCAGGGCTAATCTGGACGGGGCCTACATTGTTTACGCGAAATCCAAACCGCGGTCCTCGGCCATATCATGGTCAATGGCCTACCGACTTGGCAAGTGTCTAAATCGACTCTTACTCACGAGATATCCGATCTCATCCGGCCTCGAACCGGCGTGAATGAGCAGTGTGTCAATAGATTTTACACTTTTACCTTTTTTGGACAACAGCACGATACCCTGTGCCCACGATTGCCCTGTGCTTAAAGAGAGACTAAATAAAATAAACTTATTCTTGGTTTTAAATGATTCTTTCATGATAAATGGCTCGCTAGTTTTAAAGCTTTTCCAAATTCGTAAATTGATTTATTTTTCCTCTATTTACAATTTTTCGAGCAATTTTCATTAAATAAAAAATAAAAAAAACTCTATTCGGTTAAAGCGTAAACAGATTGAATATCTGTTGCGGTCAGAATTATTCAAACAGTTAAGGCCGTTCCTCACACCACGACCTAAGCCCAGAGTAAACAAAATAGAATAATCAAATTTAAATAATGGCGTTTTCCGAAACGTTAATGGAATATCGATTCTCTTTTGTCGCGACATGTTTGCACGTACCGGTTACATCAACGTAAATAAGAGAAAAAACGGATACAGATTAACCATGTTGAATGGGGCCTTATAAACAACAGGATTTTGGCTTGCGGAGTGTGCCTCGGGACACGTAGAATGAAAAAAATTAATTATTCACGATCGTTCGACGAAACGATGAAAGGATACATTTTATTACTGTCATTTAATTCACAGGTAAATAGTATTTTCTGTCATTTTTTATATGTGGTCTTGCGCACCTTCCAACACAAAAAATACACAACCAACATAAAATGAAGGCCCGCTTCGATACAAAGATAAAAAACCTAATATTTCTCTCATTCTTAGAAATAGATACATACAACTTTATATCGTTGGAAAGGGTTAAACGCCAGGATTTTTTTAAGTTCATAGCCAACTATGATTCCCATTTAAAAAATTATATTTTTTATTATTTTTGACAAAAAGACCAAGTATAGAAAAAAACTGACTACGCCACTGGATTGTGTATAGAAAAATACCTTAAGAACGTTTGTACAAAATTTTATTATTCCCCGAAATACAAAAGTTATGGCGGTTTACGCCATTTAATTAAAAGTGTCTCAGAAATCGAGCCCATGAGGTCTATGTCGGTTTTGTTCTATCTAGTCAGGAAATAGGTTTTCTCTGTTAAAACCAAACCAAACCAATTTCGACCACCCTGTACAACTGTGAGAACTTTTTTTTGACTAAACAATTTATTTCAAAATTAATAATACTTTTATGATATATCTACAGTATGTCCCCAGATTGTCTTTACAAGTGGAAACACTTTTTTATTATTGAGATTTTGAGAAAAATGCATTCTTCATAAAAATTTTTGCTTCTTCTAAAACGGTTAACTCCGTTTATACTTTTCCAAAGTTCCATACCGTTTTAAAGAAAATTAGAAAAAACACGAAAATATGGTTAAATTTTTTCCTAAAAATAAAAAGGCTATTATGGTAATATAATTTCGATTTCATTCTTTGATAGATGGTTATTATTAATTTTGATTAACGTCATATTACTTTTGTTGTTATTAAATTATCACATTTTCCGATAACTACCGCTATTATCACCCCTGTGCGTATTACTTTTTCCACAGCATTGAACTAAATAAATTTAGTGCTTCTTTAACATTTGAAAACAGCAAAAAATATGACGTTAATTATACTTCTATTAACAACAATCTATCAAAGAATAAAGACGAAATTATATTACCATAGAAACCCGTTTTAATTTTTAGGACTTGGAATTAAGGAAAATTCAACCATATTTTCAAATTTTTTCTAATTTTCTCTAAAACGCTTTTGAAATTAGAAAAAGTATGAACGGGGTTAACCATTTTAGAACAAGAAACATTTTTTATGAATAATACATTTTTCTCAAAATGTCAATAATAAAAAAGTTTTTCCTCTTATAAAAACAATCCGGGAATGTACTGTATTTATATTATGGTGATATTTTATTTAATATTTCATTATTATTTAAATAAATGGATGATATCCTAATTTAAAATAATCCAATGTCATATTGTTCTACCTTAAATGTATTACATACGTAAAGTTTATTTAGTTTGTCATAAAATTTGGCATCATTAGCCAATATTCAACGAAGGAAGGTTATACTGTATATGTGCGGATTTTCTCTGCGCGATTAACGCAATAAAAACAACAGGAGATATTCAAAACAAATCATTGAATTACGGTAATGGGGATGTGACTTCCCCCACGTAGTCCCGACAAAACGCAGAACCGAAAACGGCCGATTAACGTAAGTACCGCGCGTTCGTTCTTGTGCGAAAACAAAAAGGAAATCGATCAAATTGTGTGGAAATTTGATCGAGTTCGATGCAGTGACGGCACCGGCTCATTTTTTGCACGTAACGTGATACAAATAACAAAGCAAAACAATAATGGACGTATACCTAACAAAAAAGTAGAAATTATTAATTTATGTCCATGTTCAATAAAAAAATCCTTGGAGAGACTTTTCCAATTTAAATAGAATAAATTTACTGTTCAATAATCAAATAAGGGCTATTACTTTGAATGTAGGTTATCATATTTTAACCGCTGTTTAGTGATAATCAGAGTTAGTACTTATATACCGGGTGCGTCTCAAAAGTGGCTCACCCCCTATAACTTTTTTATTTTTTCAGATAAAAAACGATATTTGGTATGTTAGTATATGACATAAATTAGGAGCCTAGTTCCAAACCTAACTTATTTAAAAATTAATTTTTTGTATATTTTTTTCGTGAATTTCTCGATATTTTAATATTTCTTCTGCTCTTTGGCAGAGACAAATCCAACAGATCAGAGATCATTAAAATCGGTCCAGCCGTTCTTGAGATAATAGTGAAACTAAACACACTTTTTTCTCATTTAGATTTGGACACCAAAAAATTCAACTGATATACACAAAAATGCAATGACCTCAAACATTTCTTATTTTATTTCATTTGCTAATATGAGTTAATAAGTCTATTAATAGTCCATAAACTAAAATGTCCTACAAAATAATAAAAATATAACATTGACTTAAAATCAACTTTTATGATATATGGTTTCCATATATACTTGACATCTGATATCTCAACGTGCGTCAATAGCTGCTGTAAAATTAAAATTTTAGATTTATTAATTAATTTCTATAGAGAAACTGATATGTCTATAATTAAATCAGAAGTTTATCAAATATTTATTATTTTTCAAAAATTCAGTATTGTTGCTATTCATTAACAATAATTACAAGAGAAAACGGATAATCGGTTCTGGATTTTTTTGGTTTTATATAAAATTTGATTTTTATTTTAGGATTTGTTTGTTGTATCTCTCAAAACAGGTTTTGTTGTATTTCTACACAGCCTATTTTTGGTAAATTCCAATAATGAAAATTTTCTATTGCGTATCCGATGCTCGTTTGATGTTGTTTTCGCTAGAATGAACAAAGGGATTGTTTATCTGATTAATTCTTAGATCACGTATGTAGCCAACGGTTCATTTTCAAAAATCTGTGGGATACAACGCCCCCACGTTCTTTTTGTTTTGAACTTTGCGACGTATCGCCATATACGTATGTAAACACACACCTATGTAAAGGAGGGTCCACATTTAGTAACATGTTATATAACATTGCTATTTAACAAGCTACATGTAACATGTTAAAAAACCGGGAGCCGTCCACATTATAGTTTTCGTAGTCATGAATCGTTTTGGCGAGAAAGAGGTTCAGCTCGCAGCAGCGGCGTGCGTAATTATTTTTGAACTAAGGGAAAGAAAGTCGAGAAAAAAGCGGTTTTGAGTCCGCCATAGCCTACCAGCAAGATCTAGATACAGTTGAACTCAATTAGCTTATCTTTTCACTACTTGCCTCGGCTGTTTCTCGTGGTGTGTTTCTGTTTTTTAAAAACATTAATAACTTAAAAGCAAAAGCAAACCATTTTGAATTATCCACTTCATCTAAACCATGCAGTACCTGATTTGCATTTCTTTTGTTCCCGCTGGAACTGGCCTATTAGGTTACGCATTTTTTTCTCAACTTTTTCTGTTTCCAAATACATACTATGAAATGAAAATCGCTGTCATTTTATATGGAAAATTATATGGGGAATGTCATCGATCGTCATGTCCAAGCCAACTGGACGGAAGGCCGACGGGACGCAGTTTTTTTTTTCGATCATACGGTATTATTGATCAGTAAATAAACAAACCAATATCAGCTCACCATAAGATTCTGTCGCGCACGTCCCTGAAAATATGAGCGGCGAAACTAGAAATTTAGCAAGTGTGGACGCGTTGTTTCATGTTACAATAGCAATGTTGCACAACATCTTTTGATCTTTACCGACTACAAATGGATAACATCTAGCAAGTTATATAGCATCGAAATTTGCTAAATATAACTAAAAAATATGTAACATGTTATATAACTTTGCTATATAGCAGTGTTATATAGCAAGTGTGGACCGTCCTTTACGTTACAACGTAGAAGATTTTTTCTTGAATATTAATTTATATAATAACTAGCGTGTACCCGCGACTTCATTCGCGTCGAATTAATCATTTGTAATTTGTAATGGTGATGATAAAGCAAAGCAAGCATTTCCATTAACATATAAACTGGATAAAATTGTCTCACATTTATGTCAGCATGAGAAAAACAATATGGCGATATTATTATATAACTTGGTAATATTTGAGGGGTAGTTTCATTTCGTTTGAATTTGACTTTCGAAAAATCCGTTTGCCAAAAATAAGCTTTTTACGTCAAGCAGTTTAAGCAGAATCGTGGTTAAGAAATTACCCAAATTTTTTGAACACCCTGTATGACTTTTTAAAAAAGTTCAAAATATGTAAAAAAAACCAAATAAATTATGCTTGTCCAAGAGTTTTCCCGAAAGACTAACCGTTTTTTAAATAACAAATATTGTAATATTTGAGGGGCGTTTTCACCCTCTTGGAATTTGAAATTCGAGAAACCCCTCCTTATTAAACCTCTACACCCCACAGTCAATCCGTTTGCGAAAAATCAGCTTTAAACGTCAAGCAGTTTAAGGAGAATCGTGATTACACAATGGCCATATTTTATGAAACACCCTGTATAAATTTATAAAAATCTTAAAATATGTAAAACAACAAAATAAAATATACGTGTTTAAGAGTTTTTCCGAAAAACTGACCGGTTTTTAAATAAAGAATATTTTAATATTTGAGGGATAGTTTCACCCCCTTAGAATTCGAGTTTCGAAAAATCCCTTCTTATCGAACCTCTACACCCTAAAGTCAATCTGTTTTCCAAAAATCAGCTCTTTACGTCAAGCGCTTTAAGCAGGATCGTGATTAATCAATGACCATATTTTTCGAAAAACTCTGTATACATTTTTAAAAAATCTTAAAAGATGTAAAAAAAATAAAATATACGTGTTTAAGCGTTTTTTCGGAAACTTGAACGTTTTCTAAATAAAAAATATTGTAATATTTGAGGGGTGGCTGTACCCTCTTGGAACTGGAATTTCGAAAAATCCCTTCTTATCGAACCCCTACACCCTAGAATCAACCTGTATGCCAAAATTGAACTTCTTACGTCGAGTGGTTTGAGCAGGATCTTGATTAATCAGTATATCAGTCACTTAAGGATTTTATATATTCGTATAGATTAACTTTTTTTAAATATTAAATGGTTAAATTATTTATTAGTACTGTTGACTTCCCTTGACTTGACCCTGCATTACATTGAACTTGCTTGAAATTGTTGAACCTTATGTGTAAACAAAAAATGTGGAAGTTAAATAACCGGAGTGGACGTCCCTGGCCTCGGAAGCGGCGTTTACGGTTCTTTTTAAAATTCTACTTCCGACAAAAAAAAACCTGAACCCGAGCGCTTGCTTAATAAAATCATCCGGTAGACCTCCGTTACGTAAGAGAAAATAACTGCAGGAATCCGCAGTACAGTGGCGTATACATGTGGCTTTTCAAGTGGAGGGGATGACTCAATAGTAAAGAATTACCTTAAAAATGTAACAAACGTTGGATAAGACCCATTTGTTAGCTTAATAGAAAATTGTTAAAATACAAATAAAACTTTTCATTGTTGCCAACCATGGCAACATATTCGTCGCAGGGGAATTTAAAAACTAGTAGGCGTTGGACCTCTTATTGATGATCTGCGCCTGATGGAACTCGAAAACATATTTTTCCAGCAAGCCGAGGCACCGCCTGAGAAAGGTCGGTCAAGTTTGCCCCCCTTACTAGAGGAAATTCAAAAAGAGATATACCACTATTTTGCACACATTTTGCACAATTTTGCACACCATAAATGATATTTTGCACACTTACCTAAGAGAAACTACAGCCGTTTTCAAACGGGGGACAAACTTGACCGTTCCCCCCATATGTTACGAAATTGATTCATTTCTATGTACATGGATTCTGCTAATTTTGCACAATTTTGCACACATATTTTTAAATTTTGCACACCCTCCTGACGAAAGTTATAAGGGGTTGAAAATTTGAAATTTCCCCCCCATCTGTGACTAAATTGAATTTTGTTTATATCAAACGAATGGGCTAATTTTGCCTATTTTAGAATTTTGCACACCTTCCTGTCAAAAGTTATAAGGGTTTGAATATTTGAAATTTCCCCCCCATCTGCCACAAAATTGAATTGTGTTTATATCAAACGAATCGGCTAATTTTGCACAATTTTGCACACCTATTTTAGAATTTTGCACACCTTCCTGACGAAAGTTATGAGGGTTTGAAAATTTGCAATTTCCCCCCCCATCTGCTACGAAATTGAATTTTGTTTATATCAAACGAATCGGATAATTTTGCACAATTTTGCACAGCTACTTTCGAATTTTCCACACTCTCCTGACAAAAGTTATAAGGGTTTGAATATTTGAAATTTGTCCCATTGTGTGTGAATTGTCCCATTTAAAAAACATAAGTATGAGTCATATTTGAAAATGATGAGATCTCAGCGACGTGGAAAGCTGTACGGAACCCAGACTTCACCTTTTCGATAAGTATAGGATAGCCGAGATATGAGGGTTGTCGAAAAATGCAAAATTTTCAAATTTGCCAGGTATCTCAGGAAGTAAGAGGGCTAGAACAAATCTGTGTGTAGAATCTTTAGTTTCATAAATGTTCTTCTATGCAAGCTATAAATTATCGAAAAGGTGAAATCTAAGTTCCGTGCAGTTTTTTACGTCGCTGAGATCTACCATTTTCGAAATATGACTCATACTTATATATTTTGAAATGGGACATTTCACACACAATGGGACAAATTTCAAATATTCAAACTCCTATAACTTTTGTCAGGAGAGTGTGCAAAATTCGAAAATAGCTGTGCAAAATTGTGCAAAATTAGCCGATTCGTTTGATATATACAAAATTCAATTTCGTGACAGATGGGGGGAAATTGCAAATTTTCAAACCTTCATAACTTTAATCAGGATGATGTGCAAAATTCAAAAACAGGTGTGCAAAATTGTGCAAAATTAGCCGATTCGTTTGATATAAACAAAATTCAATTTAGTCACAGATGGGGGGGAAATTTCAAATTTTCAACCGCTTATAACTTTCGTCAGAAAGGTGTGCAAAATTCAAAAACAGGTGCAAAATTGTGCAAAATTAGCCGAATCAATGTACATAGAAATAAATCAATTTCGTAACAAATGGGGGGGAACGGTCAAGTTTGCCCCCCGTTTAAAAAACGGCCCTGGTTTCTTTTAGGTAAGTGTGCAAAATATCATTTATGGTGTGCAAAATGTGTGCAAAATAGTGGTATATTTATTTTTGAATTTCCTCTAATACGGGGGGCAAACTTGACCGACCTGCCTCAGAACGCTGAAGTTATCAGCAAATTTTTGCAGCCAATTTCGAGAATAATTGAATAGCTAATAAAGATCCCAGCCGTTGGCCGTCGAGATCGCCGGACTTAGATCTAATCCTATGGATATCTTTGCGGATGAATAAAGGTTCTTATTTTTAAATTGAGAAGCACTTAGCGGTTATGCGAGAGTATCTTTCACCCCTACTGAGTTAATGAATTCCGCGAGAAATGTTCAAAAACGACCATAACATAAGACGGTCGATATGTCGAAAACCTGTAGCAAAATCTCATGTGTTTGTTTGCTATTTATTCTTATTGTTATTAGATATAGTTTAAATATGTTGATAAATATAGTTTAAATTGTCATAAAATTACGCATCTCTCATTGCAAATATTATTTTTGTTTTAATTGCTGCTCACAGCTCGAATTGTTTTGCATTAAAGCCGGCGCCGTTCAAAGCCTACTTATTCAAAGTGGGCGAATTTTTATAAACTCTATATCTCGAAGAGGAATCGAACAAAATATCAAGTGTGCTATATTTTTGGAAAGGCAATTTTATATTTTTTTAATGAATTAAAAACATACAGGGTGTCTCGTATAAAAAATCAAATTTTTTGTTGATAATTCTTAAATTATTAATTTAAAAAAAATTATGCTCAAACCATTAAATTCTGCGTAAAAAGGTGCTTTGAAAATGTTTTCATAAAAATACAAAATTTTCCATAGCAAAAAAGTTACAACGATTTGTTAAAAATGCATATTTTTGAAAAACACCCCGTAACTCCGAAACGGCAACAGATATCGATGTGCGGTTTTCACCATCATATGTGTGACAAAAATTGAGCTATAGAGACCGATATTAGTTTTCGTCTATCTCCTACAGAAAAGGGTGTTTTCCTTTAAAAGCGTCTAATTTGGCCCACCCTGTACACTATGTCAAATCGATTGGTTTCATTTATTCCAGATTCATAGGCACTTCATAGGCGGTATAGGCTAGCGGTATATTATGACAACAAAAAGTTTTTAATATTACTACAAATCGCCGAATGAGTCGGTTTGGTATGAAAAAAGCGAAAAGTCCAAATAAGGAAAGAACATGCCGACGCTTCCAAATTGACCGATCGCGCGTAGGATAGGAATTATTTTGCGTAGGCCCGTCAAATTCAAATTAATGATCCGTCTAGACCCGAGTGACAATACCTGTGTAGAAATTGGGGCTAAATATTCAGCAGGTAGTGAAAGGCAGGAGACTTAAAAGGGAATTGGTTCAAATCCGGACCTGCTTTTTAGGAGAGATAAACAATGGGACAACTACCGAACGAAAATTGAGAAATACTGTTATTCTAATAGGATTATGTGGCGTGCAAAGCAGGTTTAATCACGGATTAATATAAATAATTTAATTGATTTAAGAAAAAACGTTTATTGTTGTGATCTGTAAACGAGTCTTAATGATGAAGTTTTGAAAGTAGAATTTCATTGATTGCTCTCCAGCTCTGACACTAGGTAAAATCTCTGGAAATGGCTTAAAAATGTATTTTTTTGCTTCAAAAGATGCTATTATATAAATTAATGATCTTTCTAAATTAAATTATCATTTTCAACAATAATTTTTCAATTAGTTTAATCGAACTATTTTGAAAACACTCCCTAAATAATACATCAGAAGATATAATACGTACATTGGCGTCAAGCATTCTAATTATTCTATGCCACAATGAAAAAAAAAACTCGAATTGCGTCGTCGACTCTTCAAAAAAGAAGCACAAAACATAAAACGAGAAATTATTTAATTAGTCAAAAATGCCGGTTTAACAAAACAATAAGAAAAACTGGTCGCATATTCAATGGTACTTGAAAGCAATTTTCAACAATTACGCTAAAAAATTCTGAAAAAAAAACAAAGGTGTTTCCTGCTCTTGAATGCGACGATCTACGCTTGCAGAATTATTAGTAACGAGATAAGAATTTTAACTAATCTTTGACGACAACTTTAGTCACTGATTCCTCAAAAAAAAAAATACAAATTACATTTATGAAAAGTAGTTTAGATGGAATTGAATCATCAAAATGTTTAAGTATGCTTTTCCTACGTGATCCTTTACGAGTAAGGTACTGATTTACCAAGATAATATTGTCAGATACGTCTTCAGATAAATGAATCATAGATCTAAAATTTTATTACTCATATATTCTTTATAATAAAATTAGGGATATAATTTTATAATAAATATACACACATGGCCAAAATTATTGCCATATAACGATATTTTTATATATTTTATTTTGGAGCTAATATGATTCTGTTTATATTTTTGGACATATTGGCTTACTACACGACTAACATAGATTTAGTAAGAACAGATATCACATTAGACATTTTAACCCGATCAAACAATCGGAGGTTGACTACGTACTGTAAAAATCTCCTCAGTTTAATTTGCAGAAAAGGTGACTTTAAAACCTTCACCGGATATCAATAAATCTCAATTTCTTAATTAAATTAATAGTTTATTTTTAAAGAAGCATGCGTAATAATATGTTATTAACCAGAAGATATATGCGTTACTATTAAAGGACATGTTTACTGTTTAATGTGCTGAAACGTCTAGAACTATGCAACGTCGCTGCTAGTCTTCCAGAATGAAATGAGCTGTCCGTCCCAAAAGCATTGACTCGCGACGGCCCTTGGTCCGTTATAGCGTACTATGTTTAGCTTGCGGTGTGTTTGAAGTCGGAATCAAGACGAAAGTGAACTTTCAGTGTTTTTCGGTGGTTTTATGTTTTTGTTTAACGTACTTTTGAATCTGCGAATTCAGTATGGCGCGACAGTGTCAAGTGTGTGGAAAATAAGCTCAAAATACCCGAATTTGTCTTTTCACAGGTGGGTATTGTTTTCGTCATTGTACATAGGCGTCGCACAAGGGAGCCTCTCACAATCAAAATAATTTCTAATTATATTTGTAATAATTAATCTATTAAAACAAGAACGTAGTAGCCAGTAATTGAATTACAATTCGTCCCAATGACTGTTGTAGATCATAACAAATTTGAATATAAACGTTGCATTTGAAATTTTATTATAAGCCAGAAAGTAACATTTTTTTCTTAAAATTGCGTCATTTCTGGTCATTATATACGATATTCTAAAGGAATTTTTTCAACAAGGTAAACAAAGGTGTTACCCGACCTTTTTACATTTTATTGTTTTATTATATCTGCCCCTTCGGCCTTGTTGAGACAAGCCTGTTGAACTTAATGCAGAGAATAAGCATATATGTTCTGATTATGCCTTAATAATTTTTGCTTTTGTATTTTGTTTATTTATACATACCCTAATGAGTTTTGAGCTCCATCTACGGTAACGTAGATGAAGCAAACGTAATTCATTATTATGCGACAGAAATCCCATACTGTAGCACACATGTTTGATACTTTTAATGAATCAATTTTCAATTTTTCTCATTAAATATTGATTTTAGGTATAGGAAGTTATTAATAATACAAGATTAAACAACTATTACACAGTACTTGGCAGGAAGCTATCGATTGCGAACTAAATCGTTACTAATTACTAATTTTGAAGTTCTTTTAAGATCAAAAAATAAAACTAAAACCTAAACTGTCATTTCAGATTAAACGGTAAGTTCTAAATAATGTTGCCTATTCTAAACAAGAAAAATTTTTATTTATAAGTTTTATAACATCTCTAATTAAATTTGGACGCAAAGAATATTTCTGTTTGCTGTAGGTAATTTTCAAAGGGAAAATACAATTTCTGAATTAAAAACGACTTTTTAAGTCAAAAAAAAATTCAAATGGCAAATCTACAACTTTAGTTTGAAAATATGTTCCGGCCACCTATGTTTACAAAATGTCTAAAATGTGCTTTACCATTGCCTCCATATTCTGAAAAAATTGAAAGAAATGTCACCAACCACAAACCTAATATAGAACTGTTTCGGAAGCCTGAGTCACCCTGTGAATATTCAAAAGTAACTGAAAGTTTATATAGAAGTAACTGAAAGTTTAAATTGAAAATCGACGTTGGAGCGATTTTCGAAAACCACCTACTAACGTTTCAACATAGGTATATGTGGGATATTAATTATATTATTATATTAGACCTTATAACAAAACTCATCTGACGAAAAAGTGTTAATATAATATATCAATATGGAGTATAAATTTTACTAATTAATTTACTTTTACTTTACTAATTAAATGCTTTCCAAAAAACGATACGCCACTGGCCATTAGAACAATCGAAATGATCCTAGTTGCCGGGGTCGGAAATTTTAGACTTCTCTGTCTCTTCTGTCCTTGTTTGACACATTGGAATGTTTGATACACTACCAACGAGTATTTATGAATGAGATGTTCGGTCTATCTTTATAATGTCTTTGACGACTAACTAATATAAAATAAAAAATCTAAGTGCAACTAGGCTGTTATTATAATTTTAACTCATAATGAGTGAAAATCAACAAAACAAATTTCATTTTAAACAGAAATTATTGAAAATGATTTTAATTATTTCTCACAACTAATAGTCTGTATTCCCTCCTCGAGCTTCAACTCAAGCTGTGAGACGACGTGGTATGCTCTCAATTAAGTTGTCCAGAAGATGTTGAGGAATGGCTTCCAATGTTTCGCGCGCAGCAATTTTCAATTCATTTAAGGTACGGGGAGGGGGATCATTCCTTTTGGCAATACGGCGTTTTAGCATGTCCCAAGCATGCTCGGTGGCCACCACAGTTTTCTTATACCCTCTTCTTTACAAAATTCGCGAACCGCTAAAGTGCGATAGGGAGGAGCATTATCGTCCATGTAAACAAATTCATCCCCCACTGCCCCTCGAAATGGACGCTCTAAAACGTCTCTAAGATATGAGGCACCTGTCATTGTGCCATCAATAAAACAAGAGGAGTTCGAGCTCCGTGCATTATACCTGCCCATACTATAATGCTTCCCCCTTGAAACGGGACACGGGGTTGAGCTGCATTCAAGAGTGCTCGTCTTCCAGATGCTCTCCAGACCAAAGTTCGTCGCGAGTCTGACACTAGGCCTATTCTTGTTTCATCACTAAACATGACGAAATTCCAATTAGGTTCATTTGCTCTCATCTCCTCAGCCCATTGTAGTTTTGTGCTGTAAATTAAGCTTCGGAACACGTAGAGGCCTCCTTAAATATAATCCTCTGTCATGGAGTCTTCTTGCTATGGTCTTTCTTGAAACATTTACTCCTTCAAGACGAGCTAACTTAGTTTTAAAAGCAGTACTAGAAAGCAGGGGATTGCGTCGTGCATTTAGGGATATTTGACGGTCTTGCATAGCAGTAGTAACTAGTGATGGGAATACCGGTTCCACATGAGTCGCGTTACAATAGCGACCGTTCCAGAAAAATACCGCGACAAAATACCGCGATTTTGTAACCGAGGTTCCGACTTCCAAATTGTTGCGGTCCTCGCTAAAAATATAAAATATCTAACTTATCTATATTTGTAGATTAATGTAACTTTTATCCGCCACTCATTTTCCAACTATCGAGTTTATAATTGTGTATAGCCAATCTATCTCATTTTTAGAAAAACGATGACATTCCTAGTTCTTTTTTTTTCTTTATCAATTTTCGTTTAAATAAAATGAACGGCATATTTATGTGTATTGCAATATAATATATTTAGTGTTAAAATCAAGAATAAAGTCCAAAATACAGTCAAAAAAATTGTTTATTCGTCTAACCTAGCCTTAAAAATAGATATAAACAATAAAACTTATATAAATGTATATAAGCAAATAAAATATTTTTATTTTATTTTATTTGCTTTTGCGTTTCATCTTTCAAACAACACTATTTTATACCATGCCTAGTACATACCAAAAATCGCTATTTCGAAAGTAACGTCGGGACGACTGGAGCACCAACGCCAATAGTAACCGACCAAATCGCGACAGGCAAAACCTAACCCTACAAGCGCTCCAGCGACTGCTGGAACGAAGTACGTAGCCGCCGAGGTCGAGCGCCGATAATCAGTTACAGCAATTACTTCTGTTCGCGACAGGGAACTACAACTCTAGGAGCGCGACGGCTGGTGCGAACACGTCCTGATCGAGATTGCGCGGCGCTACGGACATACCAGTTCCAGATACTACTGTTGGCGACCGACGAAATCGCGACGGCTGGAGCTAAACACGTCGCTATGCGGTTACTACGGTTCGAGCTAACCTCAACTGCGATTATAAATAATTTATTTGCAAATAATAAATAATTTATAATTTTGTCGCCATTATTATCGTTGTTCTTCAGTAACAGGTTCCTGATTCGTTGTGGAGCGCGACACGACGTTACAAAAAAATACCGCTCCAAAATCGCGTTACTCAAATACCGACACATCACTAGTAGTAACTCTCTTTCTACCTCTTCCAGGCCGGTTTGTAATCTCGTTTGTCTCCCTGAATTTTTTTAATATTCGCGAAACATCGCCTTGGAAAACTCCTACAATTTCAGTTGTTGCAACTTGCTGGTAGCCCTGACAGTGTTACTATTCTGACTCTATTAAACTGTGAAATAATGTTTCTAGGCTAAACAATGGTCAAAACAAAAAATAGGACAAAACAATGCTCAAATTTCTTCTGAAACCCAAGAGACCACAAATCGAAATGTGCAAGAATTTTGGGTCTTTTGCTATGTAAGCTATGTATAAAAAAATATTCTTTAAATTCCTTTCCGTATATTTTTAAACGATATATGCAATAATTTTGGCCATGTGTGTATGATAAATGAATAACACAATGAAACTTGTCTTTTTGAGCTTAAACGTTTTTGAATACATTAGCCATATTTGGATTTGTAATGTTACAATAGCATGAAGCCATTATTGTGCAAATAATACAATTTTTTTAATATATTTATAAAAATGGTAAAATTCATAATAAAATAATTTGTTAATTAGTACTTACTCAATTGGTGCTAGATGAAAGAAGCTTACCTGTAAATAAAGAGAACAAATTAAAAATAATGTAGCAGTTTATTTTAATATATTGGTTGTATAATAAACTTTTGCACGGCGTAAGCAAAACGTACGAAATATACATCACGTTCCTAGGTAAGTGATATTATTTTTGTGAATTCCATTACAGTGATATTATTTAACAAAATTTAACTTTTTCCGTGCGTTTTGCTTCACAAGTTAACGTACATACATACATACATACAAGTTAACGTAGTAACTAAGTAAAATATATAATAATAACGATATTTACTGCACATACAAGTCGTATGTTTTGTCAGTTCCACCTAGTGATAGAGGTAAAATATATACCATTTATTCAGCTTTGCGATCCGGTAATTTAAAAAAATACAATAATATCGAAAAAAAAACGGCATCAAAGAGGGCTGGGCAATGATATTCGATGATATTCTTTGGCAAGGTCCAGCCCTAGACGTCACTTTCTTGGCCTGTACCTCTTCTTTTTTTTAATGGCGCTCATTGCAGTGGTCTTAAGAAAGTTGTAACTTATTTTTTTTAACGGACTGATTGGTTAACAAGTATTACAGGAAAAAAGTATAGTGCCTATACTTGACAAGGAAGTACTACCGTTAGCACATTGCCTCATATGTGACACCGATTGCTCGTTTCTACCAGTTAGGAATTGCACTGCAGCAAAATGCATTCCAATCCATCATCGGGCAAGGCAATCACGTGTGCCTTAAAGCTGGGTACATATTCGTACAGTTTAAAAAGAGTACATGAAAATACCATTCTGTTTTTCATTCTAGAAATTTTTCTAAACGTAGACACGCAAAAAACTTCTTGCTGAAGTGTACGATTTTCATTTATTGATATACTAATGTAAAATATAGCAAGATTTGAAAAGCACTCGGCAATTGGAGTTCGTAAACAGACGCGTTTTAGCTTACAGCGTGTTTTGATTGCTTTGGTTTATATGTTTTGGTTTGGTTTGTTGGTGAATTTTTGTTTATTTTCGTTTTTTTCTCGGTACGGTATTAACCACAGTCTAAATTACAGTATCTACTAGGTTAAGTTCATACCTACACAAGAAAAGTGTTCGTTAATAAATAAATACGTTTAGTAAGGTTACCCGCGGCGCACTTCGGTACCTTTTTCGTCCTGCCCGATGAGGGACTGGAGTGCACTTTGATGCAGTGCAATTCCTAACTGGTAGAGACGAGCAATCGGTGTCATATAGGAGGCATTGTAAATGTGCTTATCGTTGTAGTTGTATATCAGCAAACATTAAGACAATGGAAACTAGACATGCCAGTTGTAATTCAGATGCACTAATGTTGAAAGTTCTAAAATATGACAAAAATTTAATGCAATAGTTGTTAAAATTACAGAAAACATGTATGTATGTACATATACGCCTGTACTATTAAGATTTTTCTTTAAACTCGGCCGATGTTCCTACGATTATAAACACAAAAGTAGGTGTGTACCTGGATGAAATAAACAATTTTGCGGAGGCAGCGGAATTCGCAACTATATTCGCTGCGGCACACCGGCGCCGATCCTTTCTAAACCTGTTTTAACTAAGAAATTTATATTCAGCAAAGGAGATTCTCCATAATGAATATCGCTAAAACGCAATAGGACACCGAATATTTATTTGATTTAGCAAAAATACGTAAACACTTCCATGCCTTTCAATTATTTTCTTATTGAGTATTCCAAAATTATAATTGTTTACTCGAGACTCATTAAAAAACGAAAAAATAAATCGTAAAATAATCGTAAAAGTAATAATGAAAAACTTGCAGTATACCTAAATAAGTTGACCCTCCTTTTTTCGTACCAATATACTCCAAGACATATTTAATTTATTTATTATATTTAACTTATGTCTCTGAAAATGCAATTCAACTTATCATTATAAATGACCATTAAATAACTACACTCCATCGTAAATCCAAGAATCTCATTAACAGCAGCTTTTGTTGTTTTTATTTGTTTCTATTCGTTATCTTATCTGATTTTTACTTTCTTCCAATTAAGGCAAAAACAATTTGTCAATAGATAGCGTTTATATAGAAATATTTTGCTTCATTCTTGAGTTTATTAATTGGATTAACTTTGTCAATCTACGTAATATAGTTCTTCTCGATTAAGTTTCCAGATGATGACCAAAAGCAATCCGTCAAATTAATGAAATTTCATTGCTTTTTTTAATGTATGGCCCTTAGTGCACTAAAACTCTGGATCAGCGAAAAGCAGAATGTCCACTGGAGAAACAGACTGGGGCACAGGCACAGCAAGGCCTTTATCCCAGAACCTAGCTCTAACACCGCAAAAGAACTGCTAATGCTTAGCAGGAATAAAGTGTGGATTACAATAGACTTCTTTACAGGACACATGGCTGTCAAGTGTTACCTGAACAAGCTCAACCTGTAGCAAAGAAGTTCTTGCTGCAGACTCTACGATAAAGATCCTGAAACAGCGGAGCACATAATATGTCACTGCGTGACTCTGGATCTCAAGCGACACTTTTATTTGGGAAAGCTAGGCTAGAACCGGAGGAACTATGCTCCCATCCTATCAAGGACCTGTATAAGTTAGTGCAGGGTACAGGTATAGAAGAATGGATGCAGATATAGAATGGGGACAAACACAATTTACCTCACAGGTCGCAGTGTTTCCGGCAGAGGACGGCCCCTTGTTATTGAAAAAAAATCAAGTAAATTAACTTCTAATTCTATAATTTCCGATAAGCTTATATAGCATTTTACCTTATTTGTAATCTTCTCAAAAATACATTAAAGGATAAATTTCACATTAGGGACAAAATGATTTAGTACACAGGACGCAAAGATTAAAGTTCTTAATCAGTCACATATCTGCAGGATTAAAAGGTCTTTAAAAATCTAAATTAAAGCTTGCGACTTCCTTCCAAACAATAACAATAACTGAAATAGAATTTGCCGTCAATGATATAGTAGATATTTACGTTGTTTACTGTAGAGTTGAAATGCATTTTATTGAAAGAACAATATTTAGGATACACACAAACTTCAAGTCGACATTTCTATTACCTAACGTACGATTTACATTAACCAGTTTTAAAGCTTGTTTGAAGTGGAATGAATGATGTGCTAGAGAAGCCTTGAAAACATCGTCTATTGCTCTGCTATTTCGCGATTATCCGTGAATATATACAAATCGTAAAAAATATGGGTGTGCTTAGACTTTTTGCCAAAAACATTTCAGAGAGGCGCGTGACGAAGTAAACAACTTTCAATTTAGGACGCAATTTTCGGAGGACTGTAACCTCGGCTGAATAAATTCTTTGAGAATTTTCTAATTTTGTACTTCTTATATTGTGTTACTTTCTTTTATTTTTTAAAATACCATGGGCCAAACTGCAAACAACAATACAGCACATAACATCAAGTTGCGCATCCTTTTTGTCCATGGAATATCTTCACCGGCATAATTGTGTGGAGAAACTTATACATATGAAGTAGGGTGAGCTAAAAAAACTAACCTATGGAATTTATTGGTTAAAATGAACCTAATAACCGAGAAAAAAATATCCCCGGAAGGCAGGATTTTTAACTCAATTTTAAAAGGTGTCGGTGAACATTCAAAGTTTTCCAGTTAAATAACACGTAAAAAATCTTTTTCCATTAAAAGTACCATAACTTTGAAATAGTTTACGATATAAAATTTTACATCGCGGATTCTTGTAGAGCATAAAATTTCCTAAAAATCTATCCCCATCCTTCAGGTTGAAATTTACGCTATCGAATGGTGCGTACAATTTATCGTAGATAGGAACTATCGAAAACAGGAAATTGCGATCCTATCCGATAGTCAAGCAGCACAACGCAATTAACTCAGTAACCATCTCAACAAATTATGCAAATTGCTCAACAAATTAGGCAAAGAAATAAAGTCCTCCTACTCTGGGTGCCTGCTCACCAAGGGATAGAAGGCAATGAAAAAGCAAATGATCTAGCTAGGAAAGGAGCGAACACTCCACTAATTGGACCAGAACCGTTCTGTTTTCCAAACGGGAACCAACTGAAAGCAGAACTGAAGAATCTGGAAGACTCCATCCCTAACTTGGAATGGGTGTCCTCCAACGGTCTAAGACACTCGAAAAAGTTCCTCAGAACTTACGACCGAGAAAAATCAAAGGTTTTCCTGGATTTAAGTAAAAATAATCTTCGGATTGTCACGGGGTTTCTAACAGGACACTGTCTCCTCAACGAACACCTCAGCAGGCTGAAGCTGAGAAACAATGGCGAATGCAGATTTTGTGGGGAAAATGGGGAAACACCAGAACACCTTATCACTGAGTGCGCCGAGACGACGACCATTCGTGCCATGAACTTTGGTACAGCTGATGTCGAGGATGGAGAGCTGGCCTCTGTGGAGCCGTCTCAGATACTGGCGTTTGTTAAAGCCCTGAGCCTGTATGATGACAAGAAAGGGGAACACATAATAGATCTAGAAGGTCGCGGTGATTAACTCCCCTCCTAAACATTCTACATTCTACAAGCTACAGAGTTGCTGCATTCAATGTTCATTATTACAGTCAATGACTCCTTTATTAAAGATTAAAAAAAGTCGTCTGCATTACAAGTTCATTACTCCAATTTGTTTACAAGACAAATCATGATATTAATACGGTATGGATTAAAGCCAAAGTATTTTAACCATGGAGTGATATTCCTTGATGGTATAAAGTAAGTAAATTTAATTTATTCACAAGGTTGATAAAAACATACAAAATACATTGAAGAACATATTTATTTTCTCTTTCAAGCCAAATTGCTAATCGATGCCGACAGTATTTTGTCTCGGTAAAGTGCAAATTATCGTAATGTCGTGTGAAATTGCAACTGCAATGTGTTGTTTTACAAAAAAGTAGGAAATACACAAAGAACAGCAAATTTATATAAATATAAAGAAAACAATAACTTTCTCCCAATTCTTTTGAACTAAGCATAAAATATTTCATACAGACATTTATACAGACAATGAAAAAATCCTCTGGGAATAACTCAAATTTTTTGCGGGCTTTGAACTCTAAAGCGATTATTTTTCTGAAGTTGACGATGCAAAAATATATTATTGTTAGGATATTAAGAGTTCATTACGCTGTACTTTCAGGTTGCTCTCAGGGGTCAGGTAAAGCAGGTGTGTGGCCGAAGGAAATATACAGGGTGTTTCAAAACAAATGCGAAAAACTTCAGGGGGTGATTCCTTGTTCAAAATAAAGGGTAGTTTGCTTCATAAACATTGGGTCAAAAGTCAACCATTAGGGAGATATCGCGGTACAAAGATGGCGGAAAAATAATGATGCCATTTTATGGAAGCATTACTGTTATGAAAACACACTTTCTGGAATTTTTTCACTTTTTTAAAATGAGTGGAAGGGGTTGAAATAAACTACCCCTATCATTCTTCGAAATTTAAAGAAAAACCTTATCAAACACATACAAAAAAATTAATTTGGATAGTTTAGTTTGTTTAGAAACTTTTTTATCTCTTGTATTTTTTTGATAAAACTCACCGATTTGAAATTAAAAAATAAAATGTAAAGCATTACATGTCAGGACTAAAAACATTTTCTGATAAAGAATCTAGCGGGCTGCTGTAATTTTTTTAGGAAAAAATCTAGTCGGCCGCTGTTACTTTTTAGGATGTTCCTAATATTATTTTATTTGACATTACTCTACTGCAATACGATATTATCTAGATGATTATTATTATCGTTATTATCACTAGATTCTTAATCTAAAAATGTTTTTTGTCCTGACATGTAATACTTTACATTTTATTTTTTAATTTCAAATCGGTGAGTTTTATCAAAGAAACACAAGAGATAAAAAAGTATCTAAACAAACTAAACTATCCAAATTAAAGCATTTGCATGTGTTTGATAAATTTTTCTTTAAATTTCGTTAACAAGAATGATAGGGGTAGTTTATTTCAACCCCTTCCACTCATTTTAAAAAAGTGAAAAAATTACCAGAGAGTGTGTTTTCATAACAGTAATGCTTCCATAAAATTTCATTAGTCTATCTCTTTTTGTTTTCAAGATAAAAAAAATAAAAACATTAATTTTCCGCCATCTTTGTACAGCGATATCTCCCTAATGGTTGACTTTTGACCCAACGTTTATAAAGCAAACTACTTTTTATTTTGAACAAGGAATCACCCCCTAAAGTTTTTCGCATTTGTTTTGAAACACCCGTATATTATACCTATTTCAGACACACCGAAAATTCCAAACACATGTGCTTTGATTAAGGCTTGATTAAGGTTTGCAGAGCTTCAGCATTTGCCATAAAATAATGAGCGATTTGTTACAAAACCATATAAATGATATATCACTGTAATCACAAAACTTCAATATATTTCTGTATTGTAACGGAATTTTAAATTATGTCTTTACTTTCGAGAAAATATAGTCCAAACATAAGGAATATTTTGTTGATGTTTGACCATCAAAATCTTAAAAATAAAGAAGTTGTCTAAAAATGTGCTACAATTCGGATATAGTATAATCCTTTATCTTTAATTTCCTTCTTCATTTGTGTAAAAATACCTAGCTAGTTTTACATAAAACGTTAAATGCCGAACGCTTATTTTGCTACTCTTTCGGAATAGTGAAATGGTAATGGAAATAATAATAAAACAGTCAGTATCTCTTCATTTCTAAGATGTAGTTTAGTTACATGAGTTTTAAAACATATATTACATAATAAATCATTAATCTGTGGAAATTGTCAACTGTCCAGATATATTCTGTTAAATTTATAATTTTATGCCTTAATGCCAAGGCGAGAAAATCTCATTTTTTACTATGGGCTTAACCAAACCAAACCAAACCAAACTAGTTTATATTTTTTTGTCTGTCAGAAAAATCAAATGATCAAAAAAAGTTTTTATTGAGGTTAAAAGAAAACACCATAGAGGAAGTTTTTTAACGACGAGATAGGCTGGAAAGTAATGCAAATAAACCATTTAGATGTATGCTATGTTTAAAAAAAAGTTCGAGAGTAAAATATACAGTAGAAAATTCCAAAACATGTGTAGGTATGTTTTTTGTTTAAAATAAAGGTACCTTTTTAAAAGCTCCGCCAGTGCAAGCAATATATTTTTATAATAACAAACATAGAATTTTATATGTTCCATTTTTTTCCTAAATAAATAAGTAGGTGTAACATTAGCTGTTGGAGAGTATCAGTAAATATTTTAGTTTAATTCATTTAACATAAGAAAATGCGAGTACTGCTGCTTGTGAAATATTGTCCATAAAAGGAGCTAGAAATCTAGTTAATAATTGAAGGGTATATTTATTAAGTTGGATATAAAAAGACTAATAAATGGATACGCAAAGAAGTCCACATAAATTACTTAAGCTTCATTCGGAACCTCGCAATTAGTGGAAAAAATTAGTGGTTTCAATTAGCGTAGAAGTTAGTTCCTTTAATTTCAATGTAAGCATTCAGAACGTCAAAATTAGTGGTAGACATTTTCAATTCGTAGAAAAAGTTAACAAACATTTGACTTTCAATTGACACTAATTATACTTCAAAATTTGCGAGGAATGTCATTTTGACCATTGACTATCATCTGTCAAGAAAATTTTTGGTTAGAAATCAAAAATTTATTGTTTTATAAGCTAAATCTTTGAATGAGAAGACTAAGGAAGGAGCATAATGCTACCCATGTATTCATGCATGGTGGGCGGAAAAAGCACTCTAGGGTGGGGATCCTTGACAGTTCTGTTTAACGATTCATTTGACACATTTGAATTTGATTTGAAATTTTGTGGATTTGTCAGTCTTTACGGAGCTTATTTTATGTTATTTATTATTTATTCTATCTACTGATAGAATTTTTTTGTTTTTATTATTTATTATATTATTTATTATTTTTATTATTTATTATATCTACTGATAGTTGTATAAAGGTAGTAAATCTAGATGGAAATTGTGGCAGAACTTAAATTAACAGTGACACTATCGCGATTTATCGAAAAAGACTTTAAAATAGTTGGTTGTGTAGCGTGCGGTAGATCTCGGCAAAAATTGAGTGAAATAATGGAACAACTTTTCGCTAGTAAGTGACTATATAATATACATACGTGTAGTAAACCGATCATTTATGAAATTCACTTAAATTAACTAAATTATATATTTTTCTTGCATTTTAGCTTTTATTTACTACTTGTCAAAGATCAGATGTCAAAGAATTTTGATACGTTAATTTGACTTACCTGCTTCAGTAGCGTATCGGATGTTTGTGTTAATAAATACTTATTATAACTTATCTATTTTTATTAGAATTATATATTTTTATAACAATTTTAATAACTACCAACATTTATTCACAACGTAAAATAAAATAACAAATTATTGAGTCTACCCCACGTCTACCCTACATCATAGTTTTACATCACAAAACATCCCCTTTAGAACTTCGTCTGTCATGTTAAGAAATGAAAGTAAATAATAAAGCGCCTCTCGTGTTTGTTCGCACTCAAAAAATTTCAATTAATGCCTGTATATATTTTTAATATATTTTTTAAATTTATATTTTTTTAAATGTAAAGTAATATATTACATTTAAATGGAATATATTACATAACAATTATGTCAATTACAGGATTACAAGCTTGTTTTCTAACATTTTTTAAATAAAACCAATTATAAAATATCAATATATGTATATTTGTCGTAGGTATGAAAAAAGTAAAATATAAAATGGACAAACGCTTACTAACATTGCAATAAAACTTCCACTTACAGTTTTGCAATCCAAACGCAATATTTCTATTTCACAAATAAAAATATCCGACAACGCTAAAATCACTGAAACTTCCGCGGCTGACAACGAAAACTGAAAAATATAACGGTACTTTTTGTTTTGGACTTGCATATCAACATTACGCTGTACTATTATGTGTTTGTTGTTGAAATAATATAAAATATCTAATTATAACTTGTAAATTTTAATATTTTAACATGATTTTAACTACTTTTCACAATAACTAACTTTTTGTCATCAAGATGACATTTTAGACGGCAACTGATGACATATATGTCATAATATTTGAATCTTAAATATGTATGTAATATAATTTAAATTACTATAATGCAACTTTATACTAAGAAAACATTTATACATTCACAAAATACAACAAAGTCTAATAATATAGTTTGAAAACAATGAATATTGAATTAAAATTGAAAAAGTTAAGCGCGACCCCTTGTGTCAAAATTAGATGATTAAATTTTCGCAATTTTGACACATTTGATGACCGGTGGCGCCTCTAGTGTTTGTTCGGGCGGTTGGGCTTTTACTCCCGCTTATGGCCATTAAAGAAAAAGTTCTAAAGGGGGATGTTTTGTGTTTTACATTTTTTAAATAAAATTAGAACGGCACTGATAAACCGGGATTTAAGTCGGCCATATTTGACGCCTATCGCGGTGTACCTAAGATTTTTGATATGCTCCTTCCTTAGTTTTCTTATTCAAAGAGCTAAATATTATGCTTTCTCTATGGATACAACAGACTACCGCAAGCTGTTGCTAGGATATTTTATTAATTTTAATTGTGTATTTTAGACCATTGCCTGGAAACTTATATGGTGAAATTTTGATAAAATAATTTAGTACTCACTAAAAACACGGTATGTCGCTAGTGGTAGGAAAAATAATTTTTAGAGGTTACTAGTTTATTTGGTTGCCTGTGATATGCATATACAGGGTGTTTCCTAATTAATCTAAAAAATAAAAAATCGTTAGAAAACGGCTTAAGGCGGGTTCTTAATAAGTATATTTATTTTTTTCTCGGCAACCGTTTGATGAACAAGAAAAACTCAAAAGATTAATTTTGTTGAAAAAGGATGGCCAGTCAAGAAAAAAATATATTTTCTTTAAAAAAGCAGTAGTGTACCATTTATTTTAAGCAAAATATCGATTTTTTTTAATTTTTAACACTCTGTAGATCAGAAAGGAAGTACTTTAGACCCAATGGTTATATATAAAAATTGTTTTAAGAACACATGAGGAATCACACCACAATTTTTTAGACTAATTAGAAAACACCCTGTATATTGTCAACTTGACAATGATTGTTGATAAATCAAAAATACCTTTTCTGTGAAAAAGCCCGATTTTCGCAGGAAAAATGTTGGTTTTTATTGAATTTGGGCCTGCGTCTGCAAATACCGGTATGTTTTTTAATATTCTATCTATCTAAATTTTAGATATCATAGTCAGAAATAGTTTTATTATTTATTAACTGTAAAAATGGTATACTTATAAGTTTTATCAAATATTGTGATTTACTTTCTGCCTTGTAGTCAAAATTTATATTTAATAAACTGTAAAATATATATATTCTTATGTTTTATTAAAGTTACTCTGATATACTAATATATCAGTGTAACTTTAAAACTAAATCCTTTGAAATCAAATATAAACATAAAAAATATTTACAGCAGAAAAGGCGAAGGCGCTGGGTTAAACGTAGTCTCTACTAAGAACACGGAGGGGCGCTTTGACCCAAAATTTTACTATTAAGTTTCATATCTATCTTAATAGAAGATTATTTTCTTTATCTATGATTTTAGACATTGTGAATGATCGTAAACTAAAAAGTATAAAGTCTAATTGAAACTACTAATTTATTCCACTAATTGGGAGGTTCTGAATGAAGCTTTACTTAGATCACTTATTTTACTGACTTAAATGAGGAAACTTAAAACTAATTTTATAAAGTTATCCCTCAGGAAAAAGATAATATGTTCTTATATCAACATCATAGAAAAAAGTAACTATTTGTAACATTGGCGTATACTTAGCAAAAAAATGCAACAAAATCTTTACTTCTGGTGGTTTCTAAGAACCAACGCACTTGTAACAATTAAAATAAATCACTCTACGTTTGACGTCACTAGTTGTAGTAATGCAAGATAGTTATGTGGGTGCTTATGTTGCCGACAATAAATGTATGTAAAACAAAGGTTACTTTAAGATGGCATTGTTAATTTGCAATTGTAATACATAAATTGTTTTAAAAATAAAACTTGTTTTTCTATTTAGATTTATGATGGCCAAATTTGGTCTTTACTCTTTGAAAATCGAAGAAATTTGGGCATAATGGAATTTTTCTTTCGAATCATAGTTTGTCCAAGGTACAGGGTGTTCTGATATTCCGTGGGCATAGAACTACTACGTATTTTGGAACCAAAATAAGATCATTGAACACAATTTACATTTATACAAAAAATCAGAAACAATTTTTATTCGTGTGGGATTAAATCAACTGAAAACTAAGACAATGTTCATTGTAAATTAGTAACAAAGTCAATAATAAATTAAAATACTCTTATTAATATTGTTTTTTTATATAAAAATAATTTTTTTTAACTAATATATTTTTGGAAATTATTTAGTTAATTATTAGGCTATCAAAGAGGAATACACAAAACTGTTTAACATTATATTACAACATAAGAAAATACCAGAAGAATGGAAACAAAGTATAACAATACCCATTTTTAAAAAGGGAGATAAAACAGACCCAGCAAACTATAGAGCAGTGTTTCTCAATCTTTTGTAGAGTGAGGAACCCTAGAGTGCACTTTTTTTTTCTAGGGAACCCCTACCCTATATTCTTAAATATAAGACATAGTGCATGTTTGGTTTTGTGTCAATATATCGATATTAATACTACTTATTGAGCTTCTAAATTAAGAGTAAATAAAAAAATGTAAGAATTAAGTACATAATATATAATAACTCAGAAACAGTAAAACACTTAAATATTCATTACAAATATTTTTTTATGAGCTTAATGCGAAGGATGGGCCTGTTTGTTTGATACAAGTTTGTCGATATCGGGTTCAATGTTTGAAAGTTGTATCCGCATATCTGCTTCAGGATTAAGTTTACTTCTTAAGTCGGTTTTTGTAAGAGCATACTTCGAAAACCCTACTTCACAACGGTAAGTTGTAGCAAACGGCAACAATTTTTTAACAGCAAAATTGGCTAATTCTGGATATTCACTTCTAAGCTGGGCCCAAAACTGCAACAATGTAGCCGAGTTGAAAGTAGTTTTAAGGTTTCCATCGGCAGCAACATCAATAAGTTGTTCAATTTGTTTTACAGTTAGGGTTTGATGAAACTTTTCGACTGGGACTGAGAATGGATTGCGAACCCAATCAAGATCCTCTTCTCGTCTTGGAAAATATTCTCTGATTGAAACTTGTAGGTTCTGAAGATGGTTTATTATCTCCGAAGTGATTTCTGCTGACAATGCAGTCTTCGACTCACACACAAAATCATGCAGTGTAGGAAAGCACTCCGAGATTCCTCTGTTTATACACGATTCCCAAAACTGTATTTTATTTAACTTGGCCTGGATTTTGTCATATAAGGAGATTACTGTTACAGAAGTTCCCTGGAGTGATAAATTTAATTCATTAAGGCTTGAAAAGACATCGGCAAGATATGCCAAACATTGTAACCACTTGATGTCAGTTATTCTTGATGATAATTCAAATGAAGAGTCATTAAGAAACACCATCACCTCATTTCGCAGAGTAAACAGGCGAACCAATACTTTTCCTCGCGATAACCATCGCACTTCGGTGTGAAGCAAAAGCGTGGTGAATTGGCTACCCATTTCTTCACAAAGAACAGCAAAAATTCGTGAATTTAGAGGCCTGGACTTTATAAAATTTACAATTTTTACTGCTTCATCCAAAACGTTTTTAAGAACGGGAGGAATTTTTTTTACTGCCAATGCTTGTCTATGAATAATACAATGGCTACTTTCAATTTCTGGAACGACATTTTTAACACGTGCAACAAATCCAGAATATTTACCAGTCATTGCTTTTGCACCGTCAGTGCAGATATTAATGCACTGATTCCAATTAAGTTCTTTTTCAGTGATATAAGAATCGATCATCTTAAAAATTTCCTCGCCGGTTGTATGGGTCTTCAAAGGTTTGCAAAGTAACATTTCTTCTTCTGCAGAGTTGTTGTGTATGTACCTCACAATAACAAGCAATACTGCACACCCTGCCACGTCTGTTGTTTCATCAAGCTGTAGTGCATACCAACCACTACCTTTTATCCGTTGAATAACTGTATTTTCTATTTCGTTACTAATTTCATAAATTCTCCTATGAACAGTATCGTTTGAAAGTGGCAGCATTTTTACACTATTACTAAACTTTTCACCAATCATGGTTTCGACAACATCTATTAAACAAGGTTTAATAAGTGTTTCGGCAATTATATGCGCTTTTCCAGCCTTAGCTATGCGGTAACTTACTTGAAATGAGGCTTTACATGCTTTTTCATTAATGCTGCTACCCACTAAAGACGATAAATTCTTTTTACTTTTATTCATTTCCACTAACTTGCGTTGAAAAAAATCCACAGGTTTGTCCTTGTATTCACTATGATTTGTTTGTAAGTGTCTTAGAAGTTTCGCTGGAGCTAATGAACTGTTGCTGAAAGTCTTAAAACAAATTACACACTGGCTGTTTGGCGCACTAGGATCCCCAGTGGAAGCAAAACCATAGGATAAATATTCTGGGCAATATTTTCTAATTTTAATTTTCTTATTCGCAACGGGAACAAAACTTGAAGTTGACGGCTCATCGCTGCTAGCATTACTCCAAATCCCTTCAACAGTTTCATCTTGACTGATGGTTGGATCTTCCTCTACCTCTTGTTTTCTTTTAAAACAACCAGTTTTCAGCCATTTATCCATTTTAAATAATAATTACATAAGAGTAAAGGCAAGAAAAACAAACAAATCGTCTTTCAACGGGTTTAAAACAAACACTTTCAATGCGAAGACTGCGTAAGGAAGGCTACCGCATAAAAACAAAAGCACCTAGGACAGCGGCCGGCGATTACTAGAAGGCACAAAATAGCAAAATACATACACGGCATTACAATGACTGCAAAGCGAAGTAAAATTAACGAGTCGCAACAAGCGCGCGAGCTCGGGCTCGGATGCAGATCAGAAGGGGAGTACTAAGAATATTTTTTTTATTTACACCATTTCATTGTTGGGTGATACCACAATTTAAAAAAAAAATTATTGGCTTCTTGCGGAACCCCAATCGCCCCTTTGCGGAACCCTGGGGTTCCGCGGAACCCAGTTTGAGAATCACTGCTATAGAGGAATAACATTACTGAGCACCTCGCTAAAACTTCTGACTAAGATCATTGCGGACAAAATCTCCTCAATAGTGCCAATAAGCGAGGAACAACAAGGATTCCGAAGAAACCGATCAACTACCGATGCACTGTTCATACTCAGGCAACTAGTTGAAAAATCCTTAGAATATAACTCTCCAGCCTATCTATGTTTTATAGATTTAACAAAGGCCTTTGATAGAGTCCAACTAAAAGACATCATCACCATCTTGGAAAGCAGTAATGTCTCGAAAGAACTCACCGAACTTACCAAGGACTTAAACACAAACACAACAACCCAAATAAGAACAAACTTTACCTTAACGCAGCATCTTCGAACTACAACTGGTATTTGCCAAGGCGACAGTCTCAGCCCTCTGCTATTCAACACAATCATGGATCAAGTAATAAAAACCGTCAAGAATCCTGGATTAGGATATCGAATGGGAATGCATAAAGTAAACATATTATGCTATGCCGATGACGCAGTACTTATTGCAGAGTCAGAGGATGACCTCCAAAGAATGCTACAAGCTTTTAACAGACAGGCAGAAAAACTTAACATGCAAATTTCCACAGATAAGACCAAATGCATGACCATTACAAAGGAGCCTCTACGGTGCAAATTGGTAATAAAAAACAAAACTATTGATCAGATAATGTCATTCGAACACCTCGGATGCAAAATTACAAGCTCAGGATTCCTGGAAGAAGATGTAAGGAAACAAGCCAGTAAAGCTGCCGCAATATCAGGACATCTTAAATATCCCATATGGAAAAACAAACATTTGAGTACAGAATGTAAGTCAAGAATATACAAAACCTGCATACGACCAGTGATGACATATGGTGCGGAAACCAGAGCTGAAACATCAGTAACAAAGAGAATCCTACGAACTACTGAAATGAAGACCTTAAGAATGATAACTGGATACACATTGAGGGACAGACAGAGAAATGTAGACATAAGAGAAAAGTGCCAAACAATCAACGTTGTCAGATGGATAAGGCAGAGAAGAAGAGAATGGAATCAGCATGTCAATAGAATGGGCCCCGACAGAATGGCCATAATAATTCGCAACAACGTACCCCATGGCAGAAGACCTACTGGACGACCACCTAAACGTTGGCAAGACAGTTGGCAGTCAACCTCGCAAGAGTTGCTTAGACGAGGAGGAAACCGGAACTAAACAGGCGATACGCCTTCTAAAAGAAGAAGAAGATTTAGTTAATTGAGTTGAATGACAGGTTTATCACCAGTGCAAAAGGGTTGTAGATCTTTATATTTTCGCTGAAAGAATTAGCTATTGTTTTAGCGTTATTGTTCTATAACTTTCAGGAATTACCGGTAACAGCTGGTTGGGCAAAAATAATTTGCCCGTTTTTTTTAATGCATGAGCAATACAACGGATTGAGTAAAATTGCCCGAAAACAATTGATTAAAAAAAAACGGATATAAAATTAAAAAGGTATAATATTGAGATGCGCAAATTCGTTATTTAAAAAAGGAGCAATGGGCATGTCATGACGTTGATATCTCAAAATCGCCAAAAATCGAGATACGCCATTTCGTCATAAAGCCGACGATATAGCTAAAATAAAAATTGTATTTATATTTCCACGAAAAAACAAAAGAAAGTTAGTAAAACCCAAATTGTTTTGACAATAATTCGTATTATTAACACCACGCGTGTCTAATTAATTTAATTTGACAGAAATGTTTACCATTTCCACGTATAAATATCCTTCTTTATGTTAGTTGGCAGCTTTAATTTTCGCTAACGAACAAAATAATATCCCTGTCAATCGTAATAGTAAAAATAAATAACGGATTCGTTTGTTGCTCGTACCAAACGCCAAAAAAAACTGCGGTTATCGATTTGCCAGCGTTTGCCAGTACCGACGCACTTGTACCAATTAAAATAACTCGCCCAGAACCGAAAGAATCGCGAATAAGAACCATTGACGTCACTGGCTTTGTTGCAAGGCGAGAGCGACGATTTTTTCGTCATTATGCAAAAGCCGGTACGAGTTAAGTAACCTTTCATCGACCGAAGAATGAATTATAATGGTCGCCGGTTGTTAAATGTCCATGATTATGTCGTAACAGTACCCGCGCACGACTTCTTTTCTCAGTTAATTTACTAATAATTAAGGATGAATTTTTCTGCGTTATCTTCCTGTTTAAATATAGATCTACATTAATTTTTTTTTTAATAAGCAGGTATATTCTTGGAGAGATCAGGGCTATCAAGTGTCTTATAGTTTCTTTGTTTTTGTTTTATTTATACTTTAAAGAGGAGAATCATGTTTAAATCATATTATTGACATATAAATTAGACTTGAATAACAAGTTTTTGCATTGAATTTGTATTATCGTATTCAGTAAACCTATTGATTTAAGTAAGAACAATCTTTGGATTGTCACGGTTTTTTTTAACATGACACTGTCTCCTCACCAAACACTTCAGTAGATTGAATGTAAGAAACAACGGCGAATGCAGATTCTGTGAGAAAAATGGGGAAACACCAGAATACCTCATCACTGAATGCGCCGAAACTACAACCATTCGTGCCATTACTTTGTGGATATTTAAGATTTTGCATTGAAAGATTACAATAAAAGTTCTGTTGAGTTCAGATGTGCCGAGTATAAGAGATAAGACATAGGACAAAAGATTATGATATGGATGCAGAGATAACTGAAAGTGATGTGTGTTTTTATACCATGATTGAAGAACCCATGACTTTTGAAGAAGAAGCCTTCCTCGAACCAGATGACATTACGACTTAAGGTGTATCCAAGAATTTATAGCTTTGAGAAACACCTCACTGTAGTATTGAGTAATAAAAAGGATTGGAAGGAAGAAACGCTTACTCAGCATATAAAAGACCATACCATAACGTGGTATACTGATGCTTCCAAAACCAAAGCAGGGACAGGGATAGGAGTATTTGGGCCGAAAACTAAATACTCCGAACCAATGAGCACCTACCCCAGTATCCTTCAGGCAGAAATTTACGCTATTGAAAGATGCGTACAATTTATCTTAGATAGGAATTATCAAAAACAGGAAATTGCCATAAACGCGATCAACTCAGTAACCATCAATTCGAAGTTGGTCAAAGAAGGCAATGAAAAAGCAAATGATCTAGCTAGGAAAGGAGCGAACACTCCACTAACTGGACCAGAACCGTTCTGTTTTCCCACCGAGAACCAACTGAAAGCGGTTCAGTGAAAGCGGTGAAAGCTGAGAAACAACGGCGAATGCAGATTCTGTGGGGAAAATGAGGAAACACCAGAACACCTTATCATTGAGTGCGCCGAGACGACGACCATTGGTGCCATGAACTTTGGTACGGCTGATGTCGAGGATGGAGAGCTGGCCTCTGTAGAGCCGTCTCAGATACTGGCTTTTGCTAAAGCCCTGATACTGTATGATGAGTTATAACTCGTTATAAAGAAAGGGGAACACACAATAGACCTGGAAGGTCGCTGTGATTAACTCCCCTCCTAAACATTCTACATTCTACTTTCTAAGGCGTATCCACAGTAACTGGATTCAAATAGCTCAAGATAAGGAGTTATGGAAGCAAACGAGGGAGGCCCACGTCCAGCAGTGGACTTCAGTGGCTGGTTGAAGATGAGTATCTAGAAAAACTACCGATGCACGGAAAGAGGCTATGGAAAAGTAGTTGAAAGTTCTGCAAGAAAACAATAATGTAGAATGTAGAATGTTTAGGAGGGGAGTTAATCACCGCGACCTTATAGATCTATTGTGTGTTCCCCTTTCTTGAGTTATAACGAGTTATAACTCATCATACAGTCTCAGGGCTTTAACAAAAGCCAGTATCTGAGACGGCTCCACAGAGGCCAGCTCTCCATCCTCGACATCAGACGTACCAAGGTTCATGGCACGAATGGTCGTCGTCTCGGCGCACCCAGTGATAAGGTGTTCTGGTGTTTCCCCATTTTCCCCACAAAATCTGCATTCGCCGTTGTTTCTCAGTTTCAGCCGTTGAGGAGACAGTGTCCTGTTAGAAACCCCGTGATAATCCGACGATTGTTTTTACTTAAATCAAGGAAAACCGTTGATTTTTCTCGGTCATAAGTCCTAAGGAACTTTTTCGAGTGTCTTAGACCGTTGGAGGACACCCATTCCAAGTTACGGATGGAGTCTTCCAGATTCTTCAATTCCGCTTTCAGTTGGTTCCCGTTTGGAAAACAGAACGGTTCTGGTCCAGTTAGTGGAGTGTTCGCTCCTTTTCTAGCTAGATCATTTGCTGTTTCGTTGCCTTCTATCTCTTGGTGAGCAGGCACCCAGAGTAGGAGGACTTTATTTTCTTTGCCTAATTTGTTGAGCTTCTCTAGGCATTCTTTGACCAACTTCGAATTGATGGTTACTGAGTTGATCGCGTTAAGTGCTGCTTGACTATCGGATAGGATGGCAATTTCCTGTTTTCGATAGTTCCTATCTAAGATAAATTGTATGCATCTTTCGATAGCGCAAATTTCTGCCTGAAGGATACTGGGGTAGGTGCCCATTGGTTCGGAGTATTCAGTTTTCGGCCCAAATACTCCTATCCCTGTCCCTGCTTTGGTTTTGGAAGCATCAGTATACCACGTGATGGTATGGTCTTTTATATGCTGAGTAAGCGTTTCTTTCTTCCCAATCCTTTTTATTACTCAATACTACAGTGAGGTGTTTCTCAAAGTTGTAAATTCTTGGTATGTCATCCACTGGGAGTTGGAGAAGTGGAATTTTCTTTTTGAGGGTGTTCCAAGCCACTGACCTGAAAATTCTCCCAGTACTGTTTCCGTCAGTAACCATTCTAATCATTGTCGCATTGGCATAACTACCGACGACAATGTGCAGTGGTTTTAGGTCTAGAATGACCTCCATTGCTGCTGTTGGACATGTTCTGTGACATGATGAAAACAATAATACATGGTGTGAAGTTCCTCAAATACATCTGGAAGAATCAAGATATCCGGTGACAGTAAGTGGCTGTTACAATTAAAGATATAAACAACTTATAGAAAGTCGATACCAAGATAAAAAAATAATGAAACGAGTCTGAAAAGAATGCCTTGAAACGAGTTTTAAGGTATATTAAAACTTCTTTAAGATTCAAATTCATCTTAAGATGAGATGAAGCTGCCGATGTTATGCGTGGATTTGTTGATTCAGATTGAGGTGGAGTAAATTGAGATCTAGTAAAACACAATAGTCTGTGTTAATCTCATCTATTGAAAAAGGCCCTTTTGATGATAGAACAACATTGGGTATAATAACTGTGCTATCATAAACTTGATTTGAGGACCTTTACTTGATTATAACTAGTGATGGGAAAAACCGATTAATTTCAATAATCGTATACTCGAGTTTCAAGCCATTTCAATAATCGAGCCATCGCTCCAGCGAAATTCCGCTCGTATTAAAAATACGGTTTTTCGCCCGTTGCTTGTCGCTTGTACTTTCAACTCGTAACGCTAAGCAGTAAGTTGCGTGCGCAGAGCACATATTCTTTCGTTTGATGAACGGCAAGTAGCAAGCGACGAGCGACGAGTAATCGCTTGATTCAGTTTACTTTGAAGTATTGTCGATGTAGGTCGTAACATTTTGTAACGCAACGGATAACGTCGTATAAATTTGCTGCAAATGTATTAAATTCTCTCCTGCAATGTATGTATAAAATTCTCTCCGCTTTGTATCGAGTATGTCACATTAATATCAGATTTCAATTTATTTCATTCTAGGATCGCTTGCGTTTGTCGCTCGTAAGTCGCCACTTGCATCGCTCGTTCATAATCGAGAGATGTCGGTTATTTCAATAATCGAGTATTCGAGCGAATTTTCCCTCGAGTTATCCCATCACTAATTATAACATCTGATAAACCCTAACTTATAGGCAACGCTATGAAATTAAATCATAAATGTGATTCCTAAAAACATATGAGTATTTGTTTAGAACTTAATAGAACTACATGCGTATGTTTACCTGTAATGCATTAAATGAAGTATTGTTTCCGCAGAAAATCCAGTCTTAAGCGCAAAAGCTCTCATTCATCATTGTCTAATAAACTCTATTTTCACCCTTAATCCACCTCCATAAATTGTTTCGATAAAAAACGTTACATTTCACATCAACAATATTTATTTTGCGCCGTTCGACAAGAGCTTATATAAATATTTGATAATCCAGTTCGACATTATAATTTTCCAACGTACCTTATACAAATAATGCAGATTGAAATATTTAATTATTGGATTATATCACATGGTAGTTATAATGTTTAGACTACTGACATGTATGTATAAAACATAGGCCAACAAAAATGATTTTAAATGGTGTAGTTTAAAATTCGAGAAAAAATATTATTGTTCCCAAGCAGCATTTGGACGTCGGGACAACGTTGTGTCACGCGACCAAACGTCGGAGCGCAACGTCGGCATAACTTCGTACCAACCCTAGTCTGCACTAGTTTGGAGAATAATTTTTGGGTCGAAACGACGTTGGATACCGACGTTGGCTAGAAGCCTAATTTAGTACAAACTGCAACGTTGTTTAAAATCCTAATTCACAGAAATACAAAACTAATATGGCGTCTAAGTCGCGTTTTATCCTAAATTGGGATACTTATAGTAAAAATATTATTTTTATGATTTAGTTAGAGACATATGTCAGATGGCAGTGAAGGAAAACAAAACAAAAGTATTTAAGTGTGGAGGATGTTTGAAGATCATAATTATTGAAACACTTTAACCAAGGCAAAAAAGTTAAACGCAAACAACTTTATTGATAAATGTATTGTTTCTACTTTGAAAAATACTAATGGGCCTTAAAATTAAAGAAGTTTTAAAAATTTTCTTGAATTTTTTTTTTAGTAAAATGAGAATAATTTATTCGCAGTCGAAAAAATTGTTTCCGCGTGTTTTTTAGGGTCAAATATTTCAAAGTAATGTATTCAAAAAGCAGGAATCGCTATTTTAGTAACGAAACATTTTCTTATTTAACAACATGGCGGCTTTCACTTTGTTGTTTTGGAGATTAAGATGGAGTAGTTAGAGTAGTCGCATACTGGACTAATAAAGTCGCAGTTCGGCCTTAACAGGTAGTATACTAGTCGCAAGATTGCCTAATTTAGTCATCCTAGAGTCTAGCTTGTGCCGCCCTCTATAATCTAAATAAACGAGGGAGTGGATAAACTATCGGTATTATATGTCGATGTATATTTAAATTTAGTTTTATATGTACCTTTCTTATGTCCCATTTTAATTAAGTTTTTTTTATAAAAACAAAAACAGCACTGAACTGTTTGACTGAACAGAACAATGAAGTGAAAATTTAAGATTTAAGGTTATGGTTCAATACAGTTGCAAAAAGGTAGTGACTCGACGTCCTACCAACGTAAGAATCAGGAAATCAGAGTAAAACAGACGACGTTTGCATAACGTTGGAATAGGTCCTGAAACTGACGTCGGAAAACTCTATATTGTCCAACGTTGTAACTACGTTGTCCGAATCACCTAAAGATCACTTAAGCAAAAAAGGTTACAAGACAACGTTTATTCGACGTCGCAGAAACTTCTACTTTGCTGTAGTACTAGTCCAACGTCGGCACAACGTTATAAAAACGTTTAAATTTATTTTAATACCCAAGGTAGGGAGCTAACTATTTTTTGTAACTAATCCAACGTTGTGTTTAGTAAACATGTGGTCGCAAGTCGTGAAAATGCTACTTGGGTTGTTAAATATTTCTATTTATAAAAAATGTCTATACCTATGTGGCGGATTCATCTCCCCAAAAATCCTATATGGGTATTTTGCCACTGCAAGAAAATCTACAAAATAAAATAGTTATTTTTTGTAAACATTTCTGTGTTAATCCAAACGGAAACTACTTGTCAGAAGCTAGGTTTACAGATATACAAATTTGCCTAACGAACAAAAAAATGCTTAACGTTTCGGAAACTTTATCTCTTTCCGTCGTCGGAAGCCAAAAGAAATACAAAGAATAAAGAAGAAAACGTGTTCTCGAATAGTTAAATTTAAATATTTTAAATAGTTTTTTCTTTATTCTTTGTATTTTTTTTTGCTTCCGACGACGGAAAGAGATAAATTTTCCGAAACGTTAAGCATTTTTTTGTTCGTTAGGCAAATTTGTATATCTGCAAACCTAACTTCTGACAACTAGTTTCCGTTTGGATTAACGCAGAAGTGTTTAGAAAAAATAACTATTTTATTTTGTAGATTTTCTTGCATTGGCGAAATACCCATATAGGATTTTTTGGAGAGATTTCTATTTATGCCAAAAGCAATTAGGAATCACATATATTAGGTAGAAGTGAAGTGATATGAACCCATTAAATGTAATAACTATAGAAAAAATAAACTGAACACTCATATAATGCTTATTTTAGATCATATACTCAATCAGCAAGCGAAGCTTGGGTTGGTGTTTACATCTCTAGCAGTCAGTAGAAGTATCAATCATTAGATGTATTGAATGTTAAGGTATACCCTGTGGGCAACAGAAAGTCTTGGCTCGGTATCCACTTGTCTAGGAGTGTATAACGATCTTGATCGTACTCTTCGCACTCACGAAACTCGATATCCAAGGCAAGAATTGCGGATCCCGAGAATCAAACCAAACTCTAGGTATAATTGATGGAGTAGCCTTTTTGTGTAAGTATCGACTGATGGTTCATAGCTTAATTTAGAATAAAATGCAAACCTATACAAGATAAAATATAAATAAGACTGATTTACTTAATTCAAACTTACCATATATAAATTTAAATAATTGAAATACATCTTAGCAACTAAATTCCATTATCAAATTAACTACAACAAACATTTTGGCTCCTCTCACCTAAATCTGAATTTTCCCACTTTCTTTAGAAATAGTTTTAAGTACTCCTCATGAAATTTGGGTAATTTTAGATGCATAAATGCTGCCATGGTAATTGCAAATTATTTGTTATAAATTATAAAGCTCAGCTTGGCATTCTGTCACAAATAATTTGGATAATTTTAACTTTTATGACTTGTACCCGTATTTTATAGTTTTGTTACTTGACTTTGTTCGTTTGAGAAATATATTTGACTCGCTTTGATTGTTTTTTGTTTATAATATTTTTAACTTCCCGGCTTGAAGATGGGATTGTGATTTCCTAAACATGTTGCTTAAATTTTTTAAATAGTAAAAATTGTAAATAATTTTTTTATACAAGACTGTGAATTTGAGTCTCCTCAGTAGACGATTTTAACTAATTACAATATATTATGTTTATTGTCTTACTACCAGGGGCGCATATACGCGAGGGGTAATGGGGGTAATTACCCCTCCCAGAAAGAAATTAATTTATTTTAATTATTTCTTTCGAAAATCGACAACTATGAAACTATGAACGCTTCCCGGACACAAACGGTACATTGTGAGACAGGAAATTGTAGAGAGAAACAAGCCCTATAACATAAGATACAACATTTTAATGAACAGTCCTTTCCATAAAATCAATAAAATGAAAAATATATGAAATAATATACATGTACTGATTTCTTTCGAAAATCGACAACTATGAAACTATGATCCCTTCCCGGACACAAACGGTACATTGTGAAACAGGAAATTGTAGAGAGAAACAAGCCCTATAACATAGGATACAACATTTTAATGAACAGTCCTTTCCATAAAATCAATAAAATGAAAAATATATGAAATAATATACATGTACTGATTTCTTTCGAAAATCGACAACTATGAAACTATGATCCCTTCCCGGACACAAACGGTACATTGTGAAACAGGAAATTGTAGAAAGAAACAAGCCCTATAACATAGGACACAACATTTTAATGAACAGTCCTTTCCATAAAATCAATAAAATGAAAAATATACGAAATAATATACATGTATTGATTTCTTTCGAAAATCGACAACTATGAACCCTTCCCGGACACAAACGGTACATTGGGAAACAGGAAATTGTAGAAAGAAACAAGCCCTATAACATAGGATACAACATTTTAATGAACAGTCCTTTCCATAAAATCAATAAAATGAAAAATATACGAAATAATAGATGTGTATTGATTTTTTTCGAAAATCAACAACTATGAAACTATGAACCCTTCCCGGACACAAACGATACATTGTGAAACAGGAAATTGTAGAATGAAACAAGCCCTTATATAACATAGGATACAACATTTTAATGAACAGTGCTTTCCATAAAATCAATAAAATGAAAAATATACGAAATAATATACATGTACTGATTTTTTTCAAAAATCGACAACTATGAAATTATGATCCCTTCCCGGATACAAACGGTACATTGTGAGACAGGAAATTGTAGAGAGAAACAAGTCCTATACAGGGGCGTATATACGGGAGGGGTAATAGGTGTTATTACCCCTCCCAGAAAGAAATTAATTAATAAGATAAAATTTGGTATAAAATAAAATTGTTACAAAAAAGTTAATAATACAAATTAAAACAGAATATCCAAACCAGTCCAAGTAGATTTTTTCCACAGTTACAATACCTTCCAGCAAAAATTTAATTCAAATTTAGTACTTTTTTGAATATTCACACTACCTCTCCCAGACTCAATCTCTAGATGCACCACTGCTTACTACTATACAGATATGGCATTAAAAACATTCAAAATATTTTTTTTTTCTATTAAAAATATCTGTTTTGAATTAATTTTTAATATTGTTTAAATAAAAAATATATAATTATTTATTTCATCCCACCTTTATGTTAAACGGAGTGTTCAGATAATAGCGGTTAAGGGTTTTAATAAAAAAATTCTGGAGAATTGTGGATATTAAAATAAAAAGAACAATGGACGACGATTTTTTCACTCCGGCGAGCAAAGCGAATGCAAGAATTTTATTATGAGAAAAGTTGAAATGGTTGAAAATAAATGAAGAATGTTAGTTATTTGAGGAATTCTCTCTTATACAGAGTCGCAAAGCTATAACAGCGCCAAATGAAACTAAATAAATCTGTTACAAAAATGAAAACTAAAATAACGTACTTTGCTAAGAGTTCTTTTGTCAGATTTCTTGTTAGTCTGATGATGTAGAAGATCAGTGAAAGGAAGTAAAATGTTTAGGATTGTAAGAATACAAGAACTAAATATACAGTGTTGTTCACCACATACGACACGGAGTATTGTAGCTAAACGATTAGATTTTTACAAATTGTAAGTGTTGGGTTCGTCGAAGGACTATTAGAGCTACAATCTAAAAATATTTTTACAAGATACAGAGTGTCCCAAATAAGTAAAAAATATTATAGTTGTATTTTTATAAATAGAACACCCTGTATATTATTATATTTTTGGATTCTACGATTGAAATAAAGGTAAATTTGATCAAGGTTTATAACACTTAAACCTTACGATTTTTCAAATATTTTCAATTTTATGAAATTGCAGTAAAAAATTTAAGGCTTTATTTCTCCAAGAGTATCAAAGTTTTTAATATTAAATATTTACTGAAGATTATTTATTGATCAGATATTGTGTTGCAGTAATAAAAACTTTACTACATTATACAGAGTGTCCAAAAATTTATATTAAATAATTACTAGCTTTAAACGGCAATAACTTGTTTAATTTAAATGGAACACCCTATATATTTGACGTGAATCAGATGCACAATGTAATTGTCTATCAAATTGTATTGTTCCATTTTTACCCATCTCTTCAAGTTTTCATAGAAAATGCATTTTCTTATAATTTAGACCTCATTTATCACTATACCCATGGAATATTGACATTTCAGCTTATTTTTAAAGATGTAACAAATTTTCAAATGGTACAGATACCAATATTGTCGATATAGTTGGCTTATTTAATTAAAAAATAAAAAAAAACTGTTTAAATATTTTTTGTTAGAGGACCAATTAATATGATCTTAGTATTCAAACTACATTAATTGACTATTTGCGTTGTAGTAATACTTGCTCCAAATACTAAAAAAAAATAATGTTGTGTGGGTATTAGACAGTGTGGTAAAAAGTAACACCTTATAAATTTTATTTCATTTATTGACGAATGCTTATTTATAAAAATAGAGACATTTATTTTCATAACTTATTATTATATTGATTTCTGAGCCAAATCCACATTTATTTAGAATAATTTATAAATTAAAACAATTTAAAATATGTAATTAACTAATTTTTAGTGTTTTTGGTAGGAAATAATGGTGGTATATTTAATTGGTATACTCTTTTACAAAGATTTAAATAGTTTTTTGTATACCAATGGGCTTGCAATATTTACCACCAGTACATTTTGTGCATATTATGGTGCTATAAAAAAATATAAAATGTCAATATTCCATGGGTATAGTGATAAATGAGGTCTAAATTATAAGAAAATGCATTTTCTACGAAAACTTGAAGAGATGGGTAAAAATGGTTTAATACAATTTGATAGACAATTACATTGTGCATCTGATTCACGTAAAATATATAGGGTGTTCCATTTAAATTAAACAAGTTATTGCCGTTTAAAGCTAGTAATTATTTAATATAAATTTTTGGACACTCTGTATAAGGTAGTAAAATTTTTATTATTGCAACACAATATCTGATCAATAAATAATCTTCAGTAAATATTTAGTATTAAAAACTTTGATACCCTGGGAGAAATAAAGCCTTAAAATTTTTAATGCAATTTCATAAAATTGAAAATATTTCAAAAACGGTATGGTTTAAGTGTAATAAACCTTAATCAAATTTACCTTTATTTTAATCGTAGAATCCAAAAATAGAATAATATACAGGGTGTTCCATTTAAAAAAATACAACTATAATATTTTTTACTTATTTGGGACACTCTGTATCTTGTAAAAATATTTTTAAATTGTAGCTATAATAGTCCTTCAATGAACACAAAACTTACAATTTGTAAAAATCTAATCGTTTAGCTACAATACTCCGTGTCGTATGTGGTAAACAACCCTGTATATGTAGGTAATTAATCTTAAAATTTTGATCAAAAAAACTTAAATTGATTGCCAACCGAATGAGCAAAATCAGAATAGCCAACATTTTACGCTTAGTACTTTAATGAATAAGCTATTCCGAAGATGGTAAAATCGAATTATTCATGAAACGTGTACAAGACAAGTTACAAGTAAAAATTTGTAAATAGTTTTATTGACAACTAATTATACCAGAAATGTCAAATTGATGTTCTACCAAGATTATAAAGAATGTTTCAGCATACCGATGTATCGACGACAATAACTATATAAGTTTCTCTGAGTAGCCTTATATAGTAATATTACCTTTGTTTCATAATGCCCAGCCGCACACAAGTATTTAAAGTATTTTTAGATCGCCTTGATGTAAGTTACATGAGAATAAAAACTACTAAATAGGCAATTATTTCTCTGTTCAACTACGAAGCGATCGCAAACAATTAAGTCTCATTGTTTGTCTTACGGAGAGCCATAATTTTCTTTAAGCGTTTTATCGTGATAAGTAATTGTATTGAATTGAATATGGAGATTTTTAGGCATTTAGTAATAAGGTAGTTCGGAATGCGGTTTTTAACTAGAATCGTGTTCTTTATTAGGAAAACGTGGTGACAGCACCAGGAGCATAAATAACAAAAACGATTAATTATTTATACAGGGTGTGTATACATGGTTGTTCACCACATACGACACGGAATATTGTAGCTAAACGATTCGATTTTTGCAAATTGTAAGGTTTGGGTTCGTTGAAGGGCTATTAGAGCTACAATTTAAAAATATTTTTACAATATACAGAGTGTCCCAAATAAATAAAAAATATCAAAGTCGTATTTTTTTAAATGGAATACCCCTGTATATTATTACATTTTTAATTTCTACGATTAAACTAAAGGTAAATTTAATTAAGGTTTATTGCACTTAAACCTTACCGTTTTTGACATATTTTCAATTTTGTGAAATTGCAGTATAAATTTTAAGGCTTCATTTCTCCGAGGGTATCAAAGTTTTTAATATTAAATATTTACTGAAGTTTATTTATTGATCAGTTATTGTGTTGCAATAATAAAAAATTTACTCCGTTATACAGAGTGTCTAAATATTTATTTTAAATAATTATTAGCTTTAAACGGCAATAACTTGTTTAATTTAAATGGAACACCCTGTATATTTTATAAGAATCAGATGCACAATTTAATTGACTATCAAATTGTATTATACCATTTTTTAACTATCTCTTCAAGTTTCCGTAGAAAAAGCATTTTCTTGTAATTTAGAACTCATTTATTAATATACCCATGGAATACTGACATTTTAAATTATTTTTAAAGATGTACCAAATTTTTAAAGAGTTCAGATACTAATATTGTCGATATAGTTTGTTTATTTCTTTAAAAAATAAAAAAAAGTTTAAATATTTGTTAAAGAGGACCAATTAATATGATTCCAGTATTCAAACTACATTAATTGACTGTTTGCGTTGATTAATAATAATTGCTTCAAATACTAAAAAAATGAATTATGTATGTGTATTAGACAGTGTGGTAAAAAAACTAACACCTTAAAAATGTTATTTCATTTTTTGACAAATGCTTATTTATAACAACAGAGACGTTCATTTCATAACTTATTATTATATTGATTTCTGATTCAAATCCACATTTATTTAGAATAATTTATTAACGAACACAATTAAGTATGTAATTAATTAGTATTTGGACGGAAATACTGGTGGTATATTTAATTAAAGGTATACTCTTTTATAAAGATTTAAATAGTTTTCTTTTTGCATATAATGGGCTAGTAATATTATCGTTTTACTAAAAACGATAATATTACTAGACTATTCATTTTGTACATTTGTTGTTTTAAAAACAATCTAAAATGTCAATATTCCATTGATAAATGAGGTCTAAATTATAAGAAAATGCATTTTCCATGAAAACTTGAAGGAATAGGTAAAAAGTGGTTTAATACAATTTGATAGACAATTAAATTGTGCATCTGATTCTCATAAAATATACAGGGTGTTCCATTTAGATTAAACAAGTTATTGCCGTTTAAAGCTAGTAATTATTTAAAATAAATTTTTAGACACTCTGTATAAGGTAGTATAATTTTTATTAATGCAACACAATAACTGATCAATAAATAAACTTCAGTAAATATTTAGTATTAAAAACTTTGATACCCTCGGGGAAATGAAGCCTTAAAATTTATACTGCAATTTCACAAAATTGAAAATTTTTCAAAAACGGTAAGGTTTAAGTGTAATAAACCTTAATCAAATTTACCTTTATTTTAATCGTAGAAACTAAAAATGCAATAATATACAGGGTGTTTCATTTAAAAAAATACAACTTTGATATTTTTTATTTATTTGGGACACTCTGTATCTTGTAAAAATATTTTTAAATTGTAGCTCTAATAGTCCTTCAACGAACTCAAAACTTACAATTTGTAAAAATCTAATCGTTTGGCTACAATACTCCGTGTCGTATGTGGTGAACAACCCTGTATAGACGTGCATAAAAGATGCTGATTACACATGATACTCACCGGCGCGGCGTATGTAAAAACGGACACCTTAAAATTTTGATGTATTTTAAAGTTTAATATATTTTGTTCTAGTGGAACGATTTTGATGATTTTTTAAGCAATTTGTAGCTATCACATCAAGCAGTCACTGCAAATCCACACAATCCAAGGCTGGTAGAGAACTTTAAAGCAGCCAGCAACACGCTTCGAACAAATCTGCGCCAATTAAAGATAACTGGTGGTCAGAAAAGGCTAATCAGAATCAAGAGTACGCCACGCATCACGATTATCGTAAATTCTTTGAGGCTGTAAAAAAAGTATACGGCCCAACCAAGAAGGTAAGCTGCCCAATCATGGCACAAAATGGCGAACTTCTAAAAGAGGAAGAGCAAATTAGAAACCGCTGGAAAGAGCATTATAGCAATATCCTTAACAAAGGATATCAATACCCTAACTCAATACCCTAACAAAGAAAACAACACGAGCGAAACACGTGTAACAGTTTAACATTGTATAAACGTTGAGACCGAGACTTTGAGTCTTTTTTCTACTTTTTTAATTTGAAGCAGGTCTCTTTGAGAAAAATGGATGCCTTCTTTAAAAGAAAACAACCCCAATATGGAAGCACTAAACACAATACCTCAATATAACAGCAGGGATGCACTTTAGGCAATTATGAAAAAGTTCGGAGCACCCAACAAATTTCTTACGGTGTGTAAAAGCCTCCATAACAACAAGTCAAGACTGTTACATCATGGATCATTGAGAGATCCCTTTCTAACAAATACAGGAGTTAGGCAGAGATGTGTCTTAGCGCCTCTCCTATTCAACATATTCATAGCAGCGCTCTCCATTAGTGGACAGCAAACTGCAGGAGAGAGGATTGGGCATTAGATACAGATACGGCGGCGCGGCAGTCTGTTCAACATAAAAAGACTCAGGGCAAAAACACGTACAAAATTCATCACAGAGCTTCAATACGCTGATGACTGCGCTCTAATTGCAAACACGTTACAGCAATTACAAGAACCGCTGAAGACATACCTGGGCATACGAAGCTTCGGGTCTTATTTATTTTTCGGATCTTATTTACACTTATTTTCCACGTTAATTTTATGTAAATTTACCTTAATTTTTGAAGGCTAATGAAATAAAAAAAAACAAAAAAGAAGAATAAAATGAAAATTTCCAATAACAGAATTTATTTTAATATTTTTTACACTTTTATTAAACAACATTGGTAATGTATTTATCAAAATATTATAAAAACTAGAGTAAAACTAGCTGTAAAAGTGTGTAAAATTGTGTTTTCTGTTTTGAAATGAAAGTTCAGAAATATACCACACTTATACAAGGTTAGAAAAAAATGTAAAATGTAGAAAAATTTTGTTGGTAAATTTCCACCATATAGATGTCAAAAGATAAAATCAGTGACAAAATATATTATACAGTTTGCGAAAATTTTAAAAATACATTTTATAACGTACAAATAATTACACGAAGGCCAATCTGTAATAAATTTTTATACTTTGGTTTATATTCAAGGTATTAGAGAGATAATTGATACAATAAAAAATCTTTAATTGTTCCCCAAAAATTACCCATCTAACCTTTAGTTTGTTTATCTACTGCATAAACTCTCAAAATTTAAATTATTTTCGATAACATAAACTTTAGGTTAGTCTGTGCATAAACCAAAGTTACTGTGGTAATTTTGACCGGATAAAAAGGTATACTTATTATTTTAAGTTATTGTAGTACTAATATTTATCTTGATTTTTAATTTTTCAGATTAATGATGCTGTCGCTTGCTGTTGACGTCAGCCCGTGTACCAATTACCGATAAATCGAAAAAAATCCAGACCCTGTTGCAATATGGCTGGCGACCAACGTAATTGCTGTTAGGATAATGAATGGCGAGCATCGATTTTTACCGGATGCTTTTGATGTTTTGCCTGTGCCTTGAGCTTTTTCAACTTGAAGGGAGACAATTATTTATTTTCAGGTAAAATACAAAATCTATACAGGTATAGTTATTCTCTTTAAATTAGTTTGATAATAAATTTACTTTTTAGCCGACCATACCAATAGATATGGTAGGCTATTAAGATCGACAAAAAAAAGTTTTTTTAATTTCACTCAAAAAAATGACCTAAATACAAAATATTTTCATGGTGTCTGTCTGTCTGTCCGTCTGTAACACACTGTTCGGTTTTTATATGATTCAAAATAAAAAATATATAAATTGTAAAATTAGTAATTTTTTAATGGCCATAATGCGTTCTTTCAAAATCATCGAACAACTAAATCATTTCCATAGATCCAGTGACGTACCGTGACTTTGAATTTTGAGACCAAAAGCTGAAACAATATAATTTGTCAAAAAAATCATATTACAGTTATATGTTTTATTTTGCATAAAAATGTTAACTAATAACTTAGAATAATTATAATTCTTCCCTAACTAAGTGGTTTTATCGCTAAATTTAACTAAAGCTAAGTACAACACAAATCTTAAATACGTGGACTATTATAACAACAAATACATCGTAAAAGATTATTTTGGTAGCATTCTGAACTAGCATTCAAGTTAAACATTTTAGAAAATAATTTAAAGGAAAAATGTTAATTCAGTTAATATTAATTTTTGTATACTGCTCAGATTTATCTGGTCTTCTATCATATATTTTGGAAATTAGAGAATTACCTGAAGATTTTCATCTAAAAATTGGCATTGATAGTGGCGGTGGATCACTTAAAGTTTGTCTGAATGTGCTCCCTGAAAATGATCTCGAATATTTCAAGAAATATAAAAGTGCTGGAATTAATAAACTATTCATAATTGGCTTAGGACCAAAGTTGTCTGAATCTTACGCTAACATTAAAGGCCTCTTTGAGACGTTAGATCTGCAGTCCATATGTGGAATTTGTTCCAATACTTTTGCCGCTGACTGGAAGCTTATTATGATTCTCCTTGGTCTTCAGTCAAATTCATATACCCACACTTGCCCATGGTGTGATGTAAATGTAAAGGAAATGAAAATTAAAGGATCATTCAGAACTATAAAAAGTATTACAGAAAATACAAATTTATGGCAACAATCTGGAGGAAATATAACAAAAGCCAAAGATTTTAGTAAGCGTTTTTGTTTGAAATATTTTTTTTGTATTTTTTAAACTGTTGTTCAATGAACCATATAAAAAAAGGGCAATTATTTTTTAGAAAACTGTATAAACATACCTTTAATCATTGGCGACGAAGAAACACCTGTCTTAAAGTGTATTCCTCCTCCTGAGCTTCACCTTTTGTTAGATGTGGTTCAAAAACTATTTGATTGTCTTGAATTGGAGAATACCAATGTTGCAACAGAATGGATAAAAAAGCAGGATTGAAACTAGATCATTATGGAAAATGTAACGGAAATAACGCCAGACAACTTTTAAAAAAAGTGGATATTTTGAAGACGATATCGCCCGGTAAAGAATCCTATTCAAAGTTTTGACAAGCAAAAACCTAAACATCTTTTTTTTAGGAAATAAATATATTGCAGTGTTTTCTGCATTCAATCAAGTAGTTTCGAGTTGTTTTGGTCAAGCACCAAACAAACATTTTGAACATGACATCGAACAATTTAGATTGGAAATACTCAACTTAGGTATTAAGATAACTCCAAAGATTCATGCAATTCTGCATCATGTACCAGAGTTTATAAAAGCAAATCATAGAGCTCTAGGATTTTACTCGGAACAAGCATCTGAGCAGGTTCATTTTTCCTTTAAATTATTTTCTAAAAAGTTTAACTTGAATCCTCGTTCAGAATGCTACCAAAATAGTCTTTTACGATGTATTTGTAGTTATAATATTCCACGTATTTAAGATTTGTGTTGTACTTAGCTTTAGTTAAATTTAGCGATAAAACCACTTAGTTAGGAAAGAAATATAATTATTCTAACTTATTAGTTAACATTTTTATGCAAAATAAAACATATAGCTGTAATATGATTTTTTTGACAAATTATTTGTCAGTTTTTGGTCTCAAAATTCAAAGTCACGGTACGTCACTGGATCTATGGAAATGATTTAGTTGTTCGATGATTTTGAAAGAACGCATTATGACCATTAAAAAATTACTAATTTTACAATTTATATATTTTTTATTTTGAATCATATAAAAACCGAACAGTGAACACGAAAATATTGTGGCACCCGAGAATCTGGCCATTAGTTTTTGGTGGGGGTGCGGGGTTGGTAAGGGGGTATGGGAGGGGGTTAAAAATTTAAAAAAAATCGTAACTTCAAAATTACAGTAGCTAGCGAAACGCGGTTTTCAATTTAAGATTAGGAATGATATTTGCAACAAAATTTGTAATAACATCAAAATCAGTCAAAGTCGCAGTTTTTGAGATATTCCGTGTTTCCGTAGTCCGTTTTTGAGAAAATCCGTGTGAAGAACTCCAAACTCCCATCGGACGCGACCCCAGGTGGCGGATAGGGGAAATAACCGCGGACCAAAATTGGAAAAATGCCTTTACTTTGAAACTAAAAGAACTGCCTACCAACTTTTTATTAACTTATTTTAGTATGGGCGGCTATACGTGCCTCCCAGCGCCATTTTTTTTTCTGCTTGTATAGTTTAATCTGTTTCAAGGTTAACACGTTAAAAATTATTTTGAATCATAAAAAACGCCTCCTGATACTGATAATTGAATACAAACTGAAGTATGAGAACCTATTTCTTTCTACCAGATTTCTAAAGTAGTGTTACGTTTTTCGTCGGTTCCGTGTGGATAGAAAGTCACAATTTATTTAAACACAATTTATTTAACACTATTTAACAAAAACAATAACGATAAAAGACTTAAAGAACTATTTACAAACGATTTATAACTATTTATCTATAAAGAATTTATTTTGAATTTTAGCGCGTCAACTGCACTCGTCTATTTATGTCTGCCCTCTTTAGGCCCCAGCCGCCGGCTTTTATACCCACAGCTAAAGATTTCTCGAATAGTCCATAGATCGTTAGGTGCATAGAGAAGGTTTCGATTGTTCTCGTATGTACTACTCCATTCCAGTGAAACTCGATTCTTCTCGAAACTTCGAATGAATTATTACGGTGTCTATTCTTTAATGCGATGTGAAGGTCATCTGAGGGCGGGACATATAGTTAGGTTAGGTCGAGTCCACACGGGTTCGCAACACTGCCCCCTTCTTAGGTACATGCTTGTCCCGAGATGTACAGGGTGGGTCAAATTCGACGCTTTTAAATGGAAACACCCTTTTCTATAGGAGATAGACGAAAACTAATATCGGTGTCTGGAGCTCAATTTTCATCAAAAACTTGATGGTGAAAACAGCACATCAATATCTGTTACCGTTTCGGAGTTACGGGGTGTTTTTCAAAAATGTGCATTTTTAACAAATCGCTGTAACTTTTTTGCTATGGAAAATTTTGTATTTCTATGAAAACATTTCCAAAGCAGCTTTTTACGTAGAATTTAATGGTTTAAGTATAATTTTTATAAAATTGATAATTTAGGAGTTATCAACAGAAAAAATGATTTTTTATTTGGGACACCCTCTATATTTTTAATTAACTGAAAATAATTTAAAATTACCTTCCCAAAAATATAGCACACTTGATATTTTGTTATAATTCCCTTCGAAATACAGAATTTTTAAAAGTTCGCCACTTTTAACTAGTAGACTTTGGACCCTTTATTGATGATATGCCCTTAATGGAACTCGAATACATATTTTTCCAGCAAGACGCCGCACCGCTTCTGAGCGCTGAAGTTATCAGCAAATTTTTGCATCCAATTTCAACAATAATTGAATAGCTAACCAAGATTCCAGCCGTTGGCCGTCGAGGCCGCCTGACTTAGTGCCCATGGATCTAATCCTGTGGATATATTTGCGGAAAAATAAAGGTTCCTTATTCTTCCTTATAATCTAGACAAGAATTAGAAATACTTAACCGTTATGAGAGGGTATCTTTCACCCCCACTGAGTTAATGAATTCCGCGAGAAATGTTCAAAAACTGCCCCGTTTGTCCATAACAGAAGACGGTCGATATGTCGAACACCTGTAGCAAAATCTCATGTCTTTGTTTGCTATTTAGTTTTATTATTATTAGATATAGTTTAAATGTGTGCTGATGTTGGTTAAATATATTTTAAATAGTTATAAAATTCTGAATCTCTTGATAACTCTTAAATTATTAATTTTAAAAAAATAATATTTAAACCATTAAATTCTACATAAATAGGTGCTTTGGAAATGTTTTCACAAAAATACAAAATTTTCCATAGCAAAAAAGTTACAGCGATTTGTTAAAAGTGCATATTTTTGAAAAACACCCCGTAACTTCGAAACGGTAACAGATATCGATATGCGGTTTTCACCATCATGTTTTTGACAAAAATTGAGCTCCAGATACTGATATTAATTTTCGTCTATCTCCTATAGAAAAGGGTGTTTCCGTTTAAAAGCGTCGAATTTGACCCACCCTGTACACGGTGAATGAAGGTATTTGCCAAGCTGGCCCCTGGTACATTGAGAAGTCTGGTAAAAATAGCAGTCTACAGTTTTCTCTCCCGATCTCAGCTTTGGATTGTAGCAGCAAACGAGGATCTCGATTCCCGTAAATCTGAACAAGACTTCGATCATGTTCCGGATTGTGCGCCAACTCAAACCATCGAGTCCACACGCCAGCTTCGGAATGGCTAATCGTGTAATGTTGTTGTTTAGCAGGGCTTCTCTCAGTTCAATCAGGGTCTTCCATATATTGGGATAAGTCGGCTTACTCGGGGACCATTCCTTGGCGACCAGGTAGAAGATGTGTCTTGCTGGACCATGTGCATTGTCGCTTTGCCTCAAGACGCTTCCAACTTCTGGATCTTGTCGGCGTAGTTCTCCGACACGCCCAAACTTCTCATTGAACGTCGCAGCGATTCCTCTGGACATCCGCAAATCTCGGGCCACACAGTGAGCGAGTGAATAATCAGGAGGCACGGAAAAGAGGTTTCGATTGTTCTCGTATGTACTACTCCATTCCAGTGGAACTCGATTCTTCTCAAAACTTCGAATGAATTATTACGGTGTCTATTCTTTAATGCGATGTGAAGGTCATCTGAGGGCGGGACATATAGTTAGGTTAGGTCGAGTCCACACGGGTTCGCAACAGTAGTTACTTGAGCCGGACGTGCTGATAATAAGTGTATAAGCGTGTTTTACATTCGGTATGTTAGTACTGACTGCGAAATACAAGTCTATGTACACATCTTGATCGAAATTCTGACATTTCAATAGGAATCTGTGGATATAGGTCCAAACTTAAGGTCAGAAAATTTCAGAAAAATAGATGTAAACTACCTGTTTCAACTTGTAATTTTATCCGAACAGTCAAGCTGGTAAAAGACAGATTATTATAACGACAACATTATTACTTTATTTTTTATCATTTTACGTAGGATTTTAATAAAAGTTCTTTGTGCCTGACATTTTATATTACAAAATTCGCAAAAGGAAAATGTATAGTTGCATCATGAAGGATATTTAATTAAAAAAGTAAATTATATGAAAGGGCTATAGCGAGCATTACGGACTCCCACACGAAACCTGAACGGCTCTATAACGAAAGCTTAAGTGGGAATAGAGGCAAAGGGATCTCAGGAGATATAATTACGTTCTCGATTGAAACAGAGATCAAGCGGAAACTTAGATTTATAAAAGTAGTAATTCCAGTTAAGGTATTTTCAAAGAGAGGCAACATCATTGAAAATTAATATGTATTTATCCAATTAATATCCATAAATATATTGTTTAATATAAGGTAAGTGTACCAGTCTGTACCAATATTCATCACTTTCTCTATCACATCACAGTTTTTGTCAAATATTAAGGAATTTTTATACAGCACAATAATAAATTGAAATGTATTTCGCAGATTTGATATTATTTAATCGATTTCGCAACATATGCATTTTATATTAGCTGTCATAATTCGTTAGTTTATTACTTTTTGGTAGGTGATTGGGACGATGTTGGTTCTGTCTAAGTTCTTTAACGTAAAAAATGTCTATACCTATGTGGCGGATTCACCTCTCCAAAAAATCCTTTATGGGTATTTCGCCACTGCACTGCAAGAAAATCTACAAAATAAAATAGTTATATTTTTGTAAACACTTCTGCGTTAAACCTAAACGGACACTGCTTGTCAGAATTTATGTTTACAGTTATACAAATTTATCTAACAAAGAAGAAAATGCTTAACGTTTCGGAAAGTTTATCTCTTTCCGTCGTCGGAAGCAAAAAATACAAAAAAATCAAGAAACATCTTTCAAAACACAAAATACACTTAGATCCATTTTATCCTTTGAATAAGAAGACTAAGGAAGGAGCATAATGCTATCCATGTATTCATGCATGGTGGGCGGAAAAGCCACAATAACAGCTCTCTAGGGTGGGGATCCTTGACAGTTCTGTTTGACGATTCATTTGACACATTTGAATTTGATTTGAAATTTTGTGGATTTGTCAGTCTTTACGGAGCTTATTTTATGTTATTTATTATTTATTCTACTACTGATAGTTGTATAAAGGTAGTAAATCTAGATGGAAATTGTGGCAGAACTTAAATTAACAGTGACACTATCGCGAGTTATCAAAAGACTCTAAAATAGTTGGTTGTGTAGCGTGCGGTAGCTCTCGGCAAAAATTGAGTGAAATAATGGAACAACTTTTCGCTAGTAAGTGACTATATAATATACATACGTGTAGTAAACCGATCATTTATGAAATTCACTTAAATTAACTAAATTATATATTTTTCTTGCATTTTTAGCTTTTATTTATTGCTTGTCAAAGATTAGATGTCAAAGAATTTAGATACGTTAATTTGACTTACATGCTTCAGTAGCGTATCGGATGTTTGTGTTAATAAATACTTATTATAACTTATCTATTTTTATTAGAATTATATATTTTATAACAATTTTAATAACTACCAACATTTATTCACAACGTAAAATAAAACAACAAATTATTGAGTCTACCCCACGTCTACCCAACATCATAGTTTTACATTTTTTAAATAAAATTAGAACGACACTGATAAACCGGAATTTAAGTCGGCCATATTTGAGGCCCATTGCGGTGTACCTAAGATTTTTGATATGCTCCTTCCTTAGTCTTCTTATTCAAAGATTTTATCACATACTAAACCAATGAATACAGAACAACAAACAAAAAATGTAATATACTAAATACCATGTGAATGCGATAAATTTTACATTGGTGAAACATCTAGACCCTTAAATGTCAGAATTAAAGAACATAAAGATTATTTAAGAAAATGGGGACACAGGGCACATAATAAATTTTAATAACGCCAAAATTATAATGAAAGAAGCGATAGCCTCTAAAAGAAAAATAAAAGAGGCTTTTTTAATTCAATCTAATAAAAATAAATGTATTGCTCATGCATCTGTAGATGTTAGTAATGTATGGCAATCGCTTCTTTGATTTTAAAGAACATAACATAAATAAACATAACATACGTAAAATTTAAAAATAATCATACAGAAAGTTTGGGGCTTTTGGAAATTATAATGGCATTGTATTTTGTGTTTTGAAAGATGTTCGTATGTTATATTGTTTTCCTATCCTTCTTATTTATGGAATTGTAAGTTGTATATATTGTGTATTGTTATCATTTTGTCTATGATTTGGGGTTTGTATTTCGTTTAATGTTTTGTCAATAAAATATGAATATGATGGATAGTCGTTTTTTATTAATGTATTTTTTATGTGGTTTTTATCTCTGTTTAGTGAAATGTCGTCTGTACATATTATTTTTGCCCTATTATATAAACTTTTTATAACACCTTTTTTTACACTTATACTGTGATTAGATGTGAAATTTAAGTATCTATCTGTGTTTGTGGGTTTTCTGCAAACATCTAAAATTAGTTTATTTTGAAATTTTGACACAATTAAAACATCAAGAAATGGTAAACGATTACCTCTCTCTACTTCTAAAGTAAATTTTATGGTAGGTTTGCGAGAATTTATATAGTCTAATTAATTAATAATGTAATTTATATAGTTTTGATTTTAAAGAACATAACATACGTAAAATTTAAAAATAATCATACAGAAAGTTTGGGGCTTTTTGGTTTTACCTTATTAAGTAATTGTTATCAGGTAGTAATTGTTAATTTTGAAGTTTAACATGATATAATGTCATTTTAACAGAACGTCAACGGTTTCTTGTAGACGTATCTGTTTTAAAAAATTAAAGTGTTCTCGAATAGTTGAATTTAAATATTTTAAATAGTTTTTTTTATTCTTTGTATTTTTTTGCTTCCGACGACGGAAAGAGATAAACTTTCCGAAACGTTAAGCATTTTTTTCTTTGTTAGGCAAATTTGTATAACTGTAAACAAAACTTCTGACAAGCAGTGTCCGTTTAAGTTTAACGCAGTAGCGTTTACAAAAAATAACTATTTTATTTTGTAGATTTTCTTGCAGTGCAGCGAAATACCCATAAAGGATTTTTTTGGAGAGATGAATCCGCCACATGGGTATAGACATTTTTCATAAATATATTGTTTAATATAAGATTATTTGTCAATTTATTTTTAATAACACTTATAGCGACCCTGTGATTAATTAATTTACATATAAAATCGGGTTTCGATGTATTTTCCCCTTCTCAAATTTCAAATTTGGCTTTTATTCGCTAATTTTCCATAATGAGTTCACTTCAAATTTATTTACGCATTACGAAGATTTAATCTAAAGTTTAAAACCCCAAAGTAAATTAAATATTTAAAATTGCTCGTTAAGGACGGAAAACTTGGAAAGGCGATTTTCTGAAGACTTTTTGAACCGCTCGGGGTTGTTGATTTTACCGATTTTAAATTGCAATTTTTGGGTAAATATATTCTGACTATACAATAATTTTAATAAGAGCAGCAGTTCTTTAAAATACTAAGGCAACTTTCAATATACGTATGTAAACTCTCCGGCACAAAATTCCGCCACCTTAAGGTGCGTATTCATTATCCGAACGAACGAACGAACGAATGTTGAAGCGAACGCCTTTGATGTAGCGACTCGAAACTGATGGTCGAGCGAACGAACGAACGAATGGCCGCATGCGTTCGGTCCCCGTCTAAATATACCGCACTTTCATTCGTTCGTTCGTTCGGATAATGAATACGCACCTTTAAATTTTTCAGTAAGTTTGATGTTTCATAACTTTTTAATGTGTAATCCGATTTTTATGATTATGACATTAGTTTGTAGATAAATTTGTTCGCAGTATTTTTTAGTTTTTCAATGTTTATATACATATTTCGGTTATGTGGGCTTATACCGGGATAAATCAAAATTTTGTTTTTTGCATTAAATTCAAAACACCCTGTGGAAAAAATGGGACGGGCATTTTAGATAAAAAAAACACTTTCCTGTAATCTTAGATGTATACCAAACATTTCATTTTTTGAATTATCCTTTATCTCTATTCTTTTATGAGCAACAGATTTTTAAAAAAAATACTGATATTTTTACAATCTTGAAGTTGTTTAGATGCATATGAAAGCATCAGAATTAATAAATGTAAAGATAGTATGAACAGATACAACGGTCCAATTCCTTCAAGTTCTTTGTTCCTACTACTCTAGTGGCGGAAATCTAACTGTTACGCTCGGTGGGTACTGACTCGGTTGGCTAGATCTTGCCACGCCCACTCTGTGCCCACTGAGCGAGTATATAAATGCTCCAATTGTAGATTGTATTTTAGTTTATAATCATCTGCTGATGATGCTAACATGGTTAGCGAAACGCGCGTCCAGTGTAAAAGTAAAAGTGTTTTGGTGTATTGTGGTGATTTAGTGTTTTTATGTTGCTGTGTAACACCAAAGGTTCCAACCCTCAACTGTAATCTTGAAATTGTTTAAAATGAAATACACGCTATTAAAATTATTACAAAATTATTGTTTTTGTCAATAAAAAAATCTTTGAAATCACTACTTTATTTAAAAATGTCTAGCTCATAAAAATAGAGATAATGGGATAATTCAAAAAATGAAATGTTAGGAACGCATCTAAGATTACAGGAAAGTTTTTATTATCCAAAATGGCTGTCTCATTTTTTCACAGGGTGTTTTGAATTTCTTGCTAAAACCCACCCTTAACCAAAGAATATAATCTATTAAAATAATAAAAAAATAATGCAAATAAATAATAACAGCCGTGGTCATATTACATTTTTCCATTAATAATACGCTTTATTTCCAATATTTTAACTTTAACATCTCTATATTCATTTTTCTTAGTTATTGCTACGTTTGGAATAAATTCCGTTTTATTAAGATTTTTAATATTATTTTATCTTTAAAATTTTTATATTTTCACGCTATATTACGACGTGATAAATCACCAGCGCAGTTTTAAAAATCAGTTATAAATTTATAAAAGATATAACGTCGGAAATAAAGTCATATTTTATATAAATGTGAATAAATCATATCTCACTGTAACATTTTTCAAGATTAGTATGAGATTTAGTTTTGTTATGCCTGAAACCTTGTGCCGCATGTTGAGTTCGAATTAATATAATATTCTTCTAGGTGTACGAGATTATCATATGTAATGGAGGCTTCTAATATAATAACAGCTTTAAAGACAGATGTAAAACCATTAAAAAGTGGGAACCAGTACAGGTTAATTCAAACATGGTATCTTGGATTAATATCAGAAAAATGGTAAGTGAAAACGTAAAATTTGTTATGGCGGAATCCAAAAACTTCTGGTTTAGATGTATTTTTCGGTATCCAGCAGACAACGTCATAGATTTTAATAGACGTGTCTTCTAAATAACTAAAGTGTTTTTAGCTGCAGTAGCTACATTTAGATTCTTAAATATTTTTTCTTTATTCTTTCTTATAGTAGCTACATTTATATTTTTTTCCATAGCAACTGTTAAAATTACCTTATATCTATCAAAAATAGTAGATAAAATAGTACTTTAACGGCAAGGATAGATTAGCGAGGATAGGTTAAAAATTTTATTTCTCCTCGCACGTTTTTTAATTGCTTCTATTTTTGAAAATTTTTGTATTACTTTACTAAGTTATTCGGGATTTATATGGAAGTAGTTTGGATATGGCGTTTGTCGTCTCAGCCTGAATATCTGTTGGTAATTTACTTATTTCGTTTTGAGCCATTTCTGGCTCCAATTCAATCAGCAATCGACACGAAAGAGAATTAAAAAATATTGACTCGAAACCATAGACAAACAAATAAAAAGAGACTGGCAAATTAAATGGCAAAGAGAGGGACAACGTTCCCGTAGCGCAACTCAGAACGCAAAATTTCGTTCTATTTATGTTGATCTGCGCATTGCGTCTATTGGGCCCACTATCTCATTCTAATATAACAAGAGAGAAAAAAGCAGCCATATAAAACGTAATTTCTAAATAGAAATTAGAACAATCGCCTTTCGTTTTCGTCATCATGACAACCAAGATGACACATCATGACAACTCCTCATGTTTGTTAATTTTTCTTTAGGTGATTTACCTTTTTTTCTAAACTCTCCATTGTATTGACTTATGAATATGGATAGGGAACAAATTCCTTTGTTCCATATAGGTATTTATATTTTGTTACTTATAATTTTAGGTTATACTATTTGTTATTTTATTTGCTGCAGGAGCCAGTATCATCTATTTTCTATAGGCATCAGTGCCCCCTTTCTCTGATAGATATGTTAAAGGCACCCGGTAAAATAAAAGTAAGTAGTTATATTTATCATTTTATTAAGAAAAAAGTAGAAGTAGTAGTGTCAAAAATATTTCGAATCTCTCTTAACATAACAAATTAATACAATTATTTTTTTTCATTTTTTGGGTAGGTAGTTTATAGCTGGTTTATAGTAACCAGAAACTTTATTAATATACCTATTTTACTTTTGTTTTGGGATTAAAACTGGACTTGAAAATGGTTCACGATCATGATTCTCGTAAAGTCTTCTTTGCTTGGATATTCACTTTGTTATTGCAATTAGGCAGTTTTTTCGAAAATGAGATTTTTAATGCCCTTTAAAAAAATTGGCCGATCGTTTCCTGCAACAGTCAGTTCTTCTGCATTTAAAATTGGTAGGTGGGTGGAATAAACACTGTTATTTTTTGTTATTATATTATAAAAGGTTTATTTATTTTTATGTATAAATAAATATGTCTATAAAACAGTACAATTTTTGCTTTTTTTATAATTTCCCTTATAATAGTAGTATTCTTTCGTTCTGAAAGAAACTGCAAATTTTCACTTAAACTGATTTATTCCCTACACCACGTTCCCTTTACGTGGTATAGGGAATAAATCAGTTTAAGTGAAAATTTTCAGTTTCAGAATGAAAGAATACTAGTAATAATGGCTAATTTAAATTTTCCGCCAGCCAGAATGTGCGATAATGTCTGACGATACGTTTTATACCTATCTCTTTCTTTTTCATATAAAGCACACATAATAAAGAAAGATAGCAATAAAGACGTACGTCCTGCCATGGTCCTGCTAATTGGTTTCAAAATTGTTATTCTGAGTTGCGCTACGGGAACGCGGTCCCACTCTTTACCATGAGATTTGTCAGTCTCTTTTTATTTGTTTGTCTATGCTCAAAACTGACAACTAAAGAGACAGCTTTATTTATTTGTCAAATTACAAAGAAACCAACGTCAACCCAGCACAAACATTTTTCTACTCGTAATAAATTCCTTGAAATAACAATTTCTGAATATTTTTTAAAACGTAACTCGCTATGGAAAAATATATTGTTTTATAAACGACGATTAAATACCATTTTAAAAATAACTATTATTATTCAGACGACCCGTGTGCGGACGCTGGCGCTGTAAGCATTTTTTATTGTTATAAAAAATATTTACTAAAAAATATTATTATAAAAATATTTACAAGTAAAAAACTACTGACATGCTTGTTTTCGTCTGGATTCTACGCATTGGCTTTTACAAAAAATGTACTGCTTGTTGCAGAAATGAAGAAAAAATAGAATAACGAAACATCCCATTAAAACATGGTTAACCTCTTTAATACGTTTTTCTGACTTATTGCCTTTTTCAGTGCGGCACATCCATAATTTATTACAAACTTGAAGATGGAGGCACGTGTTTCCAGTTAACTAACTTCTTAGCGGACAATGACTGTTACTTTATTATTTAAGTTCATCTATAACTAAGATAAAAAATGTCTATACCTATGTGGCGGATACATCTTTCCAAAAAAATTCTGATTTAAGGGTCTAGGTGTTTCACCAATGTAAAATTTATCGATAAATTTATCGATAAATTTTACATTGGTGAAATATCTAGACCTTTAAATGTTAGAATTAAAGAACATAAAGATTATTTAAGAAAGGGAGATTTTCACAAATCTAAGATTTGTCAGCATTCTTGGGACACAGGGCACAGAATAAATTTTAATTACGCCAAAATTATAATGAAAGAAGCGATAGCCTCTAAAAGAAAAATAAAAGAGGCTTTTTTAATTCAATCTAATAAAAATAAATGTATTGCTCATGCATCTGTAGATGTTAGTAATGTATGGCAATCGCTTCTTTGATTTTAAAGAACAATAGATACAACAAGATAAATAAACATAACATACGTAAAATTTAAAAATAATCATACAGAAAGTTTCGGGCTTTTTGGTTTTACCTTATTAAGTAATTGTTATCAGGTAGTAATTGTTAATTTTTGAAGTTTAAATATCAAGTTAAAAATGTCATTTTAACAGAACCTCAACGGTTTTCTTGTAGACGCATCTGTTTTAAAAAAAGTAAAGTGTTCTCGAATAATTGAATTTAAATATTTTAAATATTTTTTTTTCTTTATTCTTTGTATTTTTTTGCTTCCGACGACGGAAAGAGATAACTTTCCGTTAAGCATTTTTTTTGCTTTGTTAGGCAAATTTGTATTACCGTAAACATAACTTCTGACAAGCAGCGTCCGTTTAGGTTTAACGCAGAAGTATTTACAAAAAATAACTATTTTATTTTGTAGATTTTCTTGCAGTGCAGTGGCGAAATACCCATACAGGATTTTTTTGGAAATATAACTAAGATGTGCCGAAAATTAAGAACTTAATAACATTAATATTAGATTAGACTCTATGATATTTTTTCAGATCTATTGTGATCCTCTTATATCTAGATTACGTGCTCGAGTCGTATTTGTAAATACCAAACTAATACCTTGGATACTGGACTTTCTATATACATAGCTCTTTGTCAATGGGTTATCATCACCTTGTAACCACACATTGCCTATTGCACTGCATGTAATATATTTTGGTGTTCATTCTTCTGATTGACAGAAGATCCAAATTAACTAATCTCCACGTAACTATTGAGTTTGCACTGTCTTGTTAGTAGACCAACAACAGTTTTGACATTGGTCACTATCATGAGCCTGCAGTAAGTTTTGACGAGTGTTCAACTATGATTACAGTTGGGTTTGGAACCGTTGCAACCTTGGTTGGAAGTGCAAGTAAGACGTTTTGGTGCATTGTAGTGAATTATTGATTAATTTTGTTGTTCAACTATGACTGTTTCGGCTGCCTCTGTCATTGTCAAATTTTCCACTATTGTAGAAATTTGTTGACTACCTACTGTTTTACACACGAAATTATTGCACAGGGCGTTTTAAAGTTAAGGTAAAAAAACAACCCCTCGATTAACCCTGTATAATACGCCAAATACTAAAGTTTATAAAAAACTGAGTTTACGAATAAAAATTGTTATAATTATTACAGTTTGCTAAAAAATTCATGAAAATATGGCCAAAAATAACAAAAATATAAAACTTTAAGTTTGACCAAAAATTTCTCCGTTACGTTTTTTTGCATCTAAGTGTATTATTGAACTAATAAAATTTTAAATAATCATAATTTATTAGTGAATTTAAATTACTTATTTTTTTTACTAGTCACATTAGAATATGTATTGCGCAGATTAAACGGGATTTAACCGGTCCGGCTTGTTGTTTTTATCGAATGTGGTTCGTTAATCACGTTGGTTTAATAGAGGCGTTTACCCGATCGCGCTAATTTAAATGCAACAGACTTATTTAAATTTCCACCGTTTATTTATTTTTAATCTTAGAAAGCGTAAACGCGTAACTGATATGTAAGTTTAATTGGTAGTTATTCATTTACGGCTTGACAGTTTGCTTTTTCGTCGGATTTGATTTATTTTGAATCAAACTGACGCGAAACAATTAAAGATTTTATTGTATTTGTTGATACGAGCTGTTTTGGGATTTTTTACAGCTTATAATTTTCCATTATGCTGTATCGTTAGATATAAAACACTAGTTTTTCTACGCTCAGATGCAAAAAAAACGAAACTGAGAAATATTTGGGCAAATTTGTTGGGCAAGTGTTATATTTTTGTTATTTTTAGCTTTACTATTTTCATGAATTTTTTAGCAAGCTGTATATAATTAGATCAACTTTGATTCTTAAACTCAGTTTTTTATAAACTTTAGTATTTGGCATATTATACAGGGTTAATCGAGGGGTTGATTTTTTACCCTAACTTTCAAACACCCTGTGCAAGAATTTCGTGTGTAAATTTTCCGAAAATATAATTTTACGCACAGAACCATGTCTCCTGAACATTTTGTTTTTTGGATCAAGTCAATACATGCCTCGGTTAATTTAGAACAAAGCGAAGTTCATTTACTGAAGCTGGTACCGCTTCGCGACCTCTAAACCTCCCCTGCCAAGCATTCCGCAAACATCGCACATGATGGACAGTTCATACTAGTATATAGTTCACAATAATCACCAAAAACGCCTTCTCATATTGAAAAATAACTTCAAAAAGAAAAGATAATTGAAACAATTGCAAATTGTTGGTGCCAAGTTCATATCGCTGTTAAAAAAGAATGGGAAAGCATAATGCAATATAATATATGCAGCCTCAGTGACAGTACGAACGGATATATAAAGGCAGTTATAGCAGTCAAGGGAGGCAATACAAAGTATTAGGGTATTTTTTACAATTTTTTGTCTATTTGTATACTTGAGTATTACAGATGTTTTCCTTAATATCGTTAGTTGTATTTATGGAGTGTAGAAATGAGGAGAAATATCTCTTATGGGACTTTATTTGAAAAAGTGGTCATAAAAATGGGAAGAATAAGGCTTCATCAAATAACCACAATGGCGCTAATGACGCATAAATAAAAAAAAAATGAAAGTAACCATAGATAAAAGAATAAAAGTAACATAACCAAACATTACCCATAAACATCCTGTTCTAAAAATTTTCGGCGCATATTTTAAATTTCTAGTTTTTGTTACAGCAGCGCCATCTTAGGTCTTCCCTTTTTTATGACCAATTTTAATGCACGAAGATACATCTCCTTACCTCTACACTCCATAGTTCTATTATCGTTATTAATGTTTATTAAAACTGGGACTGTATCGTTAGTCTAACGTTTTTTTTAATGTAGTATAGAAATTGATAGACAATGCAGTGTAATATGACGTTACCACAATAGTCACCAAAACCATCTTGTCATATTAACAAATTACATCAAAAAGTAATGATAATTAGAAAAATTGATCGTGATCAGTTCATTTCGCTCTTAAAAATTAACGAAAGCATGTGTTGATATTAATTAAAAGCAAAACGAATAAAAAAAAATACACACGAAATTATTGCACAGGGTGTTTTAAAGTTAGGTTAAAAAAACAACCCCTCTATTACCCTTGTATAATTTGCCAAATATGTATTTTGAATGTATTTTACAGAGATATATATAGCCATTCCAACAAGACAGTGACAGTTCTGTTGTTGTTTAACGATTAGTTATTTTTTCTGTTAATGTTTGGTTGTCGTCTGTTAATATCGATCCTTCTCTAGTTCGATAGATGTTAGTTTATTCTAGTACATTAAAGCTTGATTTTCATGCATCCGTTATCCGACGATACGATGATACGATATTAATTTTATTGGTTGAATTTAAATACTTTGATTGGTTAGAAACGGTTAACCACAATCGAAGCCATTAAATTCAACAAATAAAATGAATATCGTATCATCGTATCGTTGGACAACGGATGCATGAAAATCAAGGTTAATACCTCTCAAAGAAATTTCAATTCTTTTAATTTATTTAGAAATATATATTTTTGAAAATTACTGGATGTTTTTTCCAATTCTGAACAACTTTTCTCTTTAGCGTTATCTAAACCCTGAAAACGATGTGTGGGTAGATTGAATTGTTTCTGAACATTTAGAATACTAATTTTTGTAACTAAATATTTTTCTCATATGTTATGAATATTTTGGAAGCCACTGTTTAATATTTTTTAAATAAAATAATTATATAAATGCAACACCTTGTATTTCTAACGTGCTCATTATATAGATACATAATTTAAAAAAATTAAAGCACCTACTATATCAGCTGTGGAGTTCTTTTATAAACAATATTGTTAATATTAACAAATTGCCGCATCGACAGACAATGGAACGTCTAAAACACATTTAATAAGTAATACTAGCCAAAGCATACGATGAAACCTAACTGAAATTTATACAAATTTCATCATATTAAATTTCAGTCATTAAGTAAATTTATTAACTTTGTTAGAAATGTTAAAGTATATAAATAAACGTCTAAGTTTTTATACTGTGTAATTGGAGCGTTTTTCGATTATGAATCAGGATATAAACTTACCGTTTGTTCAAACCTGAGCTACTGTTTTCATGAAATAAAAAATACACAATAAAAAAATATATTTTTTAGTTCCCATGATAGAGGGTGATGTTAAAACTGTTAGTGGTTTATTAAAATAGGCTCATACTGTAATATATTTTGAACAAGCTTATTTAAAAAGCAAGATAGGTAGTTTCTTTTTTTATATATGTTACAGTAAAAGTTGGAAATTTTTTAACAGTTACAAGTAAAAGCTCACATTCACTGATTTGCTAAGATTACGCCAGTAAAAGTTCAACAGCTACTTTTGAAATCAACTTTTACTAGTGAATGCTAGCATTCCCTGGACGATAGCAGTGAGTTTGAAATATTTACTTAGCAGATTCACTTTTAATGGCAACCTTTAGTAAATGCTACTTTCACTAGTTTTTGCACGAAGTGCACAGTCAATATGTTCAGTACAATAAGATGTACTGAACAAAGTGAGAAGAGCAAGTAGTGTTTTCCCAGGCGCATCAAATAAAGTGCCTGATTAAGTGGTTATGTAATAAACATTTCACAGTTTCCTCCCTCTGACTTACAAGTTCGCCATATCGATTCACTCCGAGACATGTAAATACCGACCCAAGACTTTCTGTTGCCGACGAGGTATAACTTTGACATTCTTCTATATTTAAAATACTTAGAAACCGTATATTTTATCACATTTTTTTACTCGAAATTCGGGGTTTGTTAAAAAACTCCGTCAACAAAAAATCGGCGGGATAATTCTCGGATTTTGACGACAATAATTATTTTAGATATACAGTTGTAATTTGTACGTATACTGTGAATTTTGCGTAACACTGAACTATGAGCAAGCGATGTTAATCGAACAGTCGCTGTCAACTTAATTATCGGGAAATTGCTGTTAGCAAAAAATGAAGAAATTTGAAACGAGGATCATAATTGACCTAGAATTCGGTTGAAAGGTGTCAAATGTTATTAGCGGAGAGTAATTAGAAAATAGTTTGCGTATATTTAATAACTTATACATCCTTGTATTGCATGTGCAACCTTCAAAACAATGTTCGTTTGAGTAAAATATATGCTAGTTTTTTCTTTATAAAGTAAGAAAAATATGTACAAAACAATTTTACAATCAGTTCAACATTAAATATACAGGGTGAGTCTTAAATAAGTGCAAATATTTTCAGGGCTGGTAGATCTCGATAAAAGAAACATATTTTCTCTTTACAATTTTTCAGATAAGTCCAAGTTTGAAAACTTAAAAAAAAATGATTTTTTCTGAAAAAAATTTGAGAGCCACCGGATTTTTTCTATATTTGCATCCCTTTTAGTGCCGTAACCATAGAGTAAAGCCGTAACTATGGTAATATCAGAGATTAAGAAATTATACAGTGGTAAAATTTGCGGTGAACAAGCAGTTCTAAAAAGTTTTCGAAAAATATACAGGGAAATTTAAAAGAAAATGCATGCTTTTTTGCGAAAAATAGCTCATAGACGTGCTCCTACGGTCGAAATATACCACCCCTGAAAATATTTGCACTTATTTAAGACTCACCCTGTATAATTAGATCAGATTAGATTTTTTGATTACTTCTTCTGATCCTTAGGTTACATTCTGCAGTCCTATCCTTTTAGTAAAGTCTAGCAACTTGGTTAGGTTAAATGCCTTGCTTTGTTAATATATTCCACAAGGTGTTTCAAACTTTCACCAAAATATCAACATTTTGTTGAATCTCGTATAATTGCCAGATGGAAACATTCATTTTTTATTTAGAAAGAGACACTAAAAAGTCAAATAATTTAGCTACAATTTGCTTAAAAAATAATCAAAATCCGCACAGTAGAACTAAATATATTAAAATTATATTATAAAAAATTTTTGAGGTGCTGTAACTCGCAGGAATATTGTAATTGTCAACAATTTTATTTAGCCTAACTAAACAAACTAGATAATAAAAATGGGTACAAATCAATACTTATGGTTGTCTTAATATTACCTCTTATTAGACGACCATACCAATAGGTATGGTAGGCTATTGGGATCTGCAAGAAAAGTTTTTTTAATTTCACTCAAAATGAGTTATTTGGGTCATAAATGACCTAAATACAAAATATTTTCATGGTGTCTGTCTGTCTGTCTGTCCGTCCGTCTGTCCGTCTGTAACACGATAACTCAAAAATCGCTGAACCGATTTTAACCAAATTTGGCACAAAAATACTGTGGCACCCGAGAATCTGGCCATTAGTTTTTGGTGGGGGTGGGGGGTTGGTAAGGGGGTATGGGAGGGGGTTAAAAATTTTAAAAAATCGTATATACGGGAGCTATTATTATTATTATTCTTTAAAATCAAAGAAGCGATTGTCATACATTACTAACATCTACAGATGCATGAGCAATACATTTATTTTTATTAGATTGTATTAAAAAAGCCTTTTTTATTTTTCTTTTAAAAGTTACAGCTTCTTTCGTTATAATTTTGGTGTTGTTAAAATCTATTCTGTGCCCTGTGCCCCATGAATGCTCACAAATCTTAGATTTGTGAAAGTCGCCCTTTTTTAAGTAATCTTTAAGTCCTTTACTTCGAACATTTAAGGGTCTAGTCAGTCTCACCTATATAAAATTTATCGCATTCACATGGTATTATTAAGATCGGAAAAAAAAGTGTTTTTAATTTCACTCAAAATGAGTTATTTCGGTCATAAATGACTTAAATACAAAATATTTTCATGGTGTCTGTCTGTCTGTCACGATAACTCAAAAACCGCTAAACCGATTTTAACCAAATTGTGCACAAAAATACTGTGGCACCCGAGAATCTGGCCATTAGTTTTTGGTGGGGGTCGGGGGTTGGTAAGGGGGTATGGGAGGGGGTTAAAAATTTTAAAAAATCGTAACTCCAAAATTACAGTAGCTAGCGAAACGCGGTTTTCAAATTAAGATTAGGAATAATATTTGCAACTAAATTTGTAATAACATCAAAATCAGTCAAAGTCGCAGTTTTCGAGATATTAACATATTTTAGTATGGGCGGCTATACGTGCCTCCCGGCGCCAATTTTTTTTTCTACACTTAGTGGCCATTTCAAGCTTCCTTAATGTTTTGTAAACAATTTTATTTTAATTTAGAATCCAAGTATTTCCGTATATATTATAAAGAAAGTGTTTCCAGGAATGCATTTGCTCAATTTCACTATCAGCATTAACAAATCGTAAAATTTCTATTTTGAGATTAATCTAGAAACGGATACATAGAGTTTTCAATTCAATAAATTATAAAATATAGGATAAGCTATAAAAATGCATAATAAATATTGTAATTTATTGAGGTATGATACACATTTTGTCGTTTTAATGTACCGTATGATCGAAAAAAAAAACACGGCTTTCAGTTGGCTTGGAAATTATGATCGATAACATTCTTCATGTAATTTTACATATATAATGACAGCGATCTTCATTTCATAGCCATCGCTGACGCCATTGTATTCGATCATACGGTATCATTTATTATGCAATAAAAAGTATTGCCAGAGTAGTAAATCACGTAGGAATAATTACTTCAGACAAAATTTCAACCTTGCAATTAATATGACTCCAAATCTTAATACGCACAGATATATTAGTTTTTTTAAAGGTCGGAACCCTTAAGAGAACAATAGCACTTCAGTTTCTTTATTGACATATTCACAAATAACAAAAATTTGCTAGTTAAGGCGTATTGATTCTTGAAAATCTGTATTTTTTTGAGACAAATTCTTGCCAATTTTGGGATTATCAATATTATGTTAGTAAAATTATCAAATACCTTGAAAATACTGATCAAAAACATCTTAATTTATTTATTTGTTTAAGATTATTTTCTAACCCTGGCAAAGATATTTGTTTACGAATGTTGTCTCCGAAAAGTACTTTTGCAGTCTTGATTTTTTGTGCTTTCCTAGAACTAATCAGTCACTTCAGTATTTGAATACTCGAAATTTGTACTAGGTAACTATTGAATCTGCCTTGGTGCTCCATAAATATGTCTACAACAGTAATAAGACAAGTGTTTTTATCGGAGCATAACTAATAAGAAAAGCTGTAATGATACCCCCATTCATACTTTCTTTAGTTCTTTTTTCATTCTCTTCTTGTATGCTTAGCTAATACATTCTTTATAATGAATTTCATTATTTACTAGTGCTTAGTCTTAGTTTTAAGTTTCTTCCATAAGTACTCCATGCTAACTTAATTCTTCTGTTGACTTCTGGTAGTATCTACAGATCCCGAGTTGTATATTAGTTGTCCCAAATATATGTATTCTTCTACTATTTCCAGTATTTCCATTTATTAGAATTTATTAGAATGGATGTTTATGGAAGAAACTCAATCATATTTAAATCTAGAATGCCACTCTATCTGAAGAAGAAAACATTCGACCAATGCGTACTACCAGTCATGACCTATGCAAAACCTGGACACTTAAAACGGACATCAAGAGAAAACCGCAGGTTGCACAACGCTCAATAAAACGAAATATAATGGGAATAATCAAGAGAGACCGTAAAAGAATATAGTGGATACGACAAAAGACCTATGTAATAGATATCATCCACAGAGTCAAATCCCTCAAGCGGCAATGGGCAGGACCCCTGGCAAGAAGAACACATGATTACAGCATAAACACAAAAATTACAGCATGTTATACTCACGAGGTATTAAGAGATCTTGTATGTTCATTAACTTTCCGTTGCCCTTAATTGCAAATCTCCGATGCAAGATTAAAGTAGTTTAATTATATTCCTGTTCCATCTGTTTAAAACTGCTTTCATATTCTTCATACCTGTCCAGAGCATTTATTTATCGTAAACACGTTTTGAATGCTTTCAGGCAATCAATCCTAGTTGCCGGTAAATCTAGCTCTCAGCTACATACAGTATGTCCCCGGATTATCTTTACAGGAGGAAACACTTTTTTATGTTAATATTTTAAGAAAAATGTATTCTTCATAAAAATTTTTGCTTGTTCAAAAATGGTTAATCCCATATATATTTTTCCAAATTTTCATACCGTTTTAGAGGAAGTTAAAAAAAAACATAAAAATATAGTTCAGTTTTTAGAAAAAGTCCTAAAAATCAAAACGCGGTTCCTATAGTAATATAATTTCATTTCCATTCTTTGATAGATTGCTATTGATGGAATTTTAATTAACGTCATATTTTTTGCTGTTTTAGAATGTTAAAGAAGCACAAAAATTATTTAGTTCAATGCAACGGAAAGGGTGATAATAGTTATCGGAAAATGTTATACTTTAACAACAGCAAAAAATATGACGTTAATCGAAATTAGTAATAACTATACAGGGTGTCCGGAAATTATTGCAACAAAATATAAAGACCTCAACTGTAATCTTATGTAGGTAATAAAAACAAGATATTCGAAAATAAAAAATTATTTTAAAGTTAACTTTGCCGTTTTAAAAATTTTACCATTGAAATTTACGGTAATTTTAACGATTTATTCATGTATGAAAATGGTTTTCATGTTTTTACGCGAAAACGATGCGTCATACCAAAAAAAGTCAAGAGATCAAATTTGTTCAAAATTTAATGTAGGTTTTAAAAGTAATTTTTATTTAGAAAAAACAGTGGCGTACCATTTTTTTCTTCAATAATATTTAGTTTAAATACCGTAGAGACGCCACTGATGAAAATAAAAAAAAGTTTATAGCATCAAAAATGTAATTTTATGGTAAAACAACGTGTACCAAATTTAGTGATTTTCGTCCAACAGGGCCCTGAGATATTAAAAAAACTCTTTTTAGGGGCGAAATTCAGGGGGCTGTAAATCCGAAAAGGGGGGCCACTCGCCAAAAATAAAAAATACGGGTCACCTATTTTTTTCTCAAGAATTTATGACCAAATTTTGTTGCATTAATTTCCGGACACTCTGTATATCAAAGAATGAAATCGAAATACTATTACCTCGATATATGTTTTTCGTTGTTTTTTTTATTTTCTCTAAAACGGCAATGGAAATTTGAAAAAATATAAACAGTATTAACCATTTTAGAACAATTAAGCAACGCTTGCACTGTCAAATACCTGTACCAACAACACCGTTAAAAATCAAGACGAAACAGATTTTACCCAAGCCAAACTTTTGAACTGCACAAATTAACGACCTCTATTTACATTTTACGATTTGTCGGCACAATCCGGTTTGCACAAGCCAATTTGGGCAAATTAACCGAGAGTCTAAACCCCCCTTTAAGATCGTCGCTTGATTTAATTTCAATCTGGATGATCGAGACCGTTTAGTTTTATTGAATCAGTTAAATAAGCTTAACCAATAGCGACCGAACGTGATATAAGTCGCGTGTCTCAAATAAAAATATCCTGCTTCGTAATTGAGAGCAATCTCTGGAAATGATTGTCACGAGATTGTTAAAATATCGCCTTTAAAACGACACCAGCAATAATGAGAGGTAATTACCAGTTACGAGGAACGCTCAAGTCGTTACCTAGATGAAGTGAGTACGTGACACTTTTTTTTAGTGTTATTAATCATACTTTTTCTTAAAATTGGTTTCCCTAGTGCCACTATTATTTTTCTATATTTAGAAAATGTTGTAGTTGCCTCTTATGGGAAAAATCGTTACTAAAAAAAACTGAAAATTTAAATGTGTCACATTTTACGTAAAATAAATACTAGTTTAGTTCAAGGAGACGAATTTCCCAAAGGTTTTTCATTCCAATAGGAATTTTCTCAATAAAGATTATTTTAATGTAATAAAAAAATAAGGAAAAAAGTATTTAAGAGTCAAATAACCTTTGAATAAGAAGACTAAGGAAGGAGCATAATGCTATCCATGTATTCATGCATGGTGCACCGAAAAGCCACCATAAAAGCTCTCTAGGGTGGGGATCCTTGACAGTTCTGTTTGACGATTCAATTGACACATTTGAATTTGATTTGAAATTTTGTGGATTTGTCAGTCTTTACGGAGCTTATTTTATGTTATTTATTATTTATTCTACTACTGATAGTTGTATAAAGGTAGTAAATCTAGATGGAAATTGTGGCAGAACTTAAATTAACAGTGACACTATCGCGATTTATCGAAAAAAGACTCTAAAATAGTTGGTTGTGTAGCGTGCGGTAGATCTCGGCAAAATTGAGTGAAATAATGGAACAACTTTTCGCTAGTAAGTGACTATATAATATACATACGTGTAGTAAACCGATCATTTATGAAATTCACTTAAATTAAATATTTTTCTTGCATTTTAGCTTTTATTTATTACTTGTCAAAGATTAGATGTCAAAGAATTTAGATACGTTAATTTGACTTACCTGCTTCAGTAGCGTATCGGATGTTTGTGTTAATAAATACTTATTATAACTTATCTATTTTTATTAGAATTATATATTTTTATAACAATTTTAATAACTACCAATATTTATTCACAACAGTAAAATAAAACAACAAATTATTGAGTCTACCCCACGTCTACCCTACATCATAGTTTTACATTTTTTAAATAAAATTTAGAACGACACTGATAAACCGGAATTTAAGTCGGCCATATTTGAGGCCCATCGCGGTGTACCTAAGATTTTTGATATGCTCCTTCCTTAGTCTTCTTATTCAAAGCAAATAACAATACAAAATTAACTGAAATAATTTAAAGTATTTTGACTAGGTTAGGTTAGGTTAATTGTTGTCATATAAAAAATTACGGTGACAGTTGTTATCTGTCATTTGAATTAAAATCAAAAAGTTCTGTCAATTTTCGAATATTATATGTCGAGTTTATCTAGTATACGGTTTGTTTCTTAATAATCGTTTTTGATAACATTTGCTTATACCGGGTGCGTCTCAAAAGTGGCTCACCCCCCATAACTTTTTTATTTTTTCAGATAAAAATACGAGATTTGGTATGTTAGTATATGACATAAATTAGGATTGATTGACGTATTCAATTCTTTTGGGCCACTTCCTGTTTTACTGTAATGACTAAACTTTCGATTTTTAAATGGCACCTTCGGTATTTTTTACTTTCTTCGATAGAAATTGACACTCTGAATAGAATGACATATCATATGTTCACTTTTGACATTTTCGCTTAAATCAAAATTTAATTTTTTAAATTTCTATCTAGAGTGCCAAGGCTGTGTTAAAAACACTAATTTTTAATCAAGAAGCCTTGGAAAAATAAATTTGATCGACTAATGTTTTTAGTGTCTTTTCCTGGCCGGTTAAAAGATGTTCAAATCGTATTTTTAATCATATCTCATTTTTTTCAAATGGAACGATGGTGGCTTATTAGCATATTTGGAAAAAGCTTTTTTTTATGAATAATTTGGTACCACACACTTGGCATTTCGAGTTAAATTGTCGTTATGAATCGCATGTTGCAATTTCAAATTCATCTTTGCAGGGTGTCATTTTCTATCGAATAAACTAACAAAATACCGAGGGTGCAATTAAAAAAAAATCAAAAGTTGTAGCCATTTCCGGTGAAACAGGAAGTGACTGAAAACAATTGAATACGTCAGTGAGTCTTAATTTATTTCATATAGTAATCTAGATTTTTTATCTGAAAAAATAATAAAGTTATAGGGGTGAGCCACGTTTGAGACGCTCCCGGTATATCAAAAAGTATATTAACATAGCTGGGTCGTTGTCCTTATTTTTTTGGCAATATAATTCAGATATTAATAATTAATAATATCTATGGAATATAGATATTAATATATTAATAATTATTAATTTCTATACATATAACGATGACTAATATCGATTATTAATATTATACCACTATTGGAAGTAGAGTCAGTAATATATAACTGTTTATTATTTACTCTGAAGCTACGATGTTACTCACACCGATTAGGATAATGTTAGATAATCTAACGCGAAATTTATTTTTTATTAGGGTCTTTTATTATCCATTAATACATACATTATTTTTCACGATAAAGACTATTGATGGCAATATCCATCAGAGAGTATCAACAAATTATTTTTACTTGTCCATACCAAATAATCGTAGGTCCAAAATTGTTGAGCAAACAGAACATTAAACTTTCAATATAATCGCTTATCCACAATAAATTCGGTAATTAAAATCCGGGTTTTCCCCAATTTAAATATCTTATAGAAACATATAAAAGGTGTCTGTAATGTTCTGGCCAATTAAAAATTCATAAATTATCTCGCAACGTGTGCCAAGGAACTATAAAACTTTTCAGGGTTTTCTAATTTTGCTCAATAATTTCCAGCGAACAAAACTAATGTGGATTTATAGATAGTTAATGTAACATAATATTAGATACTGTCATAAAGAATTTACAAGGTCTCGAAGTTTTATGTTTTGACGAGCAATATAAAAATTCTTTAGTTTAGTTATTTTTAAGTAATAAAATTATATAAGGATTCTTGCCACTCAACTGCTGATATAGAAATTTAATTCTACGCTGTGTTTGTCATAATGGGGATCAACCTGCTCTCACTACCGGTTTCGGAGCCCTACTCCATCATCAGGTGAGCTTGGACAGATCCACAAAATGACAACCACAGCGCAGAGATAGCCAAATCCGACCTGTCGGAAAGTGTCGGTTAGATATCAAGTCCCGAACGGGAGACAGTGGCCTTGTGCAATGGTAGTACTTTCGCACCATCGAGGCACAACTATCGATAGCAAAAGGATGGTAAAAGGCTTTTTTTCAGGCAAGCCAAATTATAAAATAGAAGACAAATTTCTTGCAGTATAGGTATAATAATAAAATTATATAAGGATTCTTGCCACTCAACTGCTGATATAGAAATTTAATTCTACGCTGTGTTTGTCATAAGTGTGAAAGTACTACCATTGCACAAGGCCACTGTCTCCCGTTCGGGACTTGATATCTAACCGACACTTTCCGACAGGTCGGATTTGGCTATCTCTGCGCTGTGGTTGTCATTTTGTGGATCTGCCCAAGCTCACCTGATGATGGAGTAGGGCTCCGAAACCGGTAGTGAGAGCAGGTTGATCCACATTATGACAAACACAGCGTAGAATTAAATTTCTATATCAGCAGTTGAGTGGCAAGAATCCTTATATAATTTTATTATATACCTATACAGCAAGAAATTTGTTTTCTATTGTTATTTTTAAAATGTGAGCGGTGTAGGGTGTAGGTATTCTGCCTTGATATTTTTATATGTTTTGGCGGAAGGAATCTTTAGTGGAAAAATACTTTTTATTGAAATAAATCCATTAATACAAAGAGATATACAAAATGTATCACCAGTATGCTAAAACGATTCAGAACTAGCAGCTTCCATGCTCCACAGCCTGTAGTCGCCACTAACATCAAGAAAAGCAATAGCAAAAATCACCTTGAGTATATTCACAGGTATATTAAAGTCTGTGGTATATTTGCCTAACCTAACTAACCTCCCAAATAATACTGTTCGAATTTCAAAATAACGAGTACAAAACTAATGACACCTTAGATTATGTTTCACTATTTTCATTTCTTACCCTCGGGATGACACGAATCATTAATACATGCGAGTTTTTTGTAGATCATGGCACTATAAATGAAAGATGATGCTTCTTGGTGTATTTCAAATGAAAATATGAATAAAATAAAGGATCAGAGTCTTGAACGAGTCATAATGTCAGTTCAGAAGTTTTACTTGAGCCTATATTTTTGCTGGACAATTTTTTTAAAATTTTTTGACAGGTTTATAAAAAAACACCGAAAGTAACTTACGATACAAGGAAGCTATAGGAACTGCCATCAAGGCCAAGCAGCAAGAGACGTGGCAACACCGTGAGGACTGCGCTACAGCTACAAAACAAAATACAGCTACAAAACCAAAAAGACAAAATAACTACTAGAGCACAAAAAGGACCTAGTACGCATAATTGTAGGTATCGTCACTGGAAACTGTCCCACGGGGGTAAACCTCGTGAGATGGAAAGTTTCCGACGACGACTACTGCAGAGAATGCGGAGAGGAAGAAGAAACCATAGAGCACCTGCTGTGCCACTGTCCGGCACTGGAATACCGACGCTTTAAAACTTTAGGACAAGGTTTTTTGGAGGAACTAGAGGAAGCAGCAGAAGCCAACATCAGCGACATCGGGAACTTTGCAAAGAGCTGGAAGTGCTTTAACGGAAAGAAAGAATGAGAGGAAGGTTTCGTACAATAATAACAGAGGTATGGCAATAGACCTAAGGCCTCCGAGTGAGGGATCAAACATGATCCCAAACTCCAGCAACCTAACCTAACCTAACCTAACCTAACTTACGATATACGTAAAAAAGTAATAAACTTTAAGTTTATAAGTATATAAATTATCAGTATTGGAACTACCCTGTCTCCATTATTTAGTATATATGTTATTGGAACTTTATATATCTGTTTAGAATAATCCAACTGTCTCAAACTTTATAGGTTTGAACAGAAGTTCTATAAAATTCTTTAGACTAATCTATTCTCTTTTTTTATATATTATTCCGAATAAGAGGAACTGGACATTCAATCTTACTTCATAGGGACGTCGAAATAGCTATAATATATATAATATAGCTATAATATAGTATATACACACACCGGAAAAATCTAGGGATATCATTTTATTAAAGTTAAAAATAAATGTTTTGAATAAACAACCACATATTTGTAGGCCGATTCTTTCTACTTCGATTGAAACGAAGTAGTCACACTAGTTATTTCTAGATTTGGGATATTTGCAGAAGTGTTTGTGCATTTTTTGTCAAATGTATAAAAAGCACCTAGCATCAATTGTTCGAATTTAACCTGTACTGGCTATGTTTTTATGATAACTGGCCAAAATTCATTTAAATAACTCTGTTTAGTATTGAACGACATTATGGAGCGTAGACATCGTAACAGAGACGAAATGCTAAGGGCCATGGGTATGCTGGAAGCTGGAATGCGCCAAATCGACGTAGCTAGAGCATTAAATACAACGCAAAGTGTAATATCGCGATTAAGTGCACGCTACCGTGAAATTGATGATGTTGCTGAAAGACACACAGGGCGACATCGCATTTCTACCCCTCAGCAAGATCATTTTTTACAATTAAATGCTCTACGCCGACCGACTCTTACAGCACCAGAGCTTCGTTTAATTCTCCAGGAAACACATAATGTAACCGTTAGTCCTGACACTGTTCGCAATAGATTAAGAGAGGTCAACTTAAGAAGCAGACGCCCCTGGAGAGCTCAACCCTTTACGAGAGGAAATCGAGAGGTACGATATTTGTGGGCTCAAGATCATGTGCAGTGGTCGAATGAACAATGGGCCAATGTTCTCTTCACGGATGAGTCACGCTTTGGAATTCATCCGGATTCGAGAAGGCTTAGGGTATGGAGAGAACCGGGAAATCTTATTAGGTTGGATCATGTTCAGGAAGTGCACACTTGTCAAGGTGGAACAGTTATGGTCTGGGGAGGAGTCCAGTTAGGCCGAAAAACCGATCTCGTTTTTCTTGAAAGGTAACACAAATAGTGATTTAATTCTTGAGTTAGTATAGTATTTAATTCTTGAGCCTGTCGTGTTACCATATGCCAATGATTTTGGGAGAAACTTCATTCTCATGCATGACAATGCACGGCCTCATACAGCCAGAGTGGTAAGTGAGTTTATCAATGCTCGTCAATTAAACATCTTACCCTGGCCGGCACAATCTCCTGACCTCAACCCCATCGAGAACGTATGGGACGCGGTCCAAAGAAGAATTCTGAGAATGAGTATGCCTCGTGAAATTCGTAGGGATCTGGTTCGGGCCGTGAATGCAGCGTGGCAGGCTGTAGCTCAAGAAGAGATCGACAACCTGATCAGGAGCATGGACGACATATAATGGAGAGACGATATAGGGCTGTAATGAACAGTAGAGGAGGCCATACCCTTTATTAAGTAAAAATGGTTTTATCTTTTTTTTTTTAATTCACAGTTTAGAATAAAAAAATGTGTGTATTTTTTTGAGTTCAATAAAAATCAAGGTAAATTTGAAAAATTCGGCAAATTTCGCATTTTTATTTCCAATACGTCCTGTAAACTATTTGCTTATTTTAATTTTATTATATCAGAAATGCAAATAATAAAATTACTGACGATGGCTAGATAAAATTGTAATATCCCTAGACTTTTCCTGTGTGTGTATTTATAAGCTTTCAGTATTATGGGATATCGGAAAAAATATAGAATAAAAATATTCAAATTAAATATTGTTTTTGAAGAAGAATACGTTATGTAAATATTATTTATTGCTAAATTATCTATTTTTTGCTATTTTTGCGAGAATTTAGCTATTTCTCTAAATGTTTTTGTCACATTCAGTTATGAAGGCGCATAAAATCTATTATGGTATAATAATCTAGTTGGTGAAAATATGGAATCTTATGTTAAGTATAACAAATTATATTTGACGATAAGCTTCATAAAAGCTTAAAAAATTAATATACGACAATGTCATTATGACACATTGCAACATTGTCATTTGGATGTCATTATGGCTTTCCATAATAGCACTAGTGCCAGAGAATACTAGTGCTATTATGAATTCATAATAACTTACCGCAAATTTTAAAATAAGAAACAAAGGGAAAAAGGTACCTAAATACGTTTATTTATTGTAAACATTAATTATAATATCAGTACAATTGGTTAAATTAATTCCAGACGATGACAGGTGAGTTGAATTTTTAGAAAGTAAATTTATTTCCTGATTGCTTGAACTTGTTGAAGACCCATCATTGCCAGAAATGTTACCCAAAATATTACATAACACTTTTTTCTTATTTTCTTTGGAATTTGCTATATAGCTCTCTGCCAAAAAATGGCCAGAAATGCAAATAATAAAATTACTGACGATGGCTGGATAAAATTGTAATATCCCTAGACTTTTCCGGTGTGTGTATTTATAAGCTTTCAGTATTATGGGATATCGGAAAAAATATAGAATAAAAATATTCAAATTAAATATTGTTTTTGAAGAAGAATACGTTATGTAAATATTATTTCTTGCTAAATTATCTATTTTTTTGCTATTTTTGCGAGAATTTAGCTATTTTTCTAATCGATTATGGTGATTTCTGGTTTGTTTTATTCCATATTAATTATAGTGATAATAACACATGTATTTATATAGAAATACAAACAAATAACTAGGTTAATAATATAAAAGAGAAAAAGTATTAAATCAAGTAGATTAAAACTGAAATGAATTCACGAAAAGAATATAAACGACTTATTCTGTAACAGATGTAGACTCTACAAAATATTAAAAATACTAACAACTTTCTCAAGTGTTTAGTAGTTATTTAACAGGATCTCTGAAATTCCTCGAATCGTACTTTTCAGTTTCGAATCGTATCTAAAATTATATTTTATAAATAAACTTTTTAATAGACAGTGAAACTAAATTAAATCAAATGAAATTTGATCAGTGCTATTCCATTTAGTTTGTAATAATTATTATTTTATGTCTCCATCATTGACAAACTTCTTATAAATAACAGTAATAAAGTTGTTTAACAAATTTGTCATTATTTCAAAGAAATATGTCATTAGAAGAATGTATATATGCTGTTGTAATACCAAATGTTCCAACTCACAACTGTAATAACTAAAAAATGACAAATTTCGTCATATTTACTATATTTCTTCATTTTAAAAATATAATGTTGTAGGTGTAGTCTGTCCAAAAAGGTCATGGAAAGTTTCGACAGATGACATCCAAAATATGACAGAAAATACAATTTATCTGTGAATTAAAATGACAGACACAATTGCCACTCTCGTGGATCCTCTTGTTTTACAGGCTATAAACCAAACCAAACCTACTTTTTGATTAATGTTGTTGCTGTAAATAAAATAGTCGGTATACAAACCCCGGAGGAAAGTTTAAATTACATTTGAGACCTTCTTTACTCGGAATGTAATACCTACACTATTTAAATTCTAAAGTTTTATAAAATTTTAATTACTTAAAATAGTAGAAAAACCTGGCTAGACGATGCCGACGGCGAAGCGCCATATCTATTAGCTGGATTATTTGGATAGATATACAAATAATCCTACATCGATTTTTTCCAGTATAAACGGATACTCGATTTTTCCACACCGGTTCGGAGTAAGTGACGTCAAATGCTGACCTTTCGTTCGTTTTTTCTTTCGAGAAAAGTTAATAAAAGATCGAGAAGTAGATTTTACTGGTTGGAGCGCATACCTTGTCGAAATTGATTGGGCGTTTACTCTTTTGATGTTTTACATTGCTCTTCGTTAAGTATAATGAAATTAAAGTTCTAAATAAATTTTTAGATATTTGAGAGATGTGAGATACTTCGTTGAAGTAAGGCATAATGATTAAATCTAAGGAGAAAATATCTTATAAAACATCTCTAAAATAGTACCTATAATATGTATTACATAAATCACGTGATTTTAGTGCTTTTTGAATAAGTTAGTTGTGTTATTCCAAGCAATCTAAAACAAAAATCCATCTGACATCTCATCCGATAGTCAAGCAGCGCTAAACACGATCAACTCAGTAACCATCAATTCGTTGGTCAAGTTGGTCAAAAAATGCCTAGAGAAGCTTAACAAATTAGGCAAAGAAAATAAAGTTTTCCTACTCTGGGTACCTGCTTACCAAAGGATAAAAGGTAATGAAAAAGCAAATGATCTAGCTAGAAAAGGAGTCCAACACTCCACTAACTGGACCAGAACCGTTCTGTTTTCCAAGCGGGAACCAACTGAAATCGGAACTGAAGAATCTGTAAGATTCCTTAACCTGGAATGGGTGTCCCCCAACGGTCTAAAAGACTCGAAAAAGTTCTTTAGAATTTACAATCAGAGTTTAGAATCGATAAAAATCAAATGTTTTCCTTGGATTTAAGTAAAAACAATCTTCTAATTGTCACAGGGTTTCTAACAGGACACTGTCTCTTCAACGAACACCTCAGTAGGCTGAAGCTGAGAAACAACGGCGAATGCTGATTCTGTGGGGAAAATGGGGAAACACCTTATCACTGAGTGCGCCGAGACGACGACCGTTCGTGCCATGAATTTTGGTACGGCTGATGTCGAAGATGGACAGCTGGCCTCTGTGCACCCGTCTCACATACTGGCAATTGTTAAAGCTTTGAGACTGTATGATGAGTTATAACTCGTTATAACTCAAGAAAGGGGAACACACAATATATCGGTAAGGTCGCGGTGATTAACTCCCCTCCTAAACATTCTACATTCTAAAACAATATATTTTTTTCGAGCTAAGATTTGAAAATATTCATAAGTGGTCAGATTTAATAATACAGATGTTTGGTTTGTTCTTGAAAGTTAAACAGACATTGGCGTAATTACAGGGGTGCCCGGGGGTGCCGGGCTCCCCCCAGGTAGTGTTGGTTGTTGGGCACCCCCCAGAGAAATCCTGAATTATGACTCTTGGCTACGTATTAATTTTTATTTGCTTGTAATGCAGTAAAAATGACGTTGTCTAGTTTTGTTTAATTAATATTATTTTGTTGTGTGCAAAAAATGTGTTAATTTTTATTTTTTTAGAAAATTTGTAGGTATTTGAGTAATCTACGGGAACACGGTTTTATAACCAAGTTTATGAAATTTATTGATAGAGAAATTCATGTAAAACGTTTTATTCAAAAAATGTGTTTTTTAAATTATTTTTAATTTTTAAAAAAATAAAAGCCATAGGCCCCCCCCCCGTTCTCAACACTGGGTCCCCCCAGGCCCACCCCAGGATAAATTGGTAGTTACGCTAATGTTACAGAATATGTTTCTAATGTGAAAATCGTATTACGTCTTAATTCAGTTAACGAGAAGCAGAATTGAAGTTATTCTAAAATATTGATAGTCAATTTTATAAAATAATAATGTATGATTGAAAAAAGAAAATGACGTTACAGTAGCAGTAATTTATTTAAGCAGCCTCTATGAAATAAAATTACATATTAGTTCTTATAGGAACTTGGGAAGGTCAACTATGATAAGAGTCAACAAATAGAGTACTACATGAAGGAGTACTAGCTGCACTTTTAACAGGGGCGCATCTAGAGATTGAGTCTGGGAGGGGTAGTGTGAATATTCAAAAAAGTACTAAATTTGAATTAAATTTTTGCTGGAAGGTATTGCAACTGTGGAAAAAAATCTACTTGGATTGGTTTGGATATTCTGTTTTAATTTGTATTATTAACTTTTTTGTAACACTTTTATTTTATACCAAATTTTATCTTATTAATTAATTTCTTTCTGGGAGGGGTAATTACCCCCATTACCCCTCCCGTATATGCGCCCTTGATAGGGCTTGTTTCTCTCTAGAATTTCCTGTTTCACAATGTACCGTTTGTGTCCGGGAAGGGTTCATAGTTTCATAGTTGTCGATTTTCGAAAGAAATCAGTACATGTATATTATTTCTTTCGTATATTTTTCATTTTATTGATTTTGTGGAAAGCACTGTTCATTAAAATGTTGTATCCTATGTTATAGGGCTTCTTTGTCTCTACAATTTCCTGTCTCACAATGTACCGTTTGTGTCCGGGAAGGGTTCATAGTTTCATAGTTGTCGATTTTCGAAAGAAATCATTAATTAAAGAAAAACTATTTTCTATACTATGTTTAAATAATGTGACACAAATATTAATATAAATAATGTACCTATATCCTGTATGGTTGAAAAATAAATAAATAGTCTCACCCAATTTTAATAAATGAACAAATGCCATTTCTTGTTGCCATTATGTTAAATTGATATCTCACTGTAACAATTTGTCAACTAAATGTGCCAATTTTACACAATATAACTCTGTCCCATTTGATTAATTTTTAGTTCGAACTGGTATCATTCGGTGCCTGCCTTTAATTCTCTTCTACAAATGTTTATTTATTGTGAATACGCGAAATCTGTCAGCGTGAGTGGTACTGCATAAATTTTACGTTAAATCCTGATTTTATTTGTATTTAGCGAGATGTCGATATACGACCTTTAAAAATAGGATCTTCCCAAGACCTGCGAATTACATTTAATTGTGATTATTATTGTAATTGCTTGTATCAATATGATTAATAAAGAAAACAGATGTATGTATTCCTGTTAAGATAAATCAAAGAATAATATGGTAAACTGCGTTATTTATACATTAATATTAGATAACCGTTAACAAAACATTTGTTTTGTCATATAAATATTTTTATGGGACAACAGTCATTTATATTCCCGGGGCTGAAAATTATTGAATTAGTAATATCGCTATTAAAAAATAGGGGTTGATGGTAGAAGGGTAAAAATTTAGGGCTGAATGTATAGTATTTTTTAATGCCACCATAATAAAAAATTAAAATAAAAATTTTTGTTAAGAAATATTGTGGTGGCTCTTATCACTTCGGGGTATAAAAAATAGAAAATTATTTTCAGACCTACTGAATATATAGATCATATAAAATTTTATCAAAATCAGTGAAGCCGTTTCGGAAGAGTATGGTAGGTAAATAAAACTGTGACACGAGAATTTTATATATTAGATAATGCGACATATTCAAAGAATCTAAAGTTTGGATAAAATTATGTAAACAGAGTATATTATGTAAAAATAACTAGTTGTCCAACTACATTTCCAACTTGAAACGCCATGAACATAAATATTAATATTTGTGTAGATATTTATAAAAATACATTTGATAACATTATTAAAAAGGCAAAAAACAGGGCTAATCGAGGGGTTGTTTTTTTACCCTAATTTTAAAACACCCTGTGCAATCATTTCGTGAGTAAATTTTCCTAAAATATAAGTTTACGGTGAGAACCATGTCTCCTGAGCATTTTGCTTTTTAGATCATGTCAATAAATGGTTAATTTTTAAAAGCGAAATGAACTTGCCACCAAAAATTTGCAATTTTTTCAATTATCATTTCTTTTTGAAGTTATTTTTCAATGTGACAAAGCGGCTTTGGTGATTATTGGGAACTATATACTACTATGAACTGCCCATCATGTTCGACGTTTGGCAAATGCTTGGTAGGAGGGTTAGATATCGCGAAGCAGTACCAGCTTCATTAAATGAACTTCGCTTGGTCCTCAAAGAAGAATGGGAAAACATAACGCAATATGATATATTCATCCTCAATGATAGTCTGAACGGACGTATACAGGCAGTTATAGCAGCCAAGGGCAGCAATACAAAGTATTAGGGTACCTATTTTTTACAATATTTTTTTCTGTTTGTATACTTGATTATTACAGATATTTTCTTTAATATCGTTAGTTCTGTTATCGTTATTAATGTTTATTCAAACCCGGACTGTATCATTAGTCTTTAACGTTATTTTTTAAATTTAGTATATAGTATCCAATGTAGTGTAATATGATGTTACGACAATAGTCACCAAAACCATCTCGTCATATTAAAAAATTACATCAAAAAGTATTGATAACTGAAAAAATTGCAAATTGATCGTTATCAGTTCATTTCGCTCTTAAAAATTAACCAAAGTATGTATTGACATGAATCAAAAAACAAAATGCTCAGGAGTCATGGTTATGACAGTGATATTATATTTTAAAAAAATTTACATACGAAAGGTGTTTTAAAGTTAGGGTAAAAAAAACAACCCCTCGATTAACCCTGTATAATATGCCAAATAATAAAGTTTATAAAAAACTGAGTTTACGAATTAAAGTTGATATAATTATATACAGCTTGCCAAAAAATTCATGAAAATAGGGCTAAAAATAACAAAAATATAACACTTTAAATTTGACCAAAAATTTCTCCGTTGCGTTTTTTTTGCATCTGAGTGTATATTTTTATCAATATCTGTCACATTTGACAGTATATACCATTTTTGGTAACACGTACTAAACACTTCACCAAAAATCATATAATTATAAATATTATACACTAAAAAGACCAGTTTAAAGAGGGATAAAATTAAATACTAATACTCGTATATTTTTTTAGCAATTGCACCCTTACGTTGCGATTTTTCTCGGTTTAACTCTCAGGAGGTTTTAGCATACGTCTATAGACATAAAAGCCATATTGCATTAAAAGTAGTTTGGGTGTTCAATATTCAACGAACGAAATTCATTTTAGGGTCGACGCCATCTGGAAGACTAGCACGTACTAACCTACATATTGAACTTCCATGTATTCAAGAATAAGACTTGCATAAAACAATATCTATTTGACCTAGTGAACACTTGAATAGATATATGAATACGTTTAGTTTTACATTTTATCGTTGAAACACTTAACAGCCACAAAATAAAAAATGTAATATTGGATACCATTACAATTACATATTACATACAAGTCTCACTTTTCTGAATGCTCAGTAAATAGTTTTTAGTTCTAGTTTGAACAGCGGGAAGGTACAGCAATGGGTAATCCATTGTCTCCATTTTTGGCTAATTTATTCATGAGCAGGTTTGAAGTGGAGGCTAAGAATCAGTTTGAGTATTTTCCAAGAGTATGGTTTAGGTTGTTCTGTTTTTGACACACATTCACACACCATAGATAATTTTATTTCTAAGTTAAATAATCGTTTTCCTTCCATTAAATTTACGCATGAAAGTGAGAACAACGACAGATTACCATTTCTAGATGTATTAGTTATTAGAAATACTAATAATTGCCTGGAATTTGATATCTATAGGAAAAATACGACCACACGCAGATATATTCCTAATGAATCACATCATAGTGTTGAACATAAAATGGCTAGTTTAAATTTCTTAGTTCATATATTACTTAGTTTCCCACTTTCCAACGAAAGATATGAAATAGAAAGAGATTATATTAGGAATGTAGCTGAGTGTAATGGATATTCTCCTTCACTAGTTGATAAATTAATTAGAAAACGTAGGTATAGGTTAATGATTTCTGAAAATTCGACTTTTCAAGTGGAGAAAGATACGTCTAAATACTTTTCGATACCGTTTGATAGAGAGTTATCCCGTGGTCTAAAAGGAATTTTTAAGAATGTCAATTATAAACTTCTGTATAGTGCTAATAATAAATTACAACAACTATTAGGTAATCCAAAAGATAAAACACCTCCACTGGAAAGGTCGGGTATTTATGAAATTTCTTGTAAAGATTGTAATCAGAAATATGTTGGGCAAACTAGAAGATCAATATTAACTAGATTTAAGGAACACTTAGCTCAGATAAGATATGGTAGACCGGATAAATCTTGCGTTGTCGAACATATTGTTGGTAATGAACATTGTATAGATCTTAATAATTTAAAATTAATTAAACAAGTCTCAAATTACAGGCAATTAGATGCATATGAAAGCATCAGAATTAATAAATGTAAAGATAGTATGAACAGAGTCAACGGTCCAATTCCTTCAAGTTCTTTGTTCCTACTACTCTAGTGGCGGAAATCTAACTGTTACGTTCAGTTGTCTCTGACTCGGTTGGCTAGATTTTGCCACGCTCACTCGGTGCCCACTGAGCGAGTATATAAACGCTCAACTTGTAGATTATACTTTAGTTTATAATCATCTGCTGATGATGCTAACATGGTTAGCGAAACGCGCGTCCAGTGTAAAAGTAAAAGTGTTTTGGTGTATTGTGGTGAGTGTTTTTATTTTGCTCTAGTTTGCCTGTTGGAATGAGAATATAGAATTGTAAAAGATATTGAAAAATTTGTGTTAATATATAAAAATAAATGATAGACTTCAAAAGTTAACACTGTTAGATATGTAAAAGTGGAGCATATTTATGTGACATAAATACTGAAAGTTGATATTATGAAAAAATATACCGGATTATTTATTTTAAGAGTCCATTTCACTAGTCCGAAAAAGTAGCAAAACAAGCGTTCGGCATTTAACGTTTTATGTAAAACTATCTAGGTATTTTTACACAAATGAAGGGGGAAATTAAAGATAAAGGATTATACTATATCCGTTTTGTAGCACAATTTTAGACAACTTCTTTATTTTTAAGATTTTGATTGTCAAACATCAACAAAATACTCCTTATGTTTGAACTAAATTTTCTCGAAAATAAAGACATAATTTAAAATTCCGTTACAATACGGAAATAGATTCAAGTTTCGTGATGACAGTGATATATAATTTATATGGTTTTGTAACAAATTGCTCGCTATTTTATGGCAAATGCTGAAAGCTCTGCAAACCTTATTCAAGCCTTAATCAAGGATGTTTGGAATTTTTGGTGTGGCTAAACACGACAGGATCGGGCTAAGCCTTAGTCAGATTTCTGAGATATAATATATTATATTTCCTTCGGCCTTACACCCGCTTTACTGTTCGGGTCGCTCTCAGGGGTCGGGTCTCTGAGAGCGACCCGAACAGTACAGCGTAATACACTCTTAATACATTAGTTTTTGGAATATTTTTATGGATCCTCAAGAAATTATTTTTTTGGATAAAACTGGATTTTAACTTTGCGGTAACTCTACGAATGCAGCTCTATATTTTGTCGTGAATCGTGATATCATCAGTGAATATGAGTTTGGTTTAAATCTTTTTAAAAATTGGGATATTTTGTATGTTTTCAATATTTTTAAAACAAAGGTTGCTCTATGTAGAGTCAAAATTACTTTCTTAAAATAAATTTTTCTATGTATATAGTACATTTCAAGCTTTGTTACAATAAATGGGCCACCATATATTAATTATAGTATTTATAGACTCTTTATGTTAAGTAAAGCCTTTAAATTAATCTAAATATCCCAAATAAATTTTGTAATAAATAATCTTACAAATTATTTAGTACTAGGCATTCAAATAAACTTATCTCTGACGATTTTAAAGTTCAAGGCGCACCCTCCACGTATCAGGAATCCGTTTTTGCACTTCCTTATTATCATATCTACGTAACGCTATGCGGAATTACACCTATTCGTACGTAATTATCGCTATTTAAGAAGTGATCAATTAATTAAAACCCCATTTCGACGGTTAGGTGTCTCGTAATTTCAACTAATTAAAAGGCTGGAAGCCAAAAATTAACGCTAATACCGTAGCATGTTTACAACGAAAACGATATATTTTTATATAATGTGTTTTGTAATAATTTATTGAAACTAATTGCGAAGTTCTCAATGAAGTTTAAGAATTATCAAGACTAACAGAAGAATTATTAATAATTATAGTGGATACGTTTAATTATACGTGTATACTATAATTATAGTTGTATTATTTGAAACCATGATTAAAACAGTTTTAGAGTTGCTGATGATAGTTACAAAAAAGCGATTGCAGAATTTATTTTGGAGTATTCTGTAATTTTTATTGTAGATTATACTCTTTAGTGTGGCTGCAATGACGTGCCGTAATCTTGCTGTTAAAACATAACCATTGGTTTTTATATATAAAATTAAAATCACCCCAAAATTTTGTCACCCTTAGTTGTTTATATCTACCAATCGTCCAATGACGTCCAACTTTTTTTATAATGGTTATGACGTTTTGCGAGCTATTTTTGTTACTTCACTGGATGTTAATTTTCTTAATGTTTAACTAAATTCTAGAAATTTAAAAATTTGTAATACAGTAATACTTTTTTTAATGTTTCAAGATTCCTTGAAAGGAACAAATTACCGTATGATCAGAACACGTCATGAAATTGACTTGAAAATGACAATCCGTTACAAATATACAAATAAAATTACGTCTTTTTTCTCAATTGAATGATTAATACTACGATGAGTAATTGTAGAAGGTGTTCCACTTGTTCCAGTAAACTAAAAACAAAAAGAATGATAATTCAGTCAGAATTTTCATTATTTAAAAATGGTTAATCTACGTATATGAAAATTAGTTTCTTTAATTTCTTATAAGAAATAAAATCACGTTTATGTCTGATTAACACAAATCTGTAGTACTGAAAAATTAATTAATTGTAAATATAAAATGTAGAGCTGTAATGCTAATTAATAACTTCGGGTCGAAGTAGTCGTGATTCATGGCCTACTCAATGTGTTAATTGATGACGAGGGACTATGATGATGTCTCAATTATTGATATATACATACGGGTTAATTAATTTAAATATGCAAAAAAAATTGTTTGATACAATTTGTTATTGTTAAAAATTATTAATTATAATTATTTTAGATATTTTCTGTAAAAAATGGCCTAAACCACAGAATATCTAGCTACGCAACAGAAGCCTCGTTACATGTATAAAATTGTAGGTAGCAAAAGGAGACAGGCTTTAAAAGTCTGTCTCCAAATCAGATATTTTGATGTGGTAGTTTCGCTACTACATAATAGAGGGCAATAAATTTAAAAGAAAACAGTTTTCAACAAACAAAATTTAAAAGAATTTTGTGCAGTGTTGCCATTGTGTAATTCATATCGTAATACTTCCTGATAGAGAGATGCGTACAACTTATCTTAGATAGGAACTATCGGAAACAAGAAATAGCCATCTTATCTGATAGTCAAAGCAGCATTAAAGGCGATCAACTCAGTATCAATCAATTCGAAATTGGTCAAAGAATGCATAGAGAAGCTGAATAAATTAGCCAAAAGAAAACAAAGTCCTCCTGCAATGGGTGCCTGCTCACCAAGGGATAGAAGGAATGAAAAAGCAAATAATCTAGCTAGGAAAGGAGCGAACACTCCACTAACTGGACCAGAACCGTTCTGCTTTCCAAGTGGTAACCAACTCAAGGCGGAACTCAAGAACTTGGAAGATTCCATCCGTAACCTGGAATGGAAATCTTGCAACGGTCTAAGACACTCGAAGAAGTTTCTGAGGGCTTATGATTAAGAAAAATCACAGATCTTCCTGGGTTTAAGTAAGAACAATCTTCGGATTGTCACGGGGTTTTTAACAGGACACTGTCTCCTCAATGAACACCTCAGTAGATTGAAACTAAGAAGAAACGGCGAATGCAGATTCTGTGGGAAAGATGGGGAAACACCAGTACACCTCATCACTGAGTGCGCCGAGACGACAACCATACGTGCCATGAATTTTGGTACGACTGATATTGGAGATGGAGAACTACCCTCTATAAAACCGTCCCAGATACTGGCTTTTGTCAAAGCCCTGGGACTGTATGATGAGTTATGATTCAAGAAAGGGGGACACAATGGATCTGTAAGGTCGAAGTGATTAACCCCCCTCCCACTCATTCTAAATTCTAATTCTAAATTCTAAGGGAGAGATGTTGCTATTGAGAAAATGTAGTTGAAACAACGATGGATAAATTTCTGTATGTGCGAAAAAAATATGGAAAAGAATCCTGCGTGTTGAAAGGTAAGTTTAAATATCAATCAGGCGAGGGAGATTCTATATCTTCCCAATCCTCAAAATTATTCGCGAGAGTAGAATTTATCCCTGTCGAATAAATCTGAAATACTTTGGAAACGATTGCGTCCCTTCATTCTCCAGAATAATCCCGAGCGTAGCGAAGATACAGAATCAAGCCTCATATTGCTGGTAGTACAAGCTCGACGCAGCGATTTTAAGGGCTAGACATGCCTGGGCAAGTCGTTCTGAGATGCGAGACTCGAGAGCACCGTTTATACTCTTGCATGACCCACCACTTTACACACTCGTAGCCTCTCGCTTCCTTGCGCTTGTGCTGGAAACCGCCTCCAGACCGAGGATAATGCGAGGGGAGTACACTCTCGCACTCGTCTGGACTCGGGTTACCTTGGCGAGTGTGTACCACCGATATAAAGGCGGACTCTGACCTCTAGTGACTCCTGTACTTGTCAAACATTTTTTGTTGACAGACAGGGTCCGAAGATAATAATAAGCGAGCTCCTATAATAAATAACTTAGAAATTCTGTAAAGCTGCCCGACTCACCCTGTATACTCTATATGCCAATAACAAATGTTTGCCAAATACACGAGTAGTCTGCGCGCCATAAGGGTTTAATTAAAATCTAAGCAAGTTGAGGTATTGTCTCTGGGAACCATGACAGAAACAGGACACTCAAAGATGGGAAATCTTATCGGGGGACCTCTACTCCAAATGAGATCGGACCAAATGACCCCTCTTTATCACTACCACAAACCATTCGAGGTGAACAAAATGGATCGAGGAATGTGGACAGATATAACATTCCTACATGATGGACTAACCTGGTATACAGACGGGTCAAAGACCGCTGAAGGAACAGGAGCTGGAGTACTTGGGGAAAGACCAAGGGTAAGTTTATCCTTTTCCTTGGGTAAACACTCAACCGTATTCCAGACAGAAATCTTCGCCATTCTACAATGTGCGAAAGAAAACAATAGAAGAGCTTATTCAGATAAGCTCATCAATATATGCTCAAACAGACAGGCGGCACTTGGGGCGCTTATGAGCCCAAAGGTATCGTCGAGACTCGTCTGGGAATGCCTAGGTGAACTGGAAGCTATGGCTCGACGGAACAGAATTAAATTATTCTAGGTGCCGGGCCACAGCGGCATCCAAGGCAACGAAAAAGCCGATGAGCTAGCTAGGCAAGGATCATCGGCATCTTATCTTGGTCCAGAGCCAGTACTGGGAATACCCAAATGTATGGCCCGTAGTGCACTAAAACTCTGGATCAGGAAAAAGCAGAATGTCCACTGGAGAAACCGACACGGGCACAGGCACAGCAAGGCTTTTATCCAAGGACCTAGCTCCAAAACCGCAAAAGAACTGCTAATGCTTAGCAGGAATAAATTGCGGATTACAACAGTCCTCTTGACAGGACATATGGCTGTCAAGTGTTACCTGAACAAGCTCAATCTGTATCAAGGAAGTCTTTGCTGCAGACTTTGCGCTAAAGATCCTGAAACAGCGGAGCACATAATATGTCACTGCGAGGCTCTGGATCGCAAGCGACACTTTTTATTTGAGAAAGCTAGGCTAGAACCGGAGGAACTATCATATCAAGGACCTGCATAAGTTAGTGCAGGGCACAGGGATAGGAGAATGGGTGCAGATATAAAAAGGGGACAAATACAATAGGCCTCACAGGTCGCAGTGTTTCCGGCAGAGGACGGCCCCTTATTGGGAAAAAAGCAAGTCGAGGTAACTAGAGGCGACTAGCTCTAAATGACTAAACTGTTGTATATTTGATATAAATTAAACTTTTAGTTATGTAATAGAGGGCGTAATTTTTAAATTCATTGTTGCCAACCATGGACATATTCGGCGCCGTGCTGACTAACTGGAATTTATATTTCGCGCTGGGGATTCAGGTGGTAGCTCTGCTGTAAAAAATGTCAAGTTGCCACATTTACTTATTTATTTCCTGACATTGTCATTCGTTTTGACAATTTAGTTTTGTATTACGAGTTTTTGGTTTAAATAAATAGCGTTCAAACAAGATAGCATAATAGCCGTAAAAACTCATCGCAACTTTATTAGAATATTTTGAACGGGAAAGCGGTAGTAATAGACCTTTATGTTCCTTATGTGCTGTTAAGAAGGTGAATTTTGTTGATGTAAATAATAACTGTTTATATATTTATAATAAATTTATTTCTGTTTCCTAAAATATTTTAATTAAAAGAAAATATATAAAAGTGGGCAACGCTGTGCCGGTCAAGCTTAATCACGTGACTAAAACTTTATTTGGTATGAACTGTATCTACGTCTAAATAAATCTTAGTTCTTAGATATTTTACAACTATTTAAACTATCATTATGAAATCTTATTATTAATTTAAAAATAATCGTTATAAAACAAATAAACGACTGACTGAAAAATCAAAAATCTGTAATAGATATATTTATTTAAATTCCTACAGTAATTCAGTTGTAAATTATAGGATATCGACATATTATCATTAAACGTAAATATGCGGGAATAATTCCTTTATAATTATAAAATACAAGAAACCTGTTTAATATATATGGTTTATGAACAATAAAAATCCGACTTTTAAATTGTCAGACACAAAAGGAATTTTGTTTTCAGAAAATTTATTACCCTTTTTGTTATTGTGTATCCCATAAATTTATATACCTATACGGTTCATTTTCAATATAAATATTTTACCGTTACCTTTTATATTTATAATAAAAATACTGGCGTTATTAACAATACATTCATAAGAAAAAAAAAGTAAATAAAGTCTGTGTGATTAAATGGACATTTTTGTATAAATTTTACTAATAAATGCGCATAAAAAAATGTTTACAATTCCAATTAGAAATCAGTGATGTCATGTGATGAAAAAAAAACCTAACTAAATCTGGTATAAAGTTCTCAATTATTTGATTAAACTATCTATCGTTCCAATATTAACCAGACAAACAGATACGACAGTATTTGACAAATACAACTATAATGCGAGAAAAAAAAACAAAAAAAAATCAGTTCAAAATATTATTATAGAACTAATAAATTTAATTAAAGTAAACATGTTTGTTAATCTTGACCATAATATTGGATATATTTTTTATATTTAAATTACAATGGAAACAATTCTCTTTATTTTTTTTTCTTGATTCTTTCATTGCCTTTGTTCTAGACGGTGATTAATTAATTTTCTTTCAACATTAACATAATTTTTTAATGTCTGTTAAATTTGTTATAAAAAAAATCATTTAGTTATTTGCCTATCAAATAATTTATCTCTATTTAAAGAAAAACAAAGTTGATGATGGTTGGTAAGAAACGAAACGTCAGATTGAAAAACACGAGTTTGTAGAGCAGGAAAAGTAGTAATAGGAATAAAAATTTGTATTGTTTTATCTTTTCAAATATAGTAAAAAATAAAAAATTAAAACAACATCGAAAAAATTCGACTTTTCCCTAATATATTTAGAAGCAATCGGATTTTTTAGATTTTGAGACATAATGTTGATAGGGTTCAGCAAGAGGCACAACATTTTCTTAATTTCACTATGTAATCTTTGCAGCTCTTCTGGTATATGAGAGATCTCTGTAGTGTGCATTTTTAGATGGGACACGGTGTATATTATACGTCCAGTGGCGGATACAGAGGGGGGCCTATGGGGCCCGGGCTCCCCCTAAAATCTGTAAATTGTGTTAAATGTTTTGCTTTTGGTTTAAAAATGGTGCCTTAAAAAGCATATTTTACAGTACGTCTGTACGTTCTGTAGCTACGGGGTATCCGTGAGAGGGGAAACGATATTCTCTCCATGTTTTTCGTAAAAAATTAGACGACGCGTCCCATTTAATAAAAATTGACAATTGGTGGCAGCCAATAAAATGAGTGAACGGAGCGATTTGCGGTGAAATATATATATTAACAAAAAAATATATATTGTTGTTTATTTAATTGTTTTTTTGTCCTATTCCTTTCATAGACAGAGATCCAGCAGACGTACAGTACATTATTCTTTATTTTGCCCCCCCCCTAAAAGACACTTTTTATTTGGGAAAGCTAGGCTTGAACCGGAGGAACTATGCTCCCATCCTATCAAGGACCTGCATAAGTTAGTGCAGGGAACAGGGGTAGGAGAATGGGTGCAGATCTAGAACGGGGACAAACACAATAGGCCTCACAGGTCGCAGTGTTTCCGGCAGAGGACGGCCCCTTATTGGGAAAAAAAGCAAGTTGAGGTAACTAGAGGCGACTAGCTCTAAATGACTAAACTGTTGTATATTTGATATAAATGAAACTTTTAGTTATGTAATAGAGGGCGTAATTTTTAAATTCATTGTTGCCAACCATGGACATATTCGGCGCCGTGCTGACTAACTGGAATTTATATTTCGCGCTGGGGATTCAGGTGGTAGCTCTGCTGTAAAATATGTCAAGTTGCCACATTTACTTATTTATTTCCTGACATTGTCATTCGTTTTGACAATTTAATTTTGTATTACGAGTTTTTGGTTTAAATAAATAGTGTTCAAACAAGATAGCATAATAGCCGTAAAAACTCATCGCAACTTTATTAGAATATTTTGAACGGGAAAGCGGTAGTAATAGACCTTTATGTTCCATAAGTGCTGTTAAAAAGGTGAGTTTTGTCGATGTAAATAATAACTGTTTATATATTAACTGTTTATATATTTATAATAAATTTATTTCTGTTTCCTAAAATGTTTTAATTAAAAGAAAATATATAAAAGTGGGCAACGCTGTGCCGGTCAAGCTTAATCACGTGACTAAAAGTTTATTTGGTATGAACTGTATCTACGTCTAAATAAATCTTAGTTCATAGATATTTTACAACTATTTAAACTATCATTATGAAATCTTATTATTAATCTAAAAATAATCCTTATAAAACAAATAAACGACTGACTGAAAAATCAAAAATCTGTAATAGATATATTTATTTAAATTCCTATAGTAATTCAGTTGTAAATTATAGGATATCGACATATTATCATTAAACGTAAATATGCGGGAATAATTCCTTTATAATTATAAAATACAAGAAACCTGTTTAATATATATGGTTTATCAACAATAAAAATCCGACTTTTAAATTGTCAGACACAAAAGGAATTTTGTTTTCAGAAAATTTATTACCCTTTTTGTTATTGTGTATCCCATAAATTTATGTACCTATACGGTTCATTTTCAATATAAATATTTTACCGTTACCTTTTATATTTATAATAAAATACTGGCGTTATTAACAATACATTCATAAGAAAAAAAAAGTAAATAAAGTCTGTGTGATTAAATGGACATTTTTTTATAAATTTTACTAATAAATGCGCACAAAAAATGTTTACAATTCCAATTAGAAATCAGTGATGTCATGTGATGAAAAAAAACCTAACTAAATCTGGTATAAAGTTCTCAATTATTTGATTAAACTATCTATCGTTCCAATATTAACCAGACAAACAGATACGGTATTTGACAAATACAACTATAATGCGAGAAAAAAACAAAAAAAAATCAGTTCAAAATATTATTATAGAACTAATAAATTTAATTAAAGTAAACATGTTTGTTAATCTTGACCATAATATTGGATATATTTTTTATATTTAAATTATAATGGAAACAATTCTCTTTATTTTTTTTCTTGATTCTTTCATTGCCTTTGTTCTAGACGGTGAGTAATTAATTTTCTTTCAACATTAATATAATTTTTTAATGTCTGTTAAATTTGTTATAAAAAAAATCATTTAGTTATTTGCCAATCAAATAATTTATCTCTATTTAAAGAAAATTTGTATTGTTTTATCTTTTCAAATACAGTAAAAAATAAAAAATAAAAACAACATCTAAATTTCAACATTTAAATTCGACTTTTCCCTAATATATTTGGAAGTAATCGGATTTTTTTAGATTTTGAGACATAATGTTTGATAAGGTTCAGCAAGAGGCACAACATTTTCTTAATTTCTTTATGTAATCTTTGCAGCTCTTCTGGTATATGAGATCTCTGTAGTGTGCATTTTTATATGGGACACCGTGTATATTATACGTCTACAAGAATCTCAACGGTTTCTTGTAGACGCATCTGTTTTAAAAAAGTAAAGTGTTCTCGAATAGTTGAATTTAAATATTTTAAATAGTTTTTTTCTTATTCTTTGTATTTTTTTGCTTCCGACGACGGAAAGAGATAAACTTTCCGAAACGTTAAGCATTTTTTTTCTTTGTTAGGCAAATTTGTATAACTGTAAACATAACTTCTGACAAGCAGTGTCCGTTTTGGTTTAACGCAGAAGTGTTTACAAAAAATAGCTATTTTATTTTGTAGATTTTCTTGTAGTGCAGTGGCGAAATACCCATAGAGAATTTTTTTGGAGATAATAATCACCTTACAATTTTATGAATTTTACTTAAATGTCTGTAGCGTATATATATTTATTTTTGCTTGGAAATTACGAATCAGTGGCATTTACCATACGACAAAAAATTTACATATAAAGTGACAGCGATCTTCATTTCCAAGCCAACCCTGATGTCGATCATATTATGGTATTTAACCATACTAATTCAATGTAAAACAAAACCACCAAATTATTGAAATTATTGACACAAAAAATTAGCGATGGGAACTATCGAATGAATTAGACTATCGAATGGTTACTGAATGAATGATTTCAACTATCGAATGGTTTTATTCGAATAAAACCATTCATTCATTTGTATACTAAAGCATATGTGACAACCTTGCCGTGCGACTAAATGGTTATCGTTGAGCCACGACTATCGAATGCTTTTGATCAATGAAATTTAGTAGGTATTCGTTTGATTTTTGTGTGCGTCAGTGCATTATTAGTTCTTCCAAATTTTTATAACTTCACCTTATAAATACTGTGCTATTTTTGCGTTTATTAAAATATTTAAAATACTAAAATAGTAGTTTTTTTTAATTGACGATTGTGTGTGTGTGTACAGATGGTCAAAATTCTTCCGAAAATTTGTGTGATTTTCGGTAGTCCGATCTTTCAATTATTTTATTTTATATGGTATATATGGTCTATTTTTAATGGGAAATTTTGAGAAGTAGCAATTTTTTTAAGAGATGAGATGAACTTGAAGTTTACCCGTGCCAATTTAAAAAAAAAGTTAACGATGTTTGTATTTTGTTTATGCTAATTCTTTTTACGTAGTTTTTTGCGAAGAAATATTTCATTTATTTTTTAGTAAATGCCAACTTAAAAGTAAATATTATTTTTAAATAATAATATAAAATTACCTAATATAAATAATTTTGATTTCTAATTTTTCATTTTATATTTTCCTTCCATTACACTGCATGCTTAGAAAATTAATAAATGTTTATATTTCCTTGATTTTAAAGTTTGTTGTTAATATAACAAATTAGTTCTGTAATTATTATTATTTAATAAACCAACGATGCCAAAAAATTTAAAGACTATATTATTTTTAAATAGGATCTAATATAAATAATTTTGACATCTAATTTGTTGTTTATATTTTGCTACTACGTAAAAAAAATGTTTATATTAAATTATTTTAAATTTTGTTGTTAATGGGTATAATAAATTATTACTGTTATTATTATTTTTATTAAACCAATCTTTGTTTAAAAACATTAAAGATCATTTTCCTACATCCAAAATATTTTATTATCTAACCTAACCTAACCTAACAACAGAATATTAATAAAAAAAGTGCAAAATATATAGACATACTATCCCTAACTAACTAAAGCCAAACAATAATATTCTTTGCTAATATCAACTAATACCAATATATGGCAACAGCGCCCTTCATAATGTATTTTCTGTGTAAATACTAGCACCTCAATAAAAGAAAATAATGTGTCCTTATCTTGTATATGACTCGGCAAAATCAAAGATGCCGGTTTCTTTCTAGCATTGCCACTGACCACGCTGTCGGGTTTCTCGGAAAGAAAAACCTACGTCGCCGGGCGACAACTAAAATCCAGTTAATATTTTATTAATAATGGATCCCATGACAGATAAATGAATGAATTTTATAAATGAATGGTTTTGCTGTGGAAACTCGCTAACCTAGAAGCAGATTACTAGAATACAATATTTCAAGGCAGATGACGCATCTATTCGATAATTTTTATTCGAATAGTTTTCAACGAATGTTTTTTTACTAGCTATCGAATTACTCGAATGAATTGCAACTATCGAATGTTTCGATAGTATTCATTCGATAGTTCCCACTACTACAAAAAATGTCTTTCAATTTTTTATTTTTTTTTCAGCGTCTTCAAACCTAATGTCTCTAAAATATTTTCCACCAAAAAACACCGAAATATATTAATGACCTGCCTTAATCACTTTGTTAATGGTTTAATTAAATTAACTTTGGCAATTTGGACGCTTCCAAGATGGGAACGGCACAGTAACAAAACAGGGACGAAATACACTGACAACAGATTGCGTAACCATTGCTCAACACCAAATTAAGGCTGGCAGCAGCTGTCATTCGCAGATTGTTCCGCGCCTATTTGATTTCCAGATGATAGATTCCAGGGTAATTCATAATTTCGTTTGTTATTAAAAAAACTGTCATAATTTGACTGAACTCCCAAAACTGATTAATTAAAATTAAGAGAAAAGAGTGTTCTACTACGGACCGATTAACAATGGTTGAATTATTGGCAATACTGTGTTAGAGGATTTTAAGATTAGTGATGCTAAAACAATTAATAATATTACTTATTGATCGCAAATTTTAGCTAAATGTGAGTCAATTCAGTGACGTGAATTTTTTGGCTTTTCTTTATCTTCTTGAAAATTTACAAGCTCTAACTTTGTGACCGACATATTTTTCAATACAACTATAGTGTTTTTTAAATTTTTGTTTTTTTCACATTGTATCACATTTTGATGTGACTCCTATAATTAAAAACTTATAGGAATTTTGTATAAGTTCCAACCTAAAGTATGTGTTAGGGTTAGGATGTATTTCAGGAACTAGGTACTTCAGGTATTTTAACTTCTACAGGATGGTTCAAAAAAGTGTGGGAGGATAAATAGATTTTCAGATTTAAAAAAAATATATTAAAAATACAAGAGATGTTCTGAAATCAAAACTGTACTAAATATTTACTCTAGTTGGCCTGTAATTACTTTGCTATAAATATCGTGATCTTAAACCATAAAGGGTGTTCAAAATTCTAGGCCGCAAACTTTATAAAATACCGGGTGCGTCTCGAAAGTGGCTAACCCCTATAACTTTTTTATTTGTTCAAATAATTAAACGAAATTTGGTATGTTAGTATACGACATACATTAGGATTAATTGACGCATTCAGTTGTTTTTGGTCGCTTCCTGTTTCACCGGAAATGACTACAACTTTTGATTTTTAAATGGGACACTCGGTATATTTCTACTTAATTCAATAGAATAATTACACTCTGAATAGAATGACATATCATATGTCAACTTTTGACATTTTCGCTTAAAAACAAATCGTATTTTAAATTTCAATCTAGAGTGCCATGTTGTGTGAAAAACATTAATTTTTAATCAAGGAGCATTGGAAAAATAGTTTTGATCATCTAATGTTTTTCCTGGCCGGTTAAAAGATGCCCAAGTTGTATTTTTAATCATATCTCGATTTTTTCAAATGGAACAAGTGTGGCTCATTAGCATATTTGGAAAAAGCATTTTTTTACGAATAATTTGGTACCACCATATTGAACCGCATATTACAATTTCAAATAAACCATATGTGAAAATGTCAAAAGTTGACAGATGGCATGTCATTCTATTCAGACTGTCATTTTTTATCGAATAAAGTAAAAGTATACGGAGGGTGTCATTTAAAAATCAAAAGTTGTAGTCATTTCCGGTGAAACACGAAGTGATCAAAAACAATTGAAAACGTCAATCAATCCTAATTTATGTCATATACTAACATACCAAATTTTGTTTTTCTATCTAAAAAAATAAAAAAGGGTGAGCCACTTTTGAGACGCACCCGGTATAAAATCATTTTTCTTCGCTTTTTTTTAATAGAACGCCCTGTATAATATTCCTTTGTTAGATGGAGAACTAAAAAGTGAATATTTTTTGAAATTAAAAAGTATTCTTTTTTTATATATTTTATTTTGAACATCCAACACAACAAAAATAAATTCTCCTTTAACAACAATAAACAATAATTTCATTGATCAGTAATTTTGTTTGGAATTATTTAAAACTCTTTACCTATAATAATTTATATTTCAAACTGACCACTGCGGCTTCCAATTTTGTACACATAATTCGTCGCCAAAAATTGTAACAATTCCGGTTATTGAGAGCATGAGAGCAACGAGAAAGAGAAGTTTATATTTGTGCGCGAAATAAATTTAATTAAATGTTGCAATTATTAAACAGCTAAATCCGCTATGTCGAACTCGTGGATAATTTGATTCGGTGCCAAAATCAAAAACCACTCTACGGTCGCGCAAATTTCATATTTATACGTTTATTGACAAAACGAAATAATTCTGTTTCAACGGTCCGCACGTATGCAATATTTCAATGAATTATATCCATTTATAATTCCAGTTGACCAATAAAATGGAAATGCATATACGCACTGGCACATAGACATTCCAAATCGTAGGCGTGAAAAACATTAACGCCATTGTTTTACAGCAAATAAAAAAATACTTTTTTCCACAGCAACTGTTAAAATATAGCTTTATATCGATAAATAATAGTAGATAAAATAGTACCGTATGATCGAAAAAAAACGGCGTCCAGTTGGCTTGGAAATGACGATCGATGACATTTCTTATATAATTTTACATATAAAATGACAGCGATCTTCATTTCATAGCCATCATTGACGCGGTTTTTATTCGATCAGACGGTACTTTAACCATAAGGGTAGATTAAATGATACTTTAACAGCGAGGATAGGTTAAAAACTTTATTTCTTCTCGCACGTTTTTTAATTGCTTCCATTTTTGAAAATGTTTGTATTCCTTTTCATAAGTTATTCGGAATTTAAATGGAAGTAATTTGGATATGGCGTTTGTCGCCTCAGCCTGAATATCTGTTGGTAATTTACTTATTTCTCTGCAGCGTCTGATTTTCAAAAACGAGGCGGGGAACTATAGAGAATAGAGATTTTTGGAGCAAAAGTTGTCCCACTCACAAACAAAATTGCCGTGTTTTTGGATTTTTTGAAAAAAAATACCCTAACCGTTATGCCTTGCGGAACGTTTTCGATGGGCCACCCTGTATATTTGTTATCAATTAAACTTTTCGTTATGTATTCGAAGGCGCGATTTTTAAATTCATTGTTGCCAGCCATGGATATATTCGGCGCCTGGCTGACTGGCTGGCTGAACTTTAATTTAAATTTCCCGCTGGGGATTTGGGTGGTAACTCTGCTGCAAAAAATGTCAAGTTGCCACATTTATTTATTTATTTCCTGACATCGTCATTCGTTTTCTAACTATTTATTTAAACCAAAAACTCGTAATACAAAACCAAAGTGTCAAAACGAATGACAATGTCAGGAAATAAATAAATGAATACGGCAACTTGACTTTTTTTTACAGCAGAGCTACCACCTGAATCCCCAGCGCGGAATTTAAATCCAGTTAGTCAGCCCGGCGCCGAATATTTCCATGGTTGGCAACAATGAATTTGAAAATCGCACGCTCGATTACGTAAAGAAAAGTTTAATTGATATCAAATATAGTTATATATTTTGAGTAATTAAGTATATGATTGGTATCTAAAAAAATCATATTCAGTAAATATAAAAAATGGTAAACATAATTTCACTAATACAATCTATTATAATTATACTGATTTTATTTTTAAACACTCCTGACCTCTACAAGTACAAAATCTAGCATTCGAGCAACATGAAATAGAATTATTGACAGGAAAACTTCAATCCTGTTTTAAAACAGACATTTTATAATCAATACATTATTTGTTTTTAAACCCGTGATGATATACAAAATTTATGATACAGAAAATATCCGGTACCCCATCTACAAAAATTGAGGTCAAAATAAATACTACTATTTTTATATTTCGACTGATACAGTGCTAGAGTGAGCTGTACAGGGTGTCCCATTTTGGTTGAAATCATACGGTATCTCCGTTATTTGTGAAGATAGAAGGGTGCGGTTTGCACAAACCTGTACCACTTTTTTGTCAAACGAAAGATGCCGTTAACAAAATTTTCATAGCTCTCTTCGTTTCTGAGCTACAGGGTCTTTTCGAAAATTTTGCAATTTGGGACAGCCCCCGTATCTCCGTTATTATAGATGATATCGAGAAGATGAAAACTGATTCTTGTAGAACTTTTTACGTAGAATACAGTGGCGTAGTCTGTTTTTCTACGAAAAAAATATTTTTGAAAATATGAACTAAAGTTAGGTTTTTTCAAATGGAACACCCTGTATATTTATAATATATATATATATATATATAAAAAGTCTAGTAATGAGAATTACATCGCTACCGTAACTGAACTCATCTAAAAAGTTTTTTCTCACCGGAATAATAAATTATTATACAAGTTAAACCATCTGAAATTATCAAAATATTTACTTTTTTATTTTTAGAATCTTCACAACTTGTACTTCCTAACATTTTTAGAAAATTAAATAATACATTTTTCGTATACTCGGTATTTAAACCCGTGTATTTGTATGTACTAGTTGTTTAAGATATTCTCCGATGGTGGCAGCACTGTGTATAGTATCTTTAGGTTCATAAAAAAGTAGCATTAATGATGTAAAAACCTCATCTTTGTCCTCTATTACAGTTGAGGGTTGGAACCTTTGGTGTTACACAGCAAAATAAAACACTAAATCACCACAATACACCAAAACACTTTTACTTTTACACTGGACGCGCGTTTCGCTAACCATGTTAGCATCATCAGCAGATGATTATAAACTAAAATACAATCTACAAAGTCGTATGATCCGCTTTGCTATGAGCTTCTCAAATATATATACAAATATATATATATATATATATATATATATATATATATATATATATATATATATATATATATATATATATATATATATATATATATATATATATATATATATATATATATATATATATATATATATATATATATATATATATATATATATATATATATATATATATATATATATATATATATATATATATATATATATATATCACTTGATATTTATTTTCAATATTTACTGCAATATTTAAAATATATCATTTTCTTATTAGTAGGCCGTGATAAATAACAAAATCAAAATGGTATTTACTAAAATAGACATACACATATTAAAATTTTATTTGGGATTAATATATTTTACTTTTGAATTGTTACCACTGAACCTCTGAATATATTTTTCTCTTTTTTATAACGGAATTTATTATAATGGGATGGGTTAGCAAATATCTAAAAGCTTGCATTATTAAAGCATTTTCCAGGTGTTCGACATTGTATGTTTATATATTAGTTGCCACGATATATTTCATATTTCAAAAATCCCTAAAATCAGAAATCGAGAACGGACAAATCCGGGAATCAGGGAGGTCATCATATTGGTTCCAATTCATTGATTTGAGAAATAATAATTTAGCAAAATTCTAATATTTTCGTTGTAAGTTAAGTTGTGAGGGGAAGCCCCATCTTGCTGAAACTATATTTCACGTAAATTAGCTAAAGGGATATTTAAAAGTTCCAATAAGATAGCTTCCAAGATTTACAAATAGCGGTAGAGATTTAAGTTTCCCTAATATACAAAGAATTAATTAGTGGCTCTCAAAATAAAACAAAAGACAGATAGCAATATTACTTTTAATAATTCTTTAGTTTCTTTTATTATCAATCATGGCCTACTAATAAATATGATCTTTTAATATATTTTTTTAAATATTGCATTAAATAATGAAAATAAATATAGAGTGTTATACATTTTTGAGAAGCTTATGGCAAGTCCGATCATTTAATTCATTAATATACAGGGTGTTCCATTTAAGAAAACATAACTTTAGTTCATATCTTTAAAAATATTCTTTTCGTAGAGCAACAGACTACGTCGCTATATTCTACGTAAAAAGTTCTACAATAAACAGTTTTCACCATCTCAATAGATTTAACAGTAACAGAGATACAGGAGGGTCCCAAATTGCAAAATTTTCAAAAAGACCCTGTAGCTCAGAAACAAAGAGAGCTATGAAAATTTTGTTTACGGCATCTTCCGTTTGACAAAAAAGTGGCACAGGTTTGTGCAAACCGCACCCTTCTATCTTCACTAATAACGGAGATACCATATGATTTCAACCAAAATGGGACACCCTGTACAATAAACAAAAGCAGATCGAATACAAAAATAATCACTCTTTTAGAAACATCAGGTTATTTCCGTGTATTCTTTCTATAGGCATATATTATAGAATTTGATACCTTATTGCCCTGCAGAATTTATACATTTTGGAGGGACCAGTTAGACCCTTTGAATAAGAAGACTAAGGAAGGAGCATATCAAAAATCTTAGGTAAACCCGCGATGGGCCTCAAATATGGCCGACTTAAATTCCGGTTTATCAGTGTCGTTCTAATTTTATTTAAAAAATGTAAAACTATGATGTAGGGTAGACGAATACAAAAATAATCACTCTTTTAGAAACATCTGAATATATTTTTTAATTGAATTTGAATTATTAGAGTTACCAGATCTTATATGCATATTATATTAGAAGACAATAATATAATTATAATTCTTATACAAATTTAACTACAAAAACCTAGACATAACTATTAATAGCGTACGTAATAAAGTTGTCGTAAGGTCATTGAATGTAAAAATATCATCAAATTTATTTTATACTTTTCTAATAGAAATGATGGTAGACTATTACCAGACTAATTATTCTTGACCTCTACCGCTCTAAAAGCTGGCATTAGTACAAAAGAAAATTGCTAGTTAATAATTGAATGGGAAGCTTCGACCTTCTCGAAGTCCAGTTTAGTGGACATAAAATTTAAACGTTAAAAATGAAGATTCTATGAAATTGCCAATAAATATCCGTTCCACTGGGAGACTGTTTCTTTTTACTAAATAAATTTAGCATATTTAAGATTTATTCGATATGATTACTGCCATATGAAGGGTCCAGGGGGAAAACTTGATAAGCGCTAATTTCTCAATTTTAGGATTTTAAAATTTTATAGTAGGTCTAACCTTTGAATAAGAAGACTAAGGAAGGAGCATAATGCTATCCATGTATTCATGCATGGTGGGCGGAAAAAGCACTCTAGGGTGGGGATGGATCCTTGACAGTTCTGTTTGACGATTCATTTGAAACATTTGAATTTGATTTGAAATTTTGTGGATTTGTCAGTCTTTACGGAGCTTATTTTATGTTATTTATTATTTATTCTACTACTGATAGTTGTATAAAGGTAGTAAATCTAGATGGAAATTGTGGCAGAACTTAAATTAACAGTGACACTATCGCGATTTATCGAAAAAGACTCTAAAATAGTTGGTTGTGTAGCGTGCGGTAGATCTCGGCAAAAATTGAGTGAAATAATGGAACAACTTCTCGCTAGTAAGTGACTATAATATAATATACATACGTGTAGTAAACCGATCATTTATGAAATTCACTTAAATTAACTAAATTATATATTTTTCTTGCATTTTAGCTTTTATTTATTACTTGCCAAAGATTAGATGTCAAAGAATTTAGATACATTAATTTGACTTACCTGCTTCAGCAGCGTATCGGATGTTTGTGTTAATAAATACTTATTATAACTTATCTATTTTTATTAGAATTATATATTTTTATAACAATTTTAATAATTACCAACATTTATTCACAACGTAAAATAAAACAACAAATTATTGAGTCTACCCCACGTCTACTCTACATCATAGTTTTACATTTTTTAAATAAAATTAGAACGACACTGATAAACCGGAATTTAAGTCGGCCATATTTGAGTCCCATCGCGGTGTACCTATTTTTGATATGATCCTTCCTTAGTCTTCTTATTCAAAGGGTCTAACTGGTCCCTCCAAAATGTATAAATTCTGCAGGGCAATAAGGTATCAAATTCTATAATATATGCCTATAGAAAGAATACACGGAAATAACCTGATAACCACCAGCCGTCCAGTATCCTCCAGTAAAATTAGTAATATGGCGCTTATCATGTTTTCCCCCTGGACCCTTAATATTAAATAATACTACTGGAAAGAGCTGATGATTATTTTAACACCAAATACAAAAAAAAACTAAAAAGGTAAAAAAAATATTTCGCATTCCCATATTTATCTCGATTTTTGACAACTAACTATTTTACAGTATTTTTTGGAGTTTGCAATAATGTCACTGTAAATTTAAGTTCTGACACAATATATGCTTCTATGCTTCAGATTTACCTCTGAACAAAACCAGTGGTAGAATAAATGATAAATAACAGAAACAACGTCAAGCAGAACTGTCAAAAATAGGTTCATCATGTCGATTCCATCTCTAATGGAAGAATGTACATGGATATCATTATAATTCTTCCTTAATCTTTTTATTTAAAGAAGTCAATACATTTCCTATTAATCACACTTTTTTAACCTCATAATAGTGAATAAACCTCATTCAGAACTTCGAACTTAATTAAATAAATTAGTGGTTTCAATTAAGCTTCATTCAGACCTCCCAATTAGTGGTTTCAATTACACTTTATACTTTTTAGTTTGCGATCATTCGATTGATTTCTAACCACAATTTCTCTTAACGGAAGATAATCAAAGACCAAAGCGGAAAAGTTAAAAGTTTGATAACTTTTTCTACTAAATGAAATTGGCTACCACTAATTTTGACGTTCTGAATACTTACATTGAAATTAAAGGAACAAACTTCTACCCTAATTGAAACCACTAATTTATTCCGCTAATTGCGAGGTTCTGAATGAAACTTAATACTTTATTCTTTTTTATGATCATTCATAATGTTTAAAAAATGCAATTAAATTTAATAAAATATCAAAATAATAGCTTGCAGGAGTCAGTTGCATTCATAAAGAAAGCCTAATAACACAAATATACACGGTTTTGGACCTGAGCAACTAAAAGCAATTTTTAGGATAATTTTTGGAGCTGAATCCAAATCAGCAGTCCATTTTTTAAGATTGGATCTAGTTTTCGAAATGGCTGTACTTAAACTGCCGTTAAACGGTAGCTTACTAAAATGCCGTTAATAGGTATGACGTCGTTGATGTGACGCACTTGACGGGCTTTATAAAATATAGGAATTTTATAAGGACTAACCAACGCTATCCACCTCACCAAATAACCAACTTAACCAACGCAACTAACCTCGACACTGATAAAAAAATATAAAAAACAAATATAAATTAGTAAAAACCAACCAACCCCATCAAATGACCAACTAACCAATGAATTAACACCCTCCAAATAACCACGCTAACCAACCCGCCAAATAATTAAACCAATCCAACAAAAAAGAGTGAAACCAATGCAATAAGATCACGCTATAAGCAAAAAAAAAAATAAAAAAGTCTTGGTCGGCGTGAGATTTGAACCACGGACCATGCGCTCACGAAGCGATCGTGATAGCCTTAACCACGGAGCCACAGGTGCTCTTGCAAAATGCGTATAGGTAGGCATTACTTTCCGCCGACATGAACGACGTCACAATATCTATTAACGGCATTTTAGTAGGCTACCGTTTAACGGCTGTTAAAGTACATCGTTTCGAAATATTCAACAAATTCATTATTTTACTATTTTTGACCGTTAACGGTCATTTATTGAATTAAACAATATAAATCAGAAATGAACAGAGGTTGAACTGAGTCTTTTATACTGCTTGGGATCTGTTTCACGGATTAGGACCCAACAATAATCGCTCATCATGCCTTCGTCCCAAAATCCTTGGTATCATCTTTCGATTTTCGCTATATCTTGGTGTAGCCGCACTCCTTGCTCGTCGCTCGTGTCGCCCAAGTTTTGTGGAAAAAATCAAGATGTGAATGCAGAAAATGTATCTTGAGAGACATTCGAGCTCCAATCTTGTGATAATTTTGCAACAAATTGTCGATTGTAATCCGGTGATTTACGATTACCGAGAAAGTTGTGAACAACACTTTGAAACGATGTCCATGCAGCTGCCTCATCAAGCGTTAAACATTTTGTAAACGTTGCGTCAGCCATTAGTTTTCGAATATCAGGTTTGACAAATATTCCTTCTTTGATTTCTGGGTATGACAGTTTTGGAAACAATTTGGTTAAGTACTGGAAAGCCGGTCCTTCGCGATTGAGCGCTGTGACAAAGTTCTTAATAAGGCCAAGTTTAATGTGAAGAGGTGGCAGTAAAACGTCCTGTGGGTTTACAAGTGGTACAGAGGACACATTTTGTTGTTCTGGCTCATAGTGGGTACGACTCGGCCACACCGAAAACTAGAACCAATCTTGACAAACAGATTGAAGATCTGAGTTCAGGGTATCAAATAACGTTAGGAATCGTTCTCATCTGCTCGGGTCCAAAAGTTGACCCGAATTTGTAAACTTGTGTAATTAGTTTAAAAAACAATAAAATTACAGATGATAATCAAAGGTCAAAATGACATTACTTGCAAATTTTGAAGTATAATTAGTGGAAAAAGTTAAAAGTTTGTTATTTTTTTCTACTATTTGAAAACTACTACACCCATAGACTTAAAATAAAATATAGACTACACTATTTACATCTCAACGCGGTCAAACAATATTTTTTGTATACATGTTTACTTCTGGGTACAGTCGACCGAGCCTTTCTCATCCAGCCTATGTTGTCACGTCTTTAATATTATCAATATTTTTTTTCTTGTTACACACATATATTGAGATATAGCTCTACAACAATAAACCTAATCATGCGGTATTTGCCACACGTGTTAGTGTCCTTCTAAATATTACTAGGATATGATATTTGCTTTCCTACTTGAATCAACACTGTTACCAGCTGCGATATTATTTTTGGCGGTGTATTGAGTAATAATTATTAAGTGTTATTAAAAATATACTATAGCACGTGTTTGGCCTCGTGTCTTATATTTTTAACAAACGGTTCTTTCAAAAATTATAAAACAATTATTTGAGGAGACAGCGAAAGCTTCAGGCGAACGTCAGTCACTTAATAATTTGATTACGTTAACCTCATTTTTTTGTTTACGCTGTATGAGACTTTTATCCGACTAATTTTAACTGAGGGTGTATAGAGGGAGAATTTTTATGTCCGATCTATAAAAGACGTTATTCAGGTTATTTTTACACTGCGGGAATATTAATTTTGTATTTGACGCGAATTTATAATGCAAAATGAAAAAAAGTGGCACTGGATTTGTTTCTCATAAATATTCTAAAAATCCATTTCTACCTTGAGAAGGAATTATTAAAAAAATAATTTTGGGAATGGCACAATAGTTTTCGGATATGTTTCGCTTCCTGCTCAAACCACTCAACGTAAGAAGCTCAATTTTGGCACACAGGTTGATTCTAGGGTGTAGAGGTTCGATAAGAAGGGATTTTTCGAAATTCCAGTTCCAAGAGGGTGAAACCACCAAATCAAATATTACAATATTTTTTATTTAAAAAAAGGTCATGTTTTCGATAAAACGCTTAAACACCTATATTTTATTTTGTTTTTTTACATATTTTAAGATTTTTTAAAAATGTATACAGGGTGTTTCGAAAAATCTGGTCATTGATTAATCACGATCCTGCTTAAAGCGCTTGACGTAAGGGTGTAGAGGTTCGATAAGAAGGAATTTTTCGAAACTCGAATTCTAAGGGGGTGAAAGTATCCCTCAAATATTAAAATATTTTTTATTTAAAAACCGGTGAGTTTTTCGGAAAAATCCTTGAACACGTATATTTTATTTTGTTGTTTTACATATTTTTAAGATTTTTTATAAATTTATACAGGGTGTTTCATAAAATATGACCATTGAGCAATCACGATTCTGCTTAAACTGCTTGACGTTTAAAGCTGATTTTTCGCAAACGGATTGCCTGTGGGGTGTAGAAGTTCAATAAGGAGGGGTTTCTCGAATCTCAAATTCAAAGAGGGTGAAAACGCCCCTCAAATATTACAATATTTGTTATTTAAAAAACGGTCAGTCTTTCGGCAAAACGCTTGGACAAGCATAATTTATTTGGTTTTTTTACATATTTTGAATTTTTTTAAAAAATCATACAGGGTGTTCCAAAAAGTTGGGTAATTTCTTAACCACGATTCTGCTTAAACTGCTTGACATAAAAAGCTTATTTTTAGCAAACGGATTTTTCGAAAGTCAAATTCCAACGAGATGAAACTACTCAAATATTACCAAGTTATATAATAATATCGCCATATTGTTTTTCTCATGCTGACATAAATATGAGAACAATTTATCCAGTTTGTATGTTAATGGAAATTCTTGCTTTCCTTTATCATCGCCATTACAGTTATAATTAATTAACTAAATATTCTATTGATCGACCCACCCTATATAAGGAAATAAGTAATCTTTATTTATTGTTTGGGAAATTTGGTTCATAAAATAGTATGACTCTGTTTTTTATTCATTCTAAGCCGTAAAATATTTATGACTCTAAAGTATTTTTCCACGTCAAACTTTTTAAAATACTACTCTAATTTTAATCTGTTTGAATCAAAAATTAATAAAGAAAAAATACCTAAATAATACGATAACCCCAATTTATTGCTTCTAATAAGAAACGATTTATTGCTGTTATTTCTTAATGGGAAATGAACGGTGCATTTTTGTATAGACAGTTGTCAGTTTTATTATTTTCAGATATTATGTTTATTTATGAACAATAATAATTTATTGATATTGGTCTTATTAGCAAAATTTTTCTATCCTCTTCTCTAAAAATGGTTCTAGGAGACTATTATTTATATATTATTATTGGTTCTATATTATTTTTATGGTTCTATATTATATGCCTTAAATATTAATTATTTTATTAAGAAATATACCATACGATCGAAAAAAAAACGGCGTCAAAGACGGCTGGGTATTTTAGCTTTTAAGTTTTTTTTAGATTAGTAAAGATATTGATCATTTATCAACAACTATGCAATTACTTGTGTTTTTTTATAACTCATTTCAATTTCACTGCACTAGTTCACCTATTCAGATACAAACTAAACCTTACATTCTATAATTCGATAGTATATAGATATATATTGGGATAAAATTGTACTCATTAATATTACGGGACAATAATGTATTTCTAACTATTAAAAAACATTGTGTCACCCTTAATTTTCCAGTGTTTAATTTATGTGGGATTCAAAAAATTCCATTGACCAAGCTAAATTAACACCTATACGTTATTAATTATATTCTTGTTTTTTGTTATCGACCTTTTCTTAATTTTAATAGTAAGTATCGCCTTCTGTAATTACAATTAAAAACAAATTTAACAGCATTCATTAGTTAATAAAAAATAAAAATTTACAGGGTGGGTCAAATTGGACGCTTTTAAAGGGAAACATACAAGTTTTCTATAGGAGATAGATGAAAAATAATATCGCTGTAAGTTTTTTTTCTATGGAAACTTTTGTATTTTTATGAAAACATCTCCAAAGCTTTATCAACAGAAATTTTGATTTTTATATGAGACACCCTGTATATTTTTAATTCATTGAAAATAATATAAAATTACCTTTCCAAAAATATAGCATACTTGCTATTTTGCTTGATTGCTCTTCGAGATATAGATTTTTTAAAAATTCGCCCACTATGAATAAATAGGCTTTGAACGTTTTGTTGATGTAATTCAAGAAAAGTCTAGCTGTGAGCAGCAATTAAAACGAAAATAATATTTGCAATGAGAGATGCAGAATTTTATAACAATTAAAACTATATTTAACAACATCAACACATTTAAACTATATCAATAAAAATTAATAGCAAACCAAAACATGAGATTTTGCTATATGTCGACAGTCTTCTCTGTTATGGACAGACGGGACCGTTTTTGAACATTTCTCACGGAATTCATTAACTCAGAGGGAGTGAAAGATAACCTCGCATAACCGCTAAATACTTCTAATTCGTATGTAGATTATACAGGCAATTTAAAAATAAGAACCTATATTCCTCCGGAAAGATAACAATCCATAGGCACTAAGTCCGGCAGTCTCGATGGCCAACGGCTGGGATTTGGTGATAACGGCTACAAAAATTTGTTGATAACTTCAGCGTTCTGATGCGGTGCGTTGTCTAGCTGGGAAAATATATTTTCGAGTTCTATTAGGGGCATTATCATCAATAAGGGGTCCAAAGCCTACTAGTTAAAAGTGGTGAACTTTTAAAATTCTGTATTTGGAAGGAGACTATAACAAAATATCAAGTGTGGTATATTTTTGGAAAGGTAATTTTAAGTTCTTTTCATTTAACTAAAAATATACAGGGTGTCCTAAATAAAAAATCAACTTTTCTGTTGATAACTCTTAAATTATTAATTTAAAAAAAATTATACTTGAACCATTAAATTTTACGTAAAAAGGTGCTTTGGAAATGTTTTCATAAAAATACAAAATTTTTCATAGCAAAAAGGTTACAGCGGTTTGTTAAAAATGCATATTTTTGAAAAACACCCTGTAACTCATAAACGGTGACAGATATCGATGTGTGGTTTTCACCATCATGTTTTTGATAAAAATTCAGCTCCAGACACCGATATTAGTTTTCGTTATCTCCTATAGAAAAGGGTGTTTCCCTTTAAAAGCGTCGAATTTGACACACCCTGTACATAAATAAAATACAAGAGGACTTTGCACACTAGTTGTTCATTAAAATATTTTTAAGATCTAATTGATAACTCTTAAATTATTAATTTTAAAAAAATTATACTTGAACCATTAAATTTTACGTAAAAAGGTGCTTTGGAAATGTTTTCATAAAAATACAAAATTTTTCATAGCAAAAAGGTTACAGCGGTTTGTTAAAAATGCATATTTTTGAAAAACACCCTGTAACTCATAAACGGTGACAGATATCGATGTGTGGTTTTCACCATCATGTTTTTTGATAAAAATTCAGCTCCAGACACCGATATTAGTTTTCGTTATCTCCTATAGAAAAGGGTGTTTCCCTTTAAAAGCGTGGAATTTGACACACCCTGTACATAAATAAAATACAAGAGGACTTTGCACACTAGTTGTTCATTAAAATATTTTTAAGATCTAATTTAGATACAGATGTTTTGTTTGTTGATGTTACGAAAATATTTTTGAAACATGTTTAATTATATTAGATCTCCAAAAATACTATTTTTGACTCAACTTAAAAATTATTTCAAACATTGTCAAACTTAGGTATAATGGCATTATACACAAAATGTGTTTAAAATTAAAAAATTGAAAAGCACTTACCTTTAATGACGCCATATCTGATACAGATCGATGCGTCTGAATTGTCTCCAATTGGTCCAAACACCAATCCAGTTCTTCCATAGTTTCCATTGCTAATTTCAAGTATGCTTCATCTGAAATAATAACGAAAGATCAGAATAATAAATAAATATGAATAATTATTACTTTCTCTAAGTTTAAAAGATTTCACGTTTTTCGACCGAAAAGTCAAAGGCTCAAACTTATTAAACTTATTGAATCAAAAAATTTCCATTTCTAAATATATAAAAATAAGAAAATGATGTTTTCTGATGAGGGAGTTCGTGCTTGGTAAATTTTGTCGGTATACAAATTAAAACTTTCTTAGGGAAAAAAACGTTAAGGAGATGTTTTAGGTTAAACATGGGACAAAGAAGGGGAAACCGAAATTTTATCTGAAGCTGGGGAATTCTGGAGGGAAACCATTTTGTATTTGCTTAGGTATTTCTTTATGTACCCCAAAGAAATTTTGCTAAATATTCCTTAAATACTTAATATGTGTGCGTTTGAGGTGGATTAATTCGTTAAATAATACTTTGAACACATTTTTGGGGTGTTCTGAATTCTGTAATATAGCTGAATAATGTGAAATTGTACAGGTTGGGTCAAATTAGACGCTTTTAAATGGAAACACCCTTTTCTATAGGAAATAGACAAAACTAATATCGGTGTCTGGAGTTCAATTTTTGTCAAAACATGATGGTGAAAACCGCACAACGATATCTGTTACCGTTTTTGCTGTTACGGGGTGTTTTAAAAAATATTCATTTTTAACAAATCGTTGTAACTTTTTTGCTATGGGAAATTTTGTATTTTTATGAAAACATTTCCAAAAGCAATTTTTTACGTAGAATTTAATGGTTTAAGCATAATTTTTTTAAAATTAATAATTTAGGAATTATCAACAGAAAATTTGATTTTTATATGGGACACCCTGTATATATTTTGTTATAATCCCCTTCGAAATACAGAATTTTTAAAAGTTCGCCACTTTTAACTAGTAGGCTTTGGACCCCTCATTGATGATATGCCCTTAATGGAACTTCGAAAACATATTTTTCCAGCAAGACGACGCACCGCTTCTGAACGCCGAGAGCAAATTTCTGCAGCCAATTTCAAGAATAATTGAATAGCTGACCAAGCATCCAGCCGTTGGCCGTCGAGGCCGCCTGACTTAGTGCCCATGGATCTAATTCTATGGATATATTTGCGGAAGAATAAAGGTTCCTTATTCTTCTGTATAATCTAGACAAGAATTAGAAATACTTAGGAGTTATGAGAGGGTATCTTTCACCCCTACTGAGTTAATGAATTCCGCGAGAAATGTTCAAAAACTGCCCCGTCTGTCCATAACAGAAGACGGTCGATATGTCGAACACCTGTAGCAAAAATCTTATGTCCTGGTTTGCTATTTATTTTTATTGTTATTAGATATAGTTTAAATATGTTGATGTTGGTTAAATATATTTTAAATTGTTTTAAAATTCTGCATCTCTCATAGCAAATATTATTTTCGTTTTAATTGATGCTCACAGCTAGAATTTTTTACATTACAGAAGATTGCCATTCAAAGCCTACTTATTTAAAACTGGCGAATTTTTATACACTATATCTCGAGGGATCGAGCAAAATATCAAGTGTCTATATTTTTGGAAAGATAATTTTAAATTCTTTTCAATAAATTAAAATATACAGTGTGTCCCCATATAACAAATCAGTTTTTCTGTTGATAACTCTTAAATTATTAATTTAAAAAAAAATATACTAAAACAATTAAATTCTACGTAAAAGGTGCTTTGGAAATGTTTTCATAGAAATACAAAATTTTCCATAGCAAAAAGTTACAGTTATTTGTTAAAAATGCACATTTTTGAAAACACCCCCGTAACTCCAGAAACGGTAACAGATATTGATGTGCGGTTTTCACCATCTTGTTTTTGATGAAAATTGAGTTCCAGACACCGATATTAGTTTTCGTCTATCTCCTATAGAAAAGGGTGTTTCCATTTAAAAGCGTCGAATTTGACCCACCCTGTACAGGTTGTTCCATTTTCTTTGGCCATGCCCGGTATCCCCTTGGTGGGTGAAGACTCTATGCTTTATTCAAAATTATTTACGCCCATAAATACATAATTAACTTAAAAATACTTTTTTGGGTTTATTTATCAGTATCTATGGTTAATCAATAAAATAAGTTATTTATAGCTAGTGACCATTAATAATTGATTGCCAAACTACAGTTAGGCATAATAATTTGTTTTTTAGATTTGTTATGACATTTTATTAAATGGTTTGGTAAACATAGTTTTTTTCCGTAAATCCTTTTATTTACAATCCGCAAATAGGTCTGACTGATATGCGCAATATGTAAGATGGTCAAAAGCAATCTTTTTATTGGTGGTTTTAAATCTATCGAGATGATAAAGGAACAGTGTTGCCAAAAAACTCTTTAGAATATAATATTATAAAAAAAATAAAACTATGTTGTTTTATTTATTCCTGTGGAATATTACAAATTTGTATTTGTACATAAGTTATATTAATAAATATAATCATAAATGCGGGTAGTTTCATAAAGCTTGAAAGTAAATAATAGTTCTTTTTTATATTTTTTTGGTATGTAGTGTCTTTTTCTTGTTTGTTTTGTATTAACACATACCGTTTTTATTAAATAAAATAACTCGATTACATTTTTTCAGTTTTATACAGTTTTTTTCACAATATTTTGAAGTAATGTCTTGAACTTGAATGAACTTGTCATCTTGTCAATCAAATTTTAAATATTTCCTGCTATGCGTTCCAGTTGTACCAACTTATTTCTTTGTAAAATAAAATAAACTACTTTGAAATTAAAATGACAGACATATCTATCACTGTCAAGGATCTTCTCGTTGGACAGACTATAGTAATTATTTATTATTTATCAGTATATAGCAGCATATAGTAAAATATACAAATAAATAAAGTAAAAATATAAACTATTGTAATTCTTCTGCGTGTTCCTATTTTCTCTGTTTTTTTCGTACTAGCTAATTTTAAAATTATAAAAAAATGATCCATAACCTTATCGGTTATTCCATTTCCCACGGCAACCTTCGACATTTTTGGACGAACGCCCAACGACCTTTGCGTGTTGACCGTTAAAACAATCGAGTGTCGTATCCAAATATTTGCTTTGTCGCGGACATTGAAAAGGAACTACGTGTAGGAAGTCACAGATTTTCCTGCTATTTGCCAATTAAGTCATCGCAGAGATGTTGTCGTTCCTAATTACATTTCCAGCGCTAAGTTGCAGCCAGCTAACCGGGTCAAGGATGATCGATAGATAGATCAAACATGTTTTGAGAGAGGTTGTGCATCTAACTATAAAGCGTGATAAAATATGCAAATTTGCATAGTAAATTAACTTTTTCATTGTCAGTTACTGTAATAAATAGTTATACCAAACAGGTTTTCAATTTATCACCCAGAACGTTTCAAGTCATTTTTCAAAACTTGAAAATATGAAATATTGGAGGAACTATGTACACAGGGTGAATCTTAGATATATATAAATTCGGGTCAGAACGTCCTACGACGTTGTCCGATGCCTACTTCCACCCTGTGGGATTTTCCCATTGATCTTCGGTCAGATTTTTCTCGCTCATCGACCTTCTTATTCCTTCCAGCCACGTTTTCTTGGGACGTCCTCTCTTTCGTTTACCTGGTGGTATCCAATGAATGACTTGTTTTGGAATTCTTTCATTGTGCATTCTCTGATCGTGGCCGTACCATATTAATTGTTTTTGTTCTATATCATTTACTATTGTTCCCTCTATTCCAATCTGTTGTCTAATGTCTTCGTTTCTGATCTTATCCCTCCGTGAAATTCTCATTGCTCTTCTAATCGCGTCCATTTCTGTTGTCTCTAATTTCCTTTTTTTTCCTTTCAGTGAGTCGCCATGTTTCACATCCATAGAGTAATATGCTTTTAACTAGTGTCTCGTATATATTATATTTCCTGTTTCTTCTAATTTTAGTGCTCTTCGTGCCTGTATTACTCTGTTGTTTATTTCCCTATCGTCCGTTCAATCTCCTGTAAATATCGAACCCAGGTACCTGAACCCAGGTATCTTCACATGCCCTAATTTCCATATTATTGTCCAAAATATGATTTTCTGTATTGGTTCCAATTGGAAGGTACTTTGTTTTTTCTGTATTTACTGTGAGACCCCATTTAGCATATTCTTCAATTATTTTCCGCACCATTCCATGTCATCTCTGTCGTTTGCAATTATGTCCTGGTCGTCTGCAAATTGCAAGGTGTATAAGCATATGTCATTTAGTTCTATAGCCATTCCGTTACATTTTCTTTTCCATAGATATACAGTAACCCTGTCGGAGCACTTTAGTGATAGCAATTTCCTCTGAGAGACCGTTGACCGTTTTTTATTTATGATTTTCCTCCATGGTAAAGATTTTGTACAGGTTTTATCAGAACTGCGTTAATTCTTGATTCGTGCAATACTTCCCATAATTTTATTATTGGCACTGTATCATATGCTTTCTGTAGATCGATGAATGTTATATGAACTTCCTAGTTCATTGCAGATTTCCTCTCGATGATCTGTTTCAATGCAAAGGTATTATCTGTACATGATGTTCCGCCTCTGAAACCATTCTGCTCTTCTTCTTCGTAGCTGGAGTATTCCTCTTCAATTAAGTTCCTCAGTATCCTTCCATAGAGCCGACTCATAGTGCTGGTGACCGAAATTCCCCGGTAGTTATTGGGAATCTTAGAATACGAATCTTAGATATGAATCTTAGATAACTGCAAATATTTTCATGTCTTTTCAAGCACTTTAAAAACGGTCATATTCATTTTCTTCGAAAAATGTGTCCTTTCGCCATTATTTTACGGTAAAAGGTTGCAATTTAGTTTTCGAAAAATAAAAAATCACCTTTACAGAGTGATAAATCGGCTATTATTACACCTACGGTTAATAATAGCCGATTATTAACCGTATCGGCTAATTTTTGTTTAGTAAACAAAAATTCGCTATTCCAAAAGCTTCATTTTTGCTTTATATGAGTTTTGCGACAAAACGCAAGATTTTCGAGTTATTTATAAAAAATGGCAAAAAATATGCAGTTTTTAGATGAAAAATCAACATTTTCAATTCTAAATAACTGGGAAAATATTAATTTTCTGAAAAAATGTTATAGAACATTTTTTGTTTAGAATTCATTCCTTTATTGATTTTTGGAATTAAAATGGGTGATTTATATTTCACCCCCGAGAAGGGGTGGCATTCACCCCCATCGCTACTATGCAACTTTTGTTTCTTACATATATCTCTATTCACTGTTAAAATTTCACGTCAATCGGTGCAGGTGTCAAGAATTCGGAGGTAATACCCTATTTTTTTTCCTCGCTTACTGGCCTATAAATAATTACTGCTATGATAATGGTAAAACAATAATTTATTCTTCAATTTTTTCTATTGAATTGTTTGAATCTTTAAGGCGCGTTTCATGAGTCAAGTGAACTATGAAGAAGTCACAGGAATTCAACTGACTTACAAGAATATTTCGATATTAAAAAGCTGCCGTACTTAAAAATGACAAAACTTTGGGAATAGAATTGATAGAGAGTTATTGCGTAAAAAAATAAACGCAAATTAAGTTATGGTTAAAAGTATATGGGTCAGAAAATGAATTCGCCGCGTAGAACTACTTATGATGCATCTTATAATTTAATACCTAAGTTACGGTTAGAAGATTATATGGATTGCAAAAAAAATTATGGTTTATATTTACTTTGTTATTTATGTTTATTTGCCTCTTAAATTTACAATAATAAATAATAACTTTAAAAATTAGCATAAAATGTAATGTCAAACCAGTTTGTTACATCGGAATATTCCTTTAATTAGTGACCAATTGTCAGATTTATTTCATGAAAAATGAGTGATTCTTGGCGAGATTGATGTCTAAAAATTCTAGGGATAATAAAAACATTACTAGGATTGGTACATAAATTAAATAAAAAACATACATTCTCAAGAAGTTCAGAAATCAATCTCAGAAATAGGCTGTAGTAATACCTAGTCACGGAGCGTTTTTATTGAAGACTTTGCAGCTATATTAGTTGTCAATTAAACTTTTAGTTACGTAATCGAGGGCGTAATTTTCAAATTCATTGTTGCCAACTATGGACATATTCGGCGTCGGATTGACTAACTGGAATTTAAATTTCCCGCTGGAGACTCAGGTGGTAGTTCTGCTGTAAAAAATGTCTAGTTGCCACATTTATTTATTAATTTCCTGACAATGACAATATCGTTTTGACACTTTAGTTTTGTATTACGGGTTTTTGATTTAAATAAATAATGTTGTGATACATTATGCTTAAAATGTTTATTAGCAGACCTTGCAGTCGAACATTGTCCTTTTTAGGACCTCTTTTAGTGCGAAGTGGTACCAGATAGCTTAATAGCCCTTAAAAACGCATTGCAACCTTATTAGAATATTTTGAACGAGAAAGCGGTAGTAATGGCCCTTTATGTTTACAACCTAACCTTAAGTGCTGTTAAGAAGGTGAGTTTTGTTGATGTAAATAATAACTGTTTATACAGGGTGTTTCAAAACAAATGCGAAAAACTTTAGGGGGTGAATCCTTGTTCAAAATAAAGGGTAGTTTGCTTCATAAACGTTGGGTCAAAAGTCAACCATTAGGGAGATATTGCGGTACAAATAATGTTTTTATTTTTTATCTTGAAAACGAAAAGAGATAGACTAATAAAATTTTATGGAAGCATTACTGTTATAAAAACACACTTTCTGGTAATTTTTTCACTTTTTTAAAATGAGTGGAAGGGGTTGAAATAAACTACCCCTATCATTCTTGTTAACGAAATTTAAAGAAAAATATTATCAAACACATGCAAAAAAATTAATTTGGATAGTTTAGTTTGCTTAGAAACTTTTTTATCTCTTGTATTTTTTTGATAAAACTCACCGATTTGAAATTAAAAATAAAATGTAAAGCATTACATGTCAGGACAAAAAACATTTTCTGATAAAGAATCTAGTGGGCTGCTGTAATTTTTTTAGGAAAAAATCTAGTCGGCCTCTGTTACTTTTTAGGATGTTCCTAATATTATTTTATTTGACATTACTCTACTGCAATACGTTATTATCTAGATGATTATTATTATCGTTATTATCACTAGATTCTTAATCTAAAAATGTTTTTTGTCCTGACATGTAATGCTTTACATTTTATTTTTTAATTTCTAATCGGTGAGCTTTATCAAAAAAACACAAGAGGTAAAAAAGTTACTAAACAAACTAAACTATCCAAATTAAAGCATTTGCATGTGTTTGATAAAATTTTTCTTTAAATTTCGTTAACAAGAATGATATGGGTAGTTTATTTCAACCCCTTCCACTCATTTTAAAAAAGGAAAAAAATTACCTGAAAGTGTGTTTTCATAACAGTAATGCTTCCATAAAATTTCATTAGTCTATCTCTTTTCGTTTTCAAGATAAAAAATAAAAACATTATTTTTCCGCCATCTTTGTACCGCGATATCTCCCTAATGGTTGACTTTTGACCCAACTTTTAAAAAGCAAACTACCCTTTATTTTGAACAAGGAATCACTCCCTAAGGTTTTTCGCATTTGTTTTGAAACACCCTGTATATTGATTATTGAATTAATTTATTTTTGTTACCTAAAATATTTTGATTAAAAGAAAATATGTAAAGTGGGCAACGCTGTGCCGGTCAAGCTTAATCACGTGACTAAAAGTTTATTTGATATGAACTATACAGGGTCCGGCAATAGTGCGTCGGGCATCTGTAGCTCCTAGAATAAAAAACTTTGGAATTTTGTTTAAGTGCAAACCTAAAGTATGTACCAGGACGTATTTCCGGAAAATATTTTAACTTCTATAGGGTGGCTCAAAAAAGTATGAGTGGATCTGGATGATTTTTTTTAAATGGAACACCCTGTATATTATTGCATTTTTGGCTTCCTTTCAGATCACTTTACATGATTCTAAGATATGAGTAAATCTATTTGGATAGTTCCAGAGATATTAAAAAATAAATGAAAAATATATATTTTTCAGCCCTTTTTAAAAAAATTATTAAAAATACAAGAACTGTTCTGACATCAAAACTATATTAGGTATTTACTTTAGATGGTCTGTTCTTACTTTGCAATAAAATATGGCAATAGTAAATCATACAGGATGTTCAATATTCTACGCCAAACTTTCTAAAATATAAAATTATTTTTCTTCGTTTTTTTAAATGGAACACCCTGTATATTATTTTTTTATTAGATTGAGAATTAAAAAATGAACATTTTTTGTATTTAAAGTATTTCAAAATTTTTAATAGTTTTGCGGATATACGCAGTATTATTTCATATGGCGCTTTCAATGGTAAAATACGAGAGAAAAATCATTGGGTGGCTTTGATAAAAATTTACGGTGTAAAATGGCCATATGAAATATAAAACCGGGAATATCTGCGAAACCGTTAAAAATTTTGAAATACTCTAAATACAAAAAGTGTTTATTTGTTAATTCTCCATCTATTGAAAAAAATATACAGGGTGTTCCATTTAAAAAAACGAAGAAAAATTATTTTATATTTTAGAAAGTTTGGCGTAGAATTTTGAACATCCTGTTTGATTTACGATTTCCATACTTATAGCAAAGTAAGTACAGACTATCTAAAGTAAATATCTAATATAGTTTTGATTTCAGGACAGTTCTTGTATTATTAATAATTTTTTTAATATAGACTTAAAAATATATAATTTTTATTTATTTATTAATATCTCTGAAATTATCAAAATATATTTACTTATGTCTTAGGATTATGTAAAGTGATCTAAAAGGAAGCAAAAAATGCAATAATATACAGGGTGTTCCATTTAAAAAAAATCATCCCGATTCACTCACACTTTTTTGAGCCACCCTATCGAAGTTAAAATATTTTCCTGAAATAGATCCTAGTACATACTTTAGATTTGCACTTAATCAAAATTCCCAAATTTGTTATTCTAGGAGCTACAGATGCCCGACGCACTATTGCCGGACCCTGTATAGTGCAAATATATGTTAACAACTACAAAATAAATGTTAAAATACTCAAAATATAATTTTTATTAAACCATATTTATAGTGGCGGATACAGAGTGGAGCCCGGGTACCCATGGTCCCCATGGAGCCCGGGTGCTCCCTAAAATTTGTGAATTGGTTAAATATTAGTCTTTTGGGTTAAAAATGGCGCGCTAAAAAGCATATTCTACATTACTTTTTTTGGGCTCCTCCTAAAATAAATTCCTGTATCCGCCCCTGTATATTTAGATAATCTTATTTTATATCCTCTTATAAATTTGAAAATATAAAGCTTTCAAAAATGCAGTACCTATTTCAATCATATATTGGATTTTCCATCAAATTAATATACTCAAAAATGTGTAATTGTTTTATGATTTAAGTTATAAATTATTTTCACTTAATCTGTATCTAAATCTTAAAACGACAGAAACAGAAGAGACAGACAAAATAAACTACACATAGGCCATAGGCCTTATAAAACTTATCCATCAAATCCTTTAAAATATTCATTTTTCTTTATTACACCTGTTTAATGACGTCAGTACGCAAATACATCCTGCTAACGTGCGCTGAACAAAATGTCACTTATGATGTATTGGAGAAAATTGAATTACACTGAATATTTGATAAATTGCTTGAAAGCAGGGACAAAGAAAATATTAAAAGCTATAAATTTAACACGCACATAAAAATATTATTCACTACGAACGAGTTTAATGAATCCTAAAAAATGGCCAAAATATTTCGCTGCTTGCAAATTTTAATAATAAAATGTATTATTTATTGCTTCAATCAATTATGTTGGTCGTAATAATAACGTAGAGCAAATGTAAACATCCATTTTATTCAAAACAATGAGCAGATATCTTAAATAACTGTAACACGTCCTTGAATTTTATGAAATCATAACATGTTTGTTTTCGTTTTGTTTTTTTGACCATTGAAGTTTTTATGACAGTTTTGAGTGTTTTATTTTATTAGTTAATTGTTTTGTTAGGGACAATAATAAAGTAGAAAACATAAACTTCAGAAAACATTATTATTATACCTTGGAGTAAAATACCGACCGACCGTGGCAACAAGAAATGAGTTGTAAATATTGTCTGTACCTTTGTGGCGGGATCATTTCTTGAAAAAAGTCTTAGTTTTTGGTTTTTCTTTTTTTGTAAGCACCCCTGAAGACTGGCATGTATCACAGGTGCCATGAGAACATGTCCAATGGGGGTTAGGTTTTACAACTTTGGGAAACACCTCATTGTAGTATTGAGTAATAAAAAGGACTGGAATGAGGAATCGTTTGCTCAGCATGTAAAACACCATACCATAATGTGGTATACTGATCCTTCCAAAACCAAAGCACGGACAGGGATAGGAGTATTTAGGCCGAAAACTAAATACTCCGAGCCAATGGGCACCTACCCCAGCATTCTTCAGGCATAAATTTACGCTATCGAAAGATGCGTACAATTTATCTTAGATAGGAACTATCAAAAACAGGAAATAGCCATTATCTTATCCGATAGTAAAGCCCATACAGCACGTCCAAATGAAATTACGTTTCTACAAGGGAGACACATGTGGAACAAAATATGTTAAAGTGAACCTAAGTGTTCATCTATTTCTAACATATACATATGAGATACACGCAGGTTTATATTGATAGAATTGTGTCATACAGTGTTTAGTAATTGTATACCGTATGCACTCAAGATTTTAAAGAGTTTTTTGTAACGTAACAAATAATTATTAAAATCATGATATCTGACGTCGGTATATGAGACATACAATGTATAAGTCATATGTATGTGTGATACTTCGTATCATAGTTGTGCCTATAGTACACACCTTGTAAAAATGTGACGTATACACATAATATAAATATCTATATAGACAGTTTGTAATAGTTTACTGTTGTGTCTTACATTCTAGCATGAAATGAAGGTGTGCGCACGCGCGGGTAGCCTCAGCGTAGACACACCGACCAAGTGTATCTATGTGTCCTCTCTCCTTTCTCCTTTCTAGGAGTGGTATGTGTTAGCAGCCATTATTGTTTTATCATTCGGAAGCTCTATATAAATGTTCTGTTTGTCTGTAGTTTAAAAGAGATTTTAAGGTAAGCACAAGTTTTTAATTATCTTGTTACACCTTCCTAAGACTATTATTAATATTAGCAGCGACTCTTCCCTTACTCGATACCCAATTTACCAAATTTTGACTCCAATGAATGAAAACTCCAAATATTCTCGTATAATGATAAAGAGGTTAGCTCTGCAATATATATTTTTTTAATTTGGAAATAATAAAAATCTAAATGGACCAGAGAAAGAAAGATTTAAACACTTCAAAGAACTTCTTACACTGATATTCGGCAAGTTATTGATGGATCAATATACAGATATGTTTAATATTCAATAATCAGTTTCATATAAAATTTAAGGGTGAGATTGTTCCAGGTTGGAAATAAAATACAACAAAGTCCAACAGAGTGCTCGTTGAATGAGTATGCTAACAAACCAACTGCTTGGAGGGAAAAGAGGAGAAAAAAATGACTAAACGAGGTCCACCAAATCGTGGCGATATACCAGTGTTTACTATTTTAGTATGTATTGTTATACTAGGTACTTATATTTTTAATACATTTTGATACAAATTCTGTTCTTTTACAGTGTTTTCTTACTTCTGGTTTCTGCAGTGTAAATAATTATTATTATTGTGTTATTTGCGATATTGCGTTTCATGATATAAAGAAATATAAGAATTTTTAACCACTTAAATCCATTTTATGGATGAAAAATGGTACATTTAATATAAAACAAAAATAGAACAATTTTAAGGCTACTTCTCTTGAACTTACGATCGAGATACTTTTGGAAAATACAAAGTTTTGCCTTCCTAATTTTCGTTCTAAAAAGATATAATTGGTGTCATTGAATAAATATTTCTTAAAAAGAACGAAAAGTTAGGCATCAAAACGTGTATTAATTCCTAAATTCGTTCATAAGAAGTAGTTTTATCTAGCACAAGATATACGAAGCAAAATACATACGTATACACGCGGTAGTCACAACTGCAATGTGTAAACAGAGTTTGAACGTAATACACAAGCACTGTGTATCCTACGGCACACTGTGTATCCCTTATTTTGTGTATACGTAAATGCTATACTGTGGCTATTTTGTGAGGATAACGTTTAACCTTTACGCATACGTGTTGAACTACAATGTGTAAACGTAGCATATTTACATTGGGGGAATTGTGTCATCCTGTGTCTACGTCTAATAATGTAAACACATCGTAAATGTGATTTGATGTGCTGTATGGGGCACCACTAAAAGCGATCAACTCAGTAACCGTCAATTCGAAGTTGGTCAAAGAATGCCCAAGGGATTGTATTGTATTGTATTGTATTGACTAAGAGTGGGTCCCATGGGGACCCTCCACTGAGGCCGCGAGGGCCTATTGTGGCTCAGTTTCTACACGCTCTAATTTACAAGAGCGTCAAAGTTCACCCTCAAGACCCAGCCTCCTAATATAGGCCGTTATGTCTGAGGGCGATATGTCTCCTAGGTCTGATAGGTCTAGCATGGGTTTGCCAAACATCTCAAACCTGGTCCTGCTCCCAGCGGGGCAGGTACACATAACGTGCTTCATTGTTTCGTCATCTTCCATACAGAGTCGGCATTGGGCATCTTCCACCAGTCCCGTCCTCTGTAGGTGAGATTTCAGCCGGCAGTGGCCCGTGTACACTGCAGTGAGCACACGCGTTCCATTCCTACGTCGGCCTTTAGGAGTTCTCCTGTTCTATGTTTGGATGGCCCTGCTAGGATTTTCTTGGCATGTTCCATTCCGGGACTGTCATTCCAGTCCCGGAACGTCGCACTCCTAACCCATTCACAGAGCCTGTCTCTTGCGAGATTTTTAGGAACGCTAAGTGTTCTGGGCCCACGAATGGCGAGCCTGCACCAATTTTGGCGAGGGAATCAGCACGTTTATTTCCCTCTAGGCCGACATGTCCCGGTATCCATATTAGCGACACTTTGTTCCTATCTCCCAGTATATTGAGTAGTTTCTTACAATGAAGAATCGTCATAGACGTGCTTTCGTTGCCTCAAGTGCTTTCAGCGCGGCTTGACTATCCGAAAATATGCATATTGTTTTCCCGGTGTATTGCTGTTCTACCAGCAGTTGCACACAGGTTTCAATAGCATATAGCTCAGCTTGGAAGATCGTGGTGTGTTTTCCAAGACTGTAGTAGATCTCAGTCTTTGGACTGCTGCAGTAAATTCCTGCTCCAGATCCTTTTTCGTTTTTGGATCCGTCCGTGTACCAACACATTTCCGCATGTAGTAAACCGTTTCCCGGCTTATTCCACTCGTCCCTATTCGGAAACAGGACGTTGTAGGTGCGCGTCAAGAGTTGGACTGGTGGTGTAAGGTCCGAGATCATTCCCAGAATCTCATCCGACTGTAGTTCTTCTACTAGCCGGTTTTGTATGAACATAATTGTTCCTTGGCTTCCTCCACCAAGGTCCAGTGGTAGAGTGTTAATAATTATTAATTAACTAATTAGAGCTAAATAATTTGCTTTTTCATTGCCCTTCTATCCCCACCAAGGGATAGAAGGGCAATGAAAAAGCAAATTATTTAGCGAGAAAAGGAGCGAACACTCTACTAACTGGACCAGAACCATTCTATTTTCCAAGCGGGAACCATTATAACTCGTTATAACTCAAGAAAGGCTCTATAAGGGTCTAATACGCAATAGATCTATGAGGTCGCGGTGATTAACTCCCGACATTCTACATTCGAATGTGCCCGTTTTTTCGTACCGGTGAGTGTATTTTTAGGTCACCCACATATGAAACGAACTAAAAACTATAATTTGAATTTTTTAAATAAACCTTTTTAATCGTAATTTCACAATGCCTTCCATCTAAAAAACTTTCTATAAAGTATTTAAGTAAGAATGTAAACGAAACTACTTTGTTTACAGTCTAACCGACCTTTTATGTAGGCGAAGGGGTAAAAAACACAATTTTGACGCATATTTTGTTCGAACTTTAATACTATAACGCCCACTGCAAAGCCATAGGATTATACGAGTATATTCAACAACGCCCAAACTGGTAAAGTAACTTACCTCCGGGGTTTAAATTTCGTGGTTGGGGTGTAGAAACGGAGGCAGCTCCAGAAGATCGTCTGGATCTGGAAAATAAATTTGGAAATATAATATAACAGTAAAACGAGATTGTTAACATTATGATATTAATGCTACTGGACAGTTGGTTATCTTTAATAGACCGGGTGGTTGTAACAATATACATATGACATAAATTAGAATTGATTAAAGTTACTCGGTTTTTTTGGCCATTTCCTGTCTCTCCAGAAATTACTACAACTTCTGTTTTTATTTATAAATGACACCTTCGGTATTTTTTACTTTATTCGCTAGAAAATGACATTTTGAATAAAATGACACCTCATAATATATCAATTTTTTACTTTTTCTCTTAAAAAATAGTTTCTCAAATTTCAATCTAAAGCAATGGCATATTTATGTTTTTGCTTGGAGGGGGGGTCCAATAAAGAGAAAAATTGATCACGAAATAAAAAAGTACCTATAATTAATATCTTTGATAACAAAAAATAACTAAAAAGATATAAAATTAAAAAACCTGATATAAAAATAAAAAACTGAACAAAAAGAATACAAATTATACAAAAATAACTTAATTAATAAAAAATACTCTAAATTAGTTTGTGATACTATTCTAAAAATTTTTTGAACATGTTCTAATTGTGAGTGCCAATCTACAGGGTGTTTCAAAAAACATGTGCCATCTCACGTGGGGAGATTCCTCGCGTAAAAATAGGATTTATTTTTCATATCAATATAGGTCCGATTCTGCTTTGTTTCGTAGCTACAGGGTGTTACAGCCTTAAGATTTTTCGATTTATTATAATTTTCTTCCAAGTACTTTTAGCGTTTCGAATGAAACTTTGTTGGTAAAAGTCACAATAAATGCGACATATTTTAAAGCTAAAAAATGTCGACATATTCACCATGGACGTGGATATGGGTTATTACTAAAATATTTTTGTAAAAAGCATGTACGCTACTGACTTTTTTCCTTTTGTTAGCGAAAAGAATAAGTCAGCGGCGCACATGCTTTTTTTTGAAAAATATTCCAGTAATAACCCATATGCTATCGACACTTTTTTAAAATATGTAGCACTTATAGTAACTTTTACCCCCAAAATTTCATTCGAATCACTAAAAATAGGTACTTAGACGAAAATTATAATAAATAGAAAGATTATTAAGACTTTGTAACCTCTGTAGCTACACCCTTTAGCTACAAAACAGAGCAGAATCGGACCTGTGTTGATAAGAAAAATAAATCTTATTTTTACGTGAGGAATATCCTCACTAGAGATGGTACATGTTTTTTGAAACACCCTGTAGAAAGCAATAGTTGGAATGAAAAATGAATATTTTACAATACCAAAGTAAATTCTTGGCGATTTTTGCGTAAAGCTCTCGGGGGGAGGGGGGGGTGGGTCCAGACCCGCAGCAATACCCAAATTATTCGTAAAAAATGCGTTTTGTTAATACCCGGTGCGTCTCAAAAGTGGCTCACCCCTATATCTTTTTTATTTTTTCAGATAAAAAAACGAGATTTGGTATGTTAGTATATGGCATAAATTAGGATTGATTTACGTATTCAATTGTTTTTGGTCACTTCCTGTTTCACCGGAAATGACTACAACTTTTGATTTTTAAATGGCACCCTCGGTATGTTTTTACTTTATCCGATAGAAAATGACACACTGAATTATATCATAATATGTCAACTATTGATATTTTCGAATATGGTTTATGTGAAATTGCAACATGCGGTTCATAACGACAATTTGACTCGAAATACCAAGTATGTGGTACCAAATTATTTGTAAAAAATGTTTTTTTCCAAATATGCTAATGAGCCACCCTTGTTCCGTTTGAAAAAATTTAGATATGATTAAAAATACGATTTGGGCATCTTTTAACCGGCCAGGACAAGACACGAAAAACATGAGGCGATCAATTCTAGCGATGGGAACTATCAAATGAATTAGACTATCGAATGGTTTCTGAATGAATTATTTCATCTATCGAATGGTTTTATTCGAATAAAATCATTCATTCATTTGTATACTAAAGCATATGTGACAACCTCGCCGTGCGACTAAATGATTATCGTTGAGCCACGACTATCGAATGCTTTTGGTAAATGAAATTTAGTATTCATTTGATTTTTGTGTGCGTCAGTGCATTATTAATTCTTCCAAATTTTTATAACTTCGCCGTATAAATACTGTGCTATTCTTGCGTTTATTAAAATATTTAAAATACTAAAATAGTAGTTTTTTTTAATTTTATTTATTGACGATTGTGTGCATGTGCAGGTGGTCAAAATTTTTCCGAAAATTTGTGTGGCTTTCCGTAGTCCGATCTTTCAATTATTTAATTTTATATGGTATATGGTCTATTTTTTAATGGGAAATTTTGAGAAGTAGCAGTTTTTATGAGAGATGAGATGAACTAACAATTAATTTTAAAAATACATATTTGTATTTTAGATGTGTTAATAATATGAATTAGTTGAACTTAATAATCATATTTAAGTAATGTGGTAATGGTTATCGAACTAAAACTATGGGGTGAGAAAATTAAAATGAAAGTTTTACACGTGCCAATTTAAAAAAAAGGTTAACAATGTTTGTATTTTGTTTATGCTAATTCTCTTACATGTAGTTTTTTGCGTAAAAAAAGTAAATGCCAGTAAAAGTAAATGCCAGTAAAAGTAAATATAATTTTTAAATAGTAATATAAAGCACCTAATATAAATAATTTTGATTTCTAATTTTTTATTTATATTTTCCTTCCATTACATTGCATGCTTAGAAAATTAATAAATGTTTATATTTCATGATTTTAAAATTTGTTGTTAATATAACAAATTAGTTCTATAATTATTATTCTTTAATAAACCAACGTTGCCAAAAAATTTATTATGAGTATATTATTTTTAAATATTTAAATAGGATCTAATATAAATAATTTTGACATCTAATTTGTTGTTTATATTTTGCTACTACTTAAAATAATGTTTACATTAAATGATTTTAAATTTTGTTGTTAATAGGTATAACAAATTATTACTGTTATTATTATTTATTAAACCAGTCTGCTTTAAAATATTAAAAATCATTTTCCTACATCCAAAATAACAAGTATTATTGCAGTGTAACAACAGAATATTAATAAAAAAAAATGCAGAATATATAGACATACTATCCCTAACTAACTAAAGCCAAACAATAATATTCTTTGCTAATCAACTAATACCAAAATATGGCAACAGCGCCCTTCATTATGTATTTTCTGTGTAAATACTAGCACCTTAATAAAAAAAAGAATGTGTCCTTATTTTTATCTGACTCCGCAAAAAATCAAAGATGCCGGCTTCTTTCATAGCATTGCCACCGACCGCTGTCGGTTTTCTCGGAAAGAAACCTACGTCGCCGGGCGACAACTAAAATTCAGTTAATATTTTATTATAATCGATCCTGACGAATAAATGAATTTCATAAATGAATGAATTTTATAAATGAATGGTTTTTGCTGCCGAATTACTAGAATACAATGTTTCAAGGCAGATGACGGATCTATTCGATAATTTTTATTCGAATAGTTTTCAACGAATGTTTTCTTACTAACTATCGAATTATTCGAATGAATTGCAACTATCGAATGTTTCGATAGTATTCATTCGATAGTTCCCACTACTAATCAATTCTATTTTTCCAAGACTCCTTGATTAACACAGCCACCTGAAATTTAAAATACGATTTTTTTTAAACAAAAATGTCAAAAGTTGACGTATATGATATATCATTCTATTCAGAGCGTCATTTTCTATCGAATAAAGTAGAAATTTACCGCGGGTGCTATTTAAAAATTAAAAGTTGTAGTCATTTCCGGTGAAACAGGAAGTGACCAAAAACAATTGAATACGTCAATCAATCCTAATTTATGTCATATACTAACATAGCAAATCTCGTTTTTTTATCTGAAAAAATAAAAAAGTTATAGGGCGTGAGCCACTTTTGAGACGCACTGGTATACCACCCTTGTTCCATATGAAAAAAATAAGTTATGATTAGAAATACGATTTGGACATCTTTTAACCGGCCATGAAAAGTCTCGAAAAACATTAGACCTTCATATCTATTTTCTTAAGGCTCATTGAGTAAAAACTAATGGTCGTAAGACAGCCATGGCATTCTAGATTGAAAATTAAAACTCTATTATTTTTAAGCGAAGCTGTCAAAAGTTAACATACATGTTATTCTATTCAGAATATCATTTTCTAATCAAATAAAGTAAAACATGCCGAAGATGCCATTTAAAAATCAAAACTTGTCGTTATTTCCTGTGAAACAGGAAATGACAAGAACTAATTGAATACGTCAATCAATTCTGACTTAAGTCATAGTTATAGGACTTTTGAAAAACACCCTCTATTAATGTGAAAAATTAATAAACTGTTCATGTTAAATTTCTCCATTTTAGACGGCTCTTTTCTTGCTTTAAAGCCACACTTGGATGCTTTTGATTAAACATTGCCTCAAAAAAAGCTCCTTGTAGTGTCCATTCTTCTATGAAACACTGTCTAAATTTGCCAACTTTGCAAACTTATTGCCAACGCTATGTGATATTGTACGAAGACAGAATAAAATAATCATAAAAAACTTTAAAATTAAAAATTCATTAACTTTGGTGGAACAAGCGAAGTTACTGTGTCTCTAACTTTGTTATGCCATGTTGCTCTAAATACAGAACCGTGACAATGCCTAACTTATTTATCAGTTGTGCCCCGTAGACTGTCGTTATGTTTATCACTTCACCTTGAAAGGCGTACTTCGAAACCTTTATTATCAATGGAGGCAGACGAGTTTGCAAACTTGAATAGAGGGGCTCTATAGAGAATTGAGCTCATTTACGAACTGTCAGATACAAAGAAACTCTAATAAGCCTTTTATGCCGCGTCTTAATATGAAATCTTACAAATTAATGCAGTTCGAATTTCTTAATTAGACTATATTAAGTAGATTGGATTATGTCGGATTTCACGATGACGCTAATAGATCTTGAAAATGAAAAGCTGTCGTTATGGGCTAGAATTTATATAAGTTTTCTTTTCTTTAATTACTTTAACAGTTCTCCGTTATTAATTAGGCTAATTATATAATAACTAACTTAATTTCTAAGTTAGGTACCTATTTCTTGCGGCCGCTGGTAAAATTTCAAAGTATTATACTTATAACTGGTTGGGCATGGGACCCAAACCAAATTTTAGTAAGTTAAGTTAACTTAGGGCCTACTGAAGCATTTTTCGATTATTAAAACAATTTTGAAAATTCGCGATTTTTCAAGTGAAACTTCTAGTACGAGAGCTAGCAACGCCGGAAAAACAAGTATTATAAGACTGTTCTTTCTATTTCTATTCGTCTGGCTCTTTGATATCTTTTACTATGCTCTCTAGAACAGCATGCGGCCCGTCTGGCTGCCGGTAAACGTTGCGTTATCTACTGCGCATTGTAAGAAGATTCTATATTTCTATTAGTTCTTTAAATTCTAGTATTGAATATAAATCGAACATGTCTCTTTGTTCTTTCAGGTTGACCGGGATAATTCCAATGGCTGAGACACTCAAGGGGACTACCTGGACCGATTCCATTTGCCATATATTTTTTATTTCTATTCTCAAATCTTGATACTTTGTTATTTTTTCTGTAAACTTGCTTTGTATATTGTTGTTGTTAGGAATAGAAATATCAATTAGTAAAACTGTTTTTTTAATTTTATTTATAAGCGTGATGTCCGGTCTGTTACTTCTAATGGTTTTATTTGTTAAGATTGTTTTATCCCAGTATATTTTGAAACTATTACTTTCGACTACGGGTGGTGGATGATATTTGTAGTAGGGCTCTTGGATTCCTCGGTCAATGTTGAATTGTTTGAGGATCTCCAAGTAGATGATTGATGCGACTCTGTTGTGTCTTTCCAGATACTTTGTACTCGCAAGATTACTGCACCCTGATAAAATGTGTTCTATGTTTTCACTTCCAGAATCACATCTACGGCACTTGTCTGATATATTCTCCTTTAGGATGAGTTTCCGGTAGTTGCGTGTTGGAATAACTTGGTCTTGCATAGCCACTATGAATCCCTCGGTTTCTGGGTAGAGATAACCCGATGTTAACCAGTGCAATGATTCCACCTTTTCAATGTGATGTTGATCTAGCTCATTTAGGTACCGTCCGTGTAACTCCTTGGCTCCCCAAGTAGCTATTTTATTAGTGATTGATGTAGGAGTTGGAAAAGCACCATATTGTTTCTACTGAGGTTCAAGGGGGTGTATTTGACATCAGCTGAAGACACCGTGACGTAAAGGTTGCTGTTCTTGGTATAAAAGTATTCTCTGAGGCTCTTTATTTGCTCCCGACAGACATTAACAACATCCAGTAAACCTCTACCTCCAAGATTTCGAGGGAGGGTCACCCGTTCCGTGCGCCTCTTGGGTGGTGATTTCTAAATTTGGTTAAGGTTGTTCGTACCAGGCGATTTAGGGATTCCAAGTCTGTATGGGTCCATTTGACTATTCCAAAAGAATATGTAAGAACCGGTAGGGCATAAGTGTTTATTGCTTTAAAGAGGTTCTTAGAATTCAAACCTGTCTTTAGAAGGGAGGTAAGTCGCAGTCGGAAGGCGGTCGATAGGCGGTTTTTAATAATTCCATGTTCTATTTTGTGTGTTTGTAGCATTCCAAGATATTTATACGGCTCAGTCGACATTGCGGAGATAATAGTTTTCTCATCTAGATTCAATTCTGGTGTTTCGCATAGTTTTCCTCTTATGATTGAAACAGTCTGACATTTGCTCGTACCAAAGGTCATTCCAATATCTGCGCTGATTTTATGAACGGTACGCAGAAGGTTTTCAAGTTGGTTTTTTGTTGCAGCATATATCTTCAAGTCATCCATGTATAGTAGGTGTGTAATGAGATGACGTCTGTTTCTCGTTCGTAGTGAGAATCCATAACCTGTTTCATTGATTATCCGCGATAGTGGATTTAAGGCTAGACAAAACCAAAGGGCGCTAAAAGAATCCCCTTGGAATATCCCTCTACGAATTGGAATTTTTGGCGATGTTATGTCAAAGGGAGCAGACCTGAGGTTGAGGGAGGTCGTCCATGAAGGCATGGTCTCTTTAAAGAATCGGCAGATTTTGGGGTCAACATTGTAGATTTCTAGAACTTGCAACAGCCAGCTGTGTGGTATGGAGTCGAACGCTTTCTGATAGTCAATATAGCCCATGAAGAGATTTTTTTTGTTATGTCTGTACTCTTGAAATTTCTTGCATATTAAAGTCTTGTCTTGTCTTGAAATTCAAGACGAGAAATTTTGAAAGGCTTGTCTTGAATTTCTTGCAAGAGTCTTGATCTTACAAGACTTTTTTAAGACTCTTGTGCAACACTAATTAAAATTATACTTAATTATACTTACTTGTTGGATGGTACGTTGGTGAGACATTGGAAGTTATTGCGAACACTGCGAAGACTGGCAAGAATTTGTGCAAACGGAGTGACAATTAGATCTTCCCCATGACTGAAAAGAAAAAAAATCATATTTAAATATACGATAATATGTTTTTACTTGTTGTTAACACCCTTATAAAGTATTTAAAAATCTAGCAAAAAACGGATTACAAGTGTTTGGAGCATACAGGCATTGACACTTTGTAACTAAAAAAATATGCAAGGACAAGATAAAAGCTGTAATGATTAGAGAAGTTACAGAAGGATTTTTTTGTCAAAGAAAAAGCTTAAGAAAATCAAGTAATAAAAGAAAAATTTATATGAATATCTTCCCATAGAAATTATTTACTCTATAAAAGGTACAAATTATTATTTTTAACGTCTCTCTTTTATAGTAAAATGCTATTAATATTAATTACATACGAAGCTATAGTTATATTTTTAAAATTGTTGACCATAAATACAAAAAATTAATTAGTTATTACATAATAGTAATAATCATAAAAACATACTTGTTTACAAAGGCTTTTAAAGACAAAATATGCACATATTAAATTGCAATTACCGATATATTTATAGATGTATATCAAATCTTAAACAATATTATTCCTAAACACCGAGTAAACATATTTATTCATATATGACAATATTTTTATTTTCTAAAAATATTATATCAGTATAAATAAATCAAATTTTGTTTTTAGACAAAACCAATTAAAAATATGATTCATTTCAAAAATCAAAGGTTCTTTCATTTTGGAAATTAGAACAAAAAATTCTAAAGCATTTGGGCCTGTTTGCGTTAAAGATAAAAATTTTGTATTTTACGTAGTTCCTATAAGGGTACTATTAATTATATTTATTTATACTCTATTTCTTACAAACATTTGCTCTACAACTTAACAAGTATAGCTAGAGACGTGAGAAATATAAAATAAGAGACGCCCCTCGATGTGCAGTGGACATCCCACAAATTTGCTTCAATCAAATTTTTCGTAGCGTAACTGCATCATTCTCTCTCTATCGTGTGCACGGCCGGTGCTATCCCCAAGTCACTTCCTATATTTGTCAAACTGTACATAATTGATGTATTGGAATATGATATAAATTTACTATATTAAATGTTTAACTTTAAAATATATCAACATTTATTATCACACTGCCCTTAGTAAAATAGCAAATAAATTATTCAAAATTAAGGCCAAGGCGAGTATTATTAATATATTATGGAAAATATTAGCTGGGTAAAGATTGACTATAAATAAACAATTTTATTGATATTATTAGTATTTCGAACAATTAAAATAAACTGAACGTACTTATAAGTAGTAGATAATAAACAGATATTTATACTGTAGGTATTTAATATGGGTTAAAGAATAATCCATACATTGATATACAGGGTCTACTACAGAAAACTGAATAGACCTATTGTGAGAAAATATTATTAATATAAATATTAACATTTAACATAAATTTGAATATCTACCTGGAATACCGACTTTGAATACCTATACTTTCGAATATGTTCCTAAAATTTTTAGAGTGATATAAAAGAGTATACCGGGTGGCGTCTCAAAAGAGGCTCACCCCTATACCTTTTTTATCTTTTTCAGAGAAAAAAACGAGACTTGGTATGTTAGTATATGACTTAAATTAGGATTGATTGACGTATTCAATTATTTATGGTTACTTCCTGTTTCACCGGAAATGACTCCAACTTTTGATTTTTAAATGACACTGTCGGAATTTTTTTACTTTATTCGATAGAAAAAAAATTGCATATGGCTTATTTGAAGTTGTAACATGCGGTTCATAACGACAATTTAACTCGCACTACAAAGTGTGTGGTATCAAATTATTCGTAAAAATGCTTTTTCTAAATATGCTAATGAGCCACCCTTGTTCACAATATGATTAAAATACGATTTGGGCATCTTTTAATGGACCAGAAAAAGAAACGAAATTACAACAATTACATCAAATCTTCTTTGGCTCGTTGATTAAAAATTAGTATTTTTAAAACAGCCAAGGTTCTCTAGATTTAGATGTAAAATATTATTTTTTAAGAGAAAATGTCAAAAGTTGACAAATGATATGCCATTCTATTCAGAGTGCAATTTTCTATCGAATAAAGTAAAAGTATACCGAGGGTGCCATTTAAAAAAAAAGAGTGCCATTTAAAAAAGTTATAGGGGTGAGCCACTTTTGAGACGGCATACCTCGAAAATTATTCAGAATATATACATTAAATGTCAAATTAAAACATAAGCAAATAGGATATCTATATTGAATAACTGCACGTTGCATGGGACACAAAATATAATTAAATCAATACCAGAAATAAATACCGAATTTAATTACAAAATGGTAAATTCGCTAGCTATTTATGACAGATATTTAAACAATTATAGTAATTAAAATACGAAACTGGGAACGCTAGAACTAATAAAAGTAATAAAACTGTTATTTATATTGTAGTTAATAAGGGTCATAGAAAAGTCTAAACGCGGATACGTATATGTATGTATTTCTTCCTCATTACAAAAGCTAAAGTTTGTAATTAATTATTGATAAGTACAACGTTACACGCTTTTCTTCATTTGAAAAATTCATATTTACAATTTTTGTTTATTTTAATTTACAAATTTTGGATTTGACAGCTTCACATTTCTGAGAGCAAAGACAAGATTAAACTCGTTTCCATGGCTAACTAAGTGAAATTGTCTAAAAATTATAAAAATTTGCTATAACTCAGTAATTTTTCGAAGAAAACATATTATAGCTTATAATGCTGAAAAGCTTAAAAAATGGCGCTATTTATGAAGTCATGGCCAACTATGGTTTCCATTTAAAAATACATATGTTTGTGTTATATGTTAAAAATGACAGGCTTTAGAAAAAAACGGAAGCTACAATCTCATTAAGGATGTAATTATCTACAACTTTTATCTGAAAACTTTTTGTCTAAAATAGCTTATAATGGAATTAGAGACAATTTTTAATATAGCCAAAATTTGTTTTTTTCGAAATATCTAGTAAGCCATGAACTTTTTCAAAAATCTGAAAGGCGCATATTTATGACCCCACAAAACTGCAATTATTTCCCCATTTAACCGAATCTCCATCTTCAGTAGTTTCCGAGATACCCATAGAGAACATCGTAGGAAACTCACCCTGTATATCAAAAATAACAAATGTTTTGTCATATTAAAACAAATTTTATGAATTTATATTCCCCAATATGGCAATATAGCCTCTCCCAATTCCAAGAAAATTATTTTTAAGTGAGTCGAAGTACTGTAGGAGGTATTTGCTTAATTTATAAAACAATGTTTTTTTTAATACTGCGTATTAAAATATTAATACAATAAATTGGTGTTTCTATTTTAAAACCACTTGGAAATACTACAAAAATACCGTTTCTACGCCTTCAGAATTTATGCGCTATTTTGAAAACATTCTTATCTGAAATTTTCTATCTTAAAAAGACTGGCGCTGCCATCTGTGTATAAGCGCTCGAACATATTATTTTACATAAACAATTGGCAAAGGAATTCTATCTTACTCGAGAGCGTTTTTGTGGTTGCCTAACGAGTTGAGATAAAAATTATTTTCCAATTCAATAAAACAATTTACTGATGAATAAAAAAAAAGGATTTATATGACAGTAACAGACCGTGAAACAATTTGTATTCATTGTGCCCTAGACAGGCAACTGTCACTGTGATGTAATCCTCTCGTTGAAAAGATTTTATTTTCTATAGCAGGTTATGAGATGCCATTAGAACATTTTTTATATATTGTTATACAGGATGGTCCGAATTGTATTCGGGAAACTTCGGCAGCATATTATGCAGATAAAACAAGTGAAAAAATTCCTCTAAATGTATGTCCTAAAATGCTTCGTTTCGGAGATACAGGGTGTAGAAGTTTCATTTTCATTTCGTTTTTTTTCTAAATAATTTCTGAAATATGGTGGATATTTGGATAAAAATTGGTCAAAAAGTCTGGATATTTTTTGACATAGAAATTTGTTTTCGATGTCAATATGACCCCGACTTGTAGGGGGCGCCACTTACATACTATTTAACTGTTTGAAACTGTAATAACGTTTCGTCCATACCTGTAAACTACTTTGTGAAAAAAATATATATTTCCGAATTTTTTTACTTATAAAAAGAGCCTCTTGGTAAGAATCGCTAAGAGCAACCGTTCTCAAGATATTTAGAATGGATATACAGTGTGGGCCACTGAAAACTTACAATGGCTATAATTTTTAAACCAATAAAGATATCAAAAAAATAAAAAGTACCGTTTCTATAATATCGAGGGGGAATACATATGACGTATTTTTTGAACCACCCCGACCTATCCCTTAGGAGGCACCCCTACTCACTTGAAAATCTTAAATGGCAATACTCCACTTGTGGCGTCTTTTTGGAAAGCTCATGAAAAATGCTAAATGATGATCATAAAGTTTTTAGGGTGAAATTGAAAAACTACCCTTACACGAACAATTAGGTGCACATTAATGAAAAAGGTGATTTTTTCAGCATAAGTTACAAATTGGGACCCAATTAAATGAAGTATTTTTCAAACCACCCCAACCCACCCCTGGGTGGCACCCCCTCACTTCTAATCTCAAGATAGCGATACCCCACTTGTGACACTTCTTTGGAAAGCTAATTGAAATTGCTAAAAGATGGTCATACAGACTTCAACTTAATTACTGGTTAGTGACAAGAAATGTAGGTGTGACAATTTGAAAGAAATTTAAAATGATAATTTATTTTAATAATTGCTCAAAATGACAGCCGTTTTGTTCCATGCAAAAATACAAACGATTTTCAAATTCTTCTCTCACTTTTTGGAAAGTCTCTCTTGGAATATTTCGACATGCTTCAGTTCTCCTCTGCCGCAATTTTTTCTCGCAATGGATACATGGATTGACAACTCAATCTTCTCAACATGGATACAAAAATAATTCATTCTATTGATTTTGACAAGTTTTGACATTTTTGTTTTATTTTTAGGCTCTATTTTTTTCGTCCTTTTTTATGACAGTCGTTCAGCATTTTTTATACGCTTTCCAAAGAGATGTCACAAGTGAGGTATCGCTATCTTGAGGTTAGAAGTGAGGGGGTGGACCTAGGGGTGGGTCGGGGTAGTTTGAAAAAAAAACTCATTTAGCTGGGTCCCAATTTGTAACTTATGCTGAAAAAATCACTTTTCCCATTAATGTCCACCTAATTTTTCGTGTAAGGGGTAGTTTTTCAATTTCACCCTAAAAACTTTATGATCATCGTTTAGCATTTTTCATGGGCTTTCCAAAAAGGCGCCACAAGTGGGGTGTTGCCATTTAAGATTTTCAAGTGAGTAGTGGTGCCGCCTTAGGGGTAGGTCGGGGTGGTTCAAAAATACGTCCTATGTTTTCCCCTCGATATTATAGAAACGGTATTTTTTATTTTTTTGATATCTTTTTTGGTTTAAAAATTATAGCCATTGTAAGTTTTCAGTGGCCCACCCTGTATAGACATATGTATTTGGCGTAAAAGATAAATTTGGTAACTTTCATTTTTTTTAAATTTAATCATACAGTTTTCTTCGAAAAAATTACGATAAAACAGTTTCTGTTGAAGCTTTGACATAAAAACATTTCAAATTTATAATTTCAGTCTAATAACTATCTAGTTAACATGTTTAATTTATGACGTGGTGACGAGGTCACTGATGACATGTAATGATTAGGTATTTCGATTCCAAATATCTGGAGAACTATTACTTGTTGCGACTTTTTTCCAAGAGCCTTTTTTACGTAACAAACTGCGTAAATTATATTTTTACTCAGTAGTTTTATACAGGTATGGTCGAAAAGTTATTATTCTTCAAACCAGTTAAAAAATGTAGGTAGCGCCCTCTACAAGTAGGAGTCATATTGACATCAAAATAAATATTCTCATTTCAAAAACTCCAAAACACAATTTTCATCCAAAAATCGACGTTAGTTCACACATTATTTGGAAAAATCAAAATAAAAATAAAACTTCTATACCCTGTATCTCCGAAACTAGGCCTTTTTAGGACATAAACTTATATAAACTTTTTTACTTATTTTTAAGTAAAACCGGTAAAAAGTAAAAGAGTTCGGACCACCCTCTACACTGTAATATTACATTAATATTTTAATAAACTAATTAGATAATAATTTGCACGAACGATCAATCAATATTAATTTACTACTTTCTAGATCCATAGACTATTTCTCAAAATCTCTTCAAATTTGTTCCAAGCACCGTTTGGCTTTGAAATTTCTTTTAAACTTTAATTAACTTAAAAATATTCTGCAGGATATTTTCCGGTTTAATATTTACCCAATCTTTCGTCATCTAGGAAACTTTAAAGTAGGTACCTATATAGATTCAGGAGTAATTTTTCTAGAAAGATTTAAAGTTTAAAACTTTAAATCTAATTGATTATAAAGGGTGTTGGTTGTAACTGGCCCAGTTTAATATGGTTTTATATCTTAGTGATGCGCTTTTTCAAAAATAAATTTAATAACCAATAATATATGTATGTATTGTTAAAACAAAAACATGTTTTTGGTCTTGTAATTAAAACGTGTTTTAAATAGATGAAAATACACTGTACTTTGAATGTTTAACAATGGTTAAAGGTCAACATATAATCGAAATGTGTAAAACATTAAAACTATGTATATATTTCAGAATTGGAGTTTCAGGTTAAAATTTGGAACAAGTTTTGAACAGGAAACAGGACAGTTAGATACAATTACAGATCTGTAGAGGGATGAAATAAACGAAAGATAGACGAAATATACGAAAATATGAAAGACGCCACTCAAACGACTATCGAAAAATTCTGTCCCAAAAAAGTAAAAGAACAAAAACTGAATCAAAGAACAAAACTTTTAATCAAACAGAGAAGAGATATGGAGGACAAGAGTACACAAGAATATAGAAATTGAAACAGAGAGATATCCAAAGAAATCAGAAAGCATAGGAGAGAACAAAATACGGAAAAAATTAGGAACGTCATAGAGAAGAATCAAAGTTTGAAGGTATTGAGAAATAGTACAATGGGTAGAAAAGAAATACAAAAGATCAAGGATATACACGGCAACATAGTAACACACAAACAGGAAATCCACACTCTATTAAACTTTTTTATCAAGAACTTTAAACATCAAAACAACAGGGGATCAAATCCGCCATCCGAAAGGTAATAAATCAGGGGTCGAAAGAAATTTCAGAAATAATCGAGGAAGAAATTATCAGTGCCTTTAGAGATATGAAAAACAATAGAGCTGCCGGCGACGAAGAAGGAGCACCAGAAATCATCAAAGCTTTAAATGTCTTATTTAATAAATGCATTGGAGAAGAAATAACCCCATCACAGTGGAACAACGCAACCATCATTATTGTACACAAGAAAGGTGACGTTACAGACCTTAAAAACTATAGGCCGATCAGCCTTCTTAGCCACGTATACAAATTATTTACTAAAATACTCACCAAGCGTTTGACAAATAAAATAGACTTCTTTCTTTCGAGCGAACAAGCAGGTTTCCGATCAGGTTACGGAACAAATGACCATCTTCTGACAGTCAAGGTCCTTGACTGTCAAAATAACAAAGAGAAATGCATTGAGTATAATAGACCACTAATGCTTGTCTTCGTGGATTTTGAGAAGGCCTTCGATTCGGTAGACCAGTGGAAGCTTCTAGAGACACTAAGTGAGAGTCGCATCGATCATCGATACTCCTCAATCATAAGACATATATATGATAATGCCACGGCAAACATCAGAATATCCACAAATCAATGCACAGACAAATTCAATATCGATCGAGGGGTAAGACAAGGTCCCCTAAACACACTGTCCCCTAAACTATTCGTTGCTGTGCTAGAAAGTATGTTAAAAATGATAAACTGGGGATTTAACAGGAATTAACATCGATGCCAAATTGATAAATCATCTCTGTTTTGCAGATGACATTATTTTAATAACAGACAACATACAGGAGGCTAAGAATATGCTGGATATGCTGAATGATGCTTCGGAAAAAGTCGGTTTAAAAATTAACTTGTCAAAGACAAAATACATGTCAAACCTAGTACTGAGTGGAAATGTAAACATTAATAACATACCTTTGGAAGAAGTGCATATATATATATATATATATATATATATATATATATATATATATAAATACTTAGGGCATGAGATCGGTTTTAGAAGGGATAATCAGACCCACGAAATTCTACGAAGAATAGGTTTGTCGTGGGCGGCATTCGGTAAACTAAGGCCTATACTGAGATCTGATAGTCCCATATGTTTAAGAAGAAAGATCTTTAACCAGTGTGTCTTGCCTGTCCTCACGTATGGAGCTGAAACGCTTACTTTGACAAAAAAGAACATATATAGAATACAGGTCATGCAACGGAAAACGGAAAGGTCCATGTTGGGAGTTACACTCAGAGATAAAATACCCGATCATACAATACGAAATTGAACAGGAGTAAGAGATGCGGTGATATCTGTCTTACATCTTAAATAGAATTGGGCAGGACGTGTGGCTAGGATGACAGATGGACGGTGGACAAAGAGACTTGTGGAATGGAGACCAAGACACCAGGCCTATAGAAGCAGAGGACGACCTCCTAGTCGATGGACAGATGATATTAAGAGGGTGGCTGGAAACTGGATTCAAGTGGCACAAAATAGAAAGGAATGGCTAGAGTTAAGGGAGGCTTTTGTTCAGCAGTGGACGGTATAAGCTAAGTGATGATGATGATGAGAGGGATGTATAGAATAAGGTCCTTGCTTAGGGGTACATTGTTACCATCCTACAATTTTACCCAATAAAGAGTATACGTATTAAAATAAGTTATTGGTGATTAAATTAACTGGACTAATGGCAGGTTTAATTAATATAATTAAGATATGGAGTTTTGAATCAGTTGATTGAAGAAATAAGAAGATGCGCAACATGCACCTTATGGGCGATTTCGTGGCCCAAAACCTGTCCGAGATGTAGCTGGCGTTACCGTCAGCCTGTCCGAGAATTACGATATTTAGTTTAGCTCTGCGCCGCTGCGCGCTGATCGTCTACAGCGCAGCGGATAAAGAATACTGTATCGTAGTTCTGCTTTCAGGCAACAGAGTGAGTGGTTGCCGGAGACAGCGTTGCCAGAACTACTGATTAAACCGTAGATTTACGAATTTTGGGTACAAACGGATCATACGGATTTGCTATCATTAACCAATTTAATATAATATTATATGATTAAACAAAGAACGGCGTCAGAATTGGCTTGGAAATGAAGATCGTTGTTATTAAAATATTATGTAATATATTTCAAGCCAACTAAATGATTTTTTTCACTGACAATTCAGTACCTACAAAAGAATTTTTATTTTTGTTGTTTATTCTATGTTTAACACGAAAACAATTTTCAATACATAAACGTGAATTTTTCACCCAAAGATATTTTCGACACTGTCGCTTTCAGATCCACGCTGTCTTTGATATGCCTTCGCTGGCCGAATTAGAGAAAATAAAAAATAAGTGTTTTTTGCGTTGACCGCAGAACGATTGGTGTCTCCACTGTACAGCACTTGAGACGTAAGAAAAAATCAAATCAGCCTTGTCACAAATTCGTCCATTAGGTTGCGTATCTCCCCAATTCTTTCAATCAACGATATTATGCATTGTGGACATTTTAAAATCTAATAATTTCAATGATTTGTCTATAATTAATTTCTAAATTTCTCTTTCCTATTTTATCTTTAATTATTTTTTATATATGGCATAGTTTAAACGAGTAAATGTTAAAGGTTTATGTGTAGTTCAGCAAATTTCCTTTTTTTAAAAAGCAACAACGATACTTTTTGCGAGTAAAAGTCCCAAATCCATGCCAAACAATAACGTCCAGCCAGTTCAAAGATTTACCTGGCAAAAAGTATTTACCTGGTAAAATGAGATTAATTTCAACGGGGCTGTAAAGCTCATTGCTGGTATTGTCCCCGTGTTCCTGCAGGCTTTTTCATGCATTAAAAGCGCTATTAAAAGAAAAATGGTCGAAAAAGAACAAAAAAGTTGAGCTCTTTTCAAAATTAGCTCGGCGTATGTAGCTTGTCGAGCTTTTTGGTAAAATGGAATCAGTTTAAATCAACTCAAATATATATGTTTCTATTCACTCAAATAGTATATCTTATATTTATTTTATAAAAATCTTTCTTTACCGAAGTATACAGGGTGTCCCGGACTGAGCGTGCGCTAGAAGTTTCTAGAGAACTACAATATCTACATATGAGATTTTTTGCACATCTTTGTTTCACAACGTGAGCTAACGACTCAAAATGTTTTCAATATGGCGGCACTTCCGGAAATACCGGAAATTGACAGCAATTTTCTTATTTTAAACGGCCAAATTTTCTGTAAAATTTTATGAATTTTGATATTAAACACTCTATACATAACAATAACCGTTTTTGGAGATCTTTTTCTTAAAAATTTGGTTAAAAACATTTGTATAGCCTAAACGCCAAATGTAGTGTTTGTGATTACCACAGCGACTGTGACATAATGAGAAGACATGTGGCTATCTATTTCAAAAATTAAATTGTCCGAATGTCATATTAACGTCCATAGCTGTCATGGAACTGAGCGATTAAAAAATTATAATAAATATTTTTTTTTCAAATAAAAACCCAGTTCTTTTATTTAGTGAAAACGTTTTTCAATTCGTTACTTTTTGCCGACCATACCAACAGGTATGGTCTGTTTACTGATTTTTAGCCGACCATACCAACAGGTATGGTAAGCTATTTTAAGATCGGCAAAAAAAAAGTTTTTTTAATTTCACTCAAAATGAGTTATTTGGGTCATAAATGACCTAAATACAAAATATTTCCATGGTGTCTGTCTATTGTAACAGTCAAATTTCCTCGCAACGACCTCTGTGTGCTAGCTCATAAAATATCGCAAATAGCTATTATTTTTGCATCATGTTTACTATAATTTTATTGTTAAATATTATTTTATTTAAATTTTACAATTATGCAACCCGATATACACCGCGATATACAGCTATAGATACACAATATTGTCACTGGACCAGGCACACCAGCAGCAGTAGGCTTTTTGTCCATCTCTCTATATCTTTGATCATCACCTCCGTCACTTGTCACTGTCAGATCAAATCAGATGTTTTTGGATTTATTTATCCTTTGTTTTGGTTATTGAAATTTTATAATTATCAGATAAAATTTCGTAGTTAAATTGGTTATTTTTGATGTGGATCGCAGTGTGCAATTCGTTCTTTTAATTGTGGAATTTCTGAGTTTAGTTCGTTCATTGACCGGATATGGAATATGGCTGAGGAGAAAACATCATTTTTTATTTATGCCTTTTTGTGAGTTGGACTAGTCAAGATATATAGTTCTCTATCTATATCCTGGAGGGAGATTTGGTTTGGTTTGGTTTGGTTTGGTTTGGTTCAAACCACACCTTTGGTCAGAGACGTGGTTGTATTTTGTGGGATTTACATGGACCACCGACCAGTTTCCATAATGGGATTAAAATAACCTTTTTCCGACCGATATTCCGATTGCACGTGCCCAAGAAGTCCCCGAATAGTTCCAAGAGCGAGAAGACCGATCCAGACCGTACAGCACAGAACAGTCCAGAATTCCATCCGTTCCTGTTGACCGTGTGTAGAGTTACCCGTTGGACATCATAAACCCTCGTTGAGTGACAGTACACCGAGCTGCTGTACACCGCCTTAGCAACCCTGTAGCTATAGGCCGTAGCTCAGCCGGAGGAAGTTTTCAAGTATATCACATCGAGTAGAGTAAGACTGTTTAGATATTTGTATAATTTTAGATTTGATTTATGGGTATAAACCACCCTGATTGTATCTAGTATTAACACATTTCATTTCTCTTACATTTCATTCATTACTTATATATATATATATATATATATATATATATATATATATATATATATATATATATATATATATATATATATATATATATATATATATGATATATATATATATGATTTCAAATATTTAAGGCGACACCGTAGTCAAGGCAAGACTGAGCTCTGCCCGGGGCAACCGATCTCATTTTTTTCCACCGGTTCCCGCTATTGACAACGAACCTTCTTGATATAAATTTGTTTAGAATATATATATATTATTAAACGCCGCTAACATATATATATAACTGGACCTGTATTTCGCTCTCGAAATACCCTCTTTAAAAGTGTTCGCTTTTTTTTCATGATTATATGCTCATAATCATCATAACTCAAATAAATCAAATACACAATACAATAGCTCAAATAAAATAATTAGTATGCTCCTTCAGATAATCAGAATCCGCTTGGCAAAAACAATTATCACGCTCTTTCGGATAATCAGAATCCGCTTGACAAAATCAAAATAACTCCCAGTCAAGGCAAGACTGAGCTCTGTCGGGGCAACCGATCGAATTTTTTCAACCGGTTCCCATGCTCTTGATAATCAGAACCCGCCTGGCAAAATCAAAATGTTTCAAATACAATAATTTATTAATCATGCTAACACGGCCGGATAATCAGAATCCGCCTGGCAACAATAATTATCATGCTTTTTTCGGATAATCAGAGTCCGCCTGGCAAAATAAAAATAATTATCATGCTCATTTCGGATAATCAGAATAAATCAAATACAAAATTAAATAACTCAAATAAAATAATTAGTATGCTCCTTCGGATAATCAGAATCCGCCTGGCAAAAATAATTATCATACTCTTTCGGATAATCAGAATCCGCCTGGCAAAATAAAAATAACTATCATGCTCTTTCGGATAATCAGAATCCGCCTGGCAAAATCAAAATAATTCAAATAAAATAATCATCATGCTCCTTCGGATAATCAGAATCCGCCTGGCAAAAATAACAATAACTATCATGCTCTTTCGGATAATCAGAATCCGCCTGGCAAAATCAAAATAACTATCATGCTCTTTCGGATAATCAGAATCCGCCTGGCAAAATAAAAATAACTATCATGCTCTTTCGGATAATCAGAATCCGCCTGGAAAAAATAATTATCATGCTCTTTCGGATAATCAGAATCCGCCTGGCAAAAATAATTATCATGCTCTTTCGGATAATCAGAATCCGCCTGGCAAAATAAAATAACTATCATGCTCTTTCGGATAATCAGAATCCGCCTGGCAATAAAAATAACTATCATGCTCTTTCGGATAATCAGAATCCGCCTGGCAAAATCAAAATAACTATCATGCTCTTTCGGATAATCAGAATCCGCCTGGCAAAATTTAAATAACAAATAAAATAATTATCATGCTCTTTCGGATAATCAGAATCCGCCTGGCAAAAATAATTATCATACTCTTTTCGGATAATCAGAATCCGCCTGGCAAAATAAAAATAACTATCATGCTCTTTCGGATAATCAGAATCCGCCTGGCAAAATCAAAATAACTATCATGCTCTTTCGGATAATCAGAATCCGCCTGGCAAAATAAAAATAACTATCATGCTCTTTCGGATAATCAGAATCCGCCTGGCAAAATCAAAATAACTATCATGCTCTTTCGGATAATCAGAATCCGCCTGGCAAAATAAAAATAACTATCATGCTCTTTCGGATAATCAGAATCCGCCTGGAAAAAATAATTATCATGCTCTTTCGGATAATCAGAATCCGCCTGGCAAAAATAATTATCATGCTCTTTCGGATAATCAGAATCCGCCTGGCAAAATAAAAATAACTATCATGCTCTTTCGGATAATCAGAATCCGCCTGGCAAAATCAAAATAACTATCATGCTCTTTCGGATAATCAGAATCCGCCTGGCAAAATAAAAATAACTATCATGCTCTTTCGGATAATCAGAATCCGCCTGGCAAAATCAAAATAACTATCATGCTCTTTCGGATAATCAGAATCCGCCTGGCAAAATTTAAATAACTCAAATAAAATAATTATCATGCTCTTTCGGATAATCAGAATCCGCCTGGCAAAATTAAATTAACTCAAATAAAATATTTATCATGCTCCTTCGGATAATCAGAATCCGCCTGGCAAAATAAAAATAACCATCATGCTCTTTCGGATAATCAGAATCCGCCTGGCAAAATCAAAATAACTCTCATGCTCTTTCGGATAATCAGAATCCGCCTGGCAAAATCAAAATAACTCAAATAAAATAATTATCATGCTCCTTCGGATAATCAGAATCCGTCTGGCAAAAATAATTATCATGCTCTTTCGGATAATCAGAATCCGCCTGGAAAAATAAAAATAACTCAAATAAAATAATTATCATGCTCCTTCGGATAATCAGAATCCGCCTAGCAAAATCAAAATAACTCAAATAAAATAATTATCATGCTCCTTCGGATAATCAGAATCCGCCTGGCAAAATCAAAATAACTAAACATAAAATAATAAAAAAAAACGCTAACACTGCGCCATCCCTTAACCTACCGCCACTTTCATGCGAATTTAACATATTATCCGACCATTCGCCTGCCCATTACGGTCTTTTGGAACTACTAATGGACCACATTTGAATTTTCAGTTTTTCACTCTGTATCTGTGACCTGTTTTTTTTTTATTTTATAAGGCCCTCTAAACTACAGCTCTAGCTTGGCTGTTTTTGCGTTTGTTTTAGGAATAATCGTTCAATTCAAAAAGCAAATTGTTTGATTCTAAGTCTCTTTTTTTTATTTTTTTTTATCGAGCTTGTCCATCCTGACACTTTGTTGACCTTAACGACCTCGACCGCTCAAAAATATTAGTAATTCGATTTTTTTTAAATACTCAAAATTTCCAAAGCAATGTCAATACCAAAGCCCTATCCAACAAAACAATTACACGACCAAACACTATATCGTGCTTTTAATAATCCTACGGAACAACATGAAACATAATCTTCAATGGATGATCATTCATTTTAACTTCAGTTAACATATGCAAACAATAACCAAAGTTTACAGAATTCAAAAGTCATATTTTACAGAAATTCTGTAAACCTTAATACCATTCACAAATGCCTTTCAAAAGAATTTTAAAATTTTGCAAATTCCCTAAATCATTGCTCTCGTCATTGCTTGAAAATCCCCTAGAATTCTCTAACTTACGAGTATAACAATCTCCGAATAATTAGCGCCATATTATCAATAACATCAATAGTTAGAACAGTTTGCCTTCGTTAGAACCCTTGTTTATTTCAAATATTGAGTCAATAATTTTTATTATTAATGAATCAATAAACTCTCAACTAACAATAAGCAATTTAAAAATAATATTATTAATAAAAATACTGTTTCAAAAATCATTATCATATTTATCACAACTCATACTCCACCAGCCAGCCATTCCAACACGATGAAATATTTCCCTTTCCCTAGACGATCCAACAGATCATCAATCAGAAGTAATGGGTACCGTTGTTTTATGGTGTTTTTATTGAGAGCCCTGACATCGCAACAAAGCCTATCACTACCATTTTACTTTTTTTTTCAAGAATTACTGAACTAGCAAAACTTGATTTGTTTTCTTGAATAATATTATTTTTCGTAAGGTCTCGGTATGATGTCCCGCTCTTGACAACGAACCTTTCGTAAGGTCTCGTATGATAAAACTTAATCTTTCTCTTTCTGAAAGTGAAAGTCAATATGGATTAGAGATGTTCGATAAGACACCTTGAAGCATCGATACTTTGGCCGGTGCTTTGGCATTCGACACATCGATATCTCGACACTTCCGCTCACGATCCGCATCGATACCAAACATCGATACTCCTAGAGCATCGGAACATCTCTAATATGGATGATAATTTACCGCGGTCAAACCGCGGCTGACTCATTTTCTAAATCAATGGATAATTCAACTGTTTTTATACAATGAACAGCGTTCCCTGTCGTAATCATATCTTCATATTTCTTAAACAGTTCGTAATGTTTTAAACGGTCGCGTCGGCTTCTTTCAGAGGCCCTGTTATCAAATTACTTAAGTGTGGACTATTAGACAAAACATAAACACTGGGAGTTGAGAAGGTTTTTCGCGCGAATCGAGTTCCAGTGGCGTCGGTTATAATTTCTATGTCAATTAAATGTTGAACAATAAGTCAAATTGCACAACATTTTTACCAATATTAGCATCATACTTCAAATCGTCATTATTTACTATGAAAAACATTAATTCAATTGAAGTATGCTCAAACTCTACAGTTACCACCCTTTTGCAACCCTGATGATAAAGTTATTGGTATTCACTTAGAGTTTTTTTTTAATTTACTATTTTTTTTCAGTGCCTCCATTTTAACAGAAATTTTGCGAATATATCCAATTACAAACTCAACTAACTCCTGATTAGAAAATTAATTTTGGTACCTTTTATAAACAGCAACTTCTCCCATGCATACTTACAATACAAAGCATACGAATCACTAGTTAGATTAACCGTTTTTTTTTTAGATTTCTTTTGGTTGAAACAGTTCCTTAATTGCTGAATTAAAAGTATCCAAATCCCGTTGTTCGGGGTCCCGATTTTCAAACCAATGGGTCTCCTGACCAATGAGCCATCCCAAACCAATGAGCATCTCCACTTAAACTTTTTGCACGTGCCACTAACTCACGCTCCTGCCATTTAAAGTCCTGTTCAAATTGTTCGATTTCACTACACATCAATAGCGCCAGAACCCGCACGTGTTGTTTAAAAAAAATGAAAATGCCACATTTTCACTTGCACGCCCCTGCGTCGCGGCGCCTAGGGATCCTTGAGATTAACGGAAAAATATTTCGCATTAACTCCGCGCGTCGCTGATATATTCTTTGATTGTGCCGACGCCGACATGTTATTAGTTTGTGGTTGTACCGACGCCGACGCTTCATTATTCAGTGGTTGTGGGCGAATCTCCACTTCCGATGATAAAAATTTGATTTCAAATACTTAAGGCGACACCGTAGTCAAGGCAAGACTAAGCTCTGCCCGGGGCAACCGATCTCATTTTCCCACCGGTTCCCGCTCTTGACAACGAACCTTCTTGATAAAAATTTGTTTAGAATGCAATAATTTATTAAACGCCGCTAACATATATATATATATATATATATATATATATATATATATATATATATATATATATATATATATATATATATATATATATATATATATATACTGTTTCATAGTTATAATAAATTGATATTAAATATATTTAGTAGTCTTATTTACAGTCTATATCTCACATTTAAGTTAGCGTCACTTATATACAAATAGTTATATATATATATATATATATATATATATATATATATATATATATATATATATATATTAACTGTTTCATAGTTTAATAAATTGATTAAATATTTTTAGTAGTCTTATTTACAGTCTAGTCTCACATTTAAGTTAGCGTCACTTAAGTACAAATAGTTATAGAATATTTGAAGTTCATGATAGTTGCACTCAACAGTTCGAGGTTAGTGTTGAAGTCTACTTAATAGTTACATCTTTATTGCCGAGTTTATAGAGTATAATCTCGTGGCGCCCTTTTATTAATATATTTGAACTCCGACCACCCGGCTGTTAAAATTAAAAAGCTAATGGCCTCTATGCAACTCATTCAGATTAAGTAAACTTTGTGTTTTATTGAACTTCAAATTAGAAAAGGGCGTGGCACTGTCTGTCTGTCCGTCTGTAATACGATAACTCAAAAACCGCTGAACCGATTTTAACCAAATTTGGCACAAAAATACTGTGGCACCCGAGAATCTGGCCATTAGTTTTTGGTGGGGGTGGGGGGTTGGTAAGGGGGTATGGGAGGGGGTTAAAAATTTTAAAAAATCGTAACTCCAAAATTACAGTAGCTAGCGAAACGCGGTTTTCAATTTAAGATTAGAAATAATATTTGCAACAGAATTTGTAATAACATCAAAATCAGTCAAAGTCGTAGTTTTTGAGATAATTGATTATAACATATTTTAGTATGGGCGGCTATACGTGCGCCGGGAGCGCCAATTTTTTAACAAAGAGTCGCAATATGACATGGCCATATATATTATTATTTGTAAGTGCAAATTCCGGTTTTTTTGAAGTGCCGCCATATTGAAAATATTTTCAATCGATAGATCCCGTTCTGAAAGAATGACGTCCGATCTAGTTATTATAGTTCTCTAGAAACTTCTAATGTACGCTCAGCTTGTGACACCCTGTATAATTTAAAATAATGTAAAGTTATTTAATATGAATTTAACCATTCAAGATTATCTTAGATAGGAACTATCGGAAACAAGAAATAGCCATCTTATCTGATAGTCAAGCAGCGTCAAAGGCGATCAACTCAGTATCAATCAATTCGAAATTGGTCAAAGATTGCATAGAGAAGCTGAATAAATTAGGCAAAGAAAACAAAGTCCTCCTACACTGGGTGCCTGCTCACCAAGGGATAGAAGGCAATGAAAAAGCAAATAATCTAGCTAGGAAAGGAGCGAACACTCCACTAACTGGACCAGAACCGTTCTGCTTTCCAAGTGGTAACCAACTCAAGGCAGAACTCAAGAACTTAGAAGATTCCATCCGCAACCTGGAATGGAAATCTTGCAACGGTCTAAGACACTCGAATAAGTTTCTGAGGGCTTATGATCAAGAAAAATCACAGATCTTCCTGGGTTTAAGTAAGAACAATCTTCGGATTGTCACGGCGTTTTTAACAGGACACTGTCTCCTCAATGAACAGCTCAGTAGATTGAAACTAAGAAGAAACGGCGAATGCAGATTCTGTGGGGAAGATGGGGAAACACCATACACCTCATCACTGAGTGCGCCGAGACGACAACCATTCGTGCCATGAATTTTGGTACGACTGATATTGGAGATGGAGAACTACCCTCTATAAAACCGTCCCAGATACTGGCTTTTGTCAAAGCCCTGGGACTGTATGATGAGTTATGATTCAAGAAAGGGGGACACAATGGATCTGTAAGGTCGAAGTGATTAACCCCCCTCCCACTCATTCTAAATTCTAAAAAAAATTCTAAAACCATTCAAGATCGCTAGCTTTGCTGACATTTTATTAATTAACTTTGCCAGTCTGTTTATTCATGTTTCAGTCTGTTATATTTTATTTATATTCTTTGTTGCTTTACATATTTACGTCCACTTCGTGTAAACAGGCATTTTGTATGCTTTTCTACATGCCATCTAAAAATAACCCTGCTTTATTCAAGAGAAACCGTGGAATATAATATTGTTTTTATCTTTGTAGAATACTGAAAAATTAAAGATTATTTTGCGAGAAATAGAATATTTTAGATTACGCTGCATATTTGGTAACTATTATTATTATTGTTATGGTAAATTTAAATTGATACGATATTAAGAGTCCACTTCACCAGTACGAAAAAGTAGCAAAATAAGCGTTCGGCATTTAACGTTTTATGTAAAACTGGCTAGGTATTTTTACACAAATTAAAGAAGAAAATTAAATATAATGGTACATTCAAGATGAGAGCGTCGAGAGTCTAGTCGCGTTTGCGTCGCGTCCGCGTGTTGAAATGGAATCAATTCACTTAAATTAGACCGTTCAGACAGACAGCGTCGCGTTTGGCGTTGTGCTAGCCTCCGCTGAGTGTCGGGGTTCGAGTTCAATGGGGCGGACGCGACGCTCGACGCTCTCAGCCTGAATGTACCTTAAAGGATTATCTATATACTATATCCGTATTGTAGCACATTTTTAGACAACTTCTTTATTTTTAAGATTTTGAAGGTCAAACATCAACAAAATATTCCTTATGTTTGGACTAAATTTTCTCGAAAATAAAGACATAATTTAAAATTCCGTTACAATACGGAAATAGATTGAAGTTTTGTGATTACATTGATGTATAATTTATATGGTTTTGTAACAAATTGCTCGCTATTTTATGGCAAATGCTGAAGCTCTGCATATCTTAATCAAGCCTTAATCAAAGCACGCCTGTTTGGAATTTTGGGTACGGCTTAACACGACAGGATCGGGCTAAACCTTAGGCAGATTTCTGAAATATAATATATAATAATCCACACAATCCAAGGCTGGTAGACAACTTTAAAACAGCCATCAACACGCTTCGAAGAAATCTGCGCCAATTAAAGATGATTGGTGGTTACAAAAGGCTACTCAGATTCAAGAGTACGCTACGCATCACGATTATGGTAAATTCTTTGAGGCTGTAAAAGAAGTATACGGCCCAACCAAGAAGGTAAGCTGCCCAATCATGGCACAAAATGGCGAACTTCTAAAAGAGGAAGAGCAAATTAGAAACCGCTGGAAAGAGCATTACAGTCATATCCTTAACCAAGACAACAACCCGAATATGGAAGCACTAAACACAATACCTCAGTATAACAGCCTCGATGTATTAGATACTCCAATAACAGAACAGGAAATAATGGCCATCCATAAAACAGCTTAAAAACAACAAATCAGCTGGCTGTGACGCGATCCCGGCGGAAATCTATAAGTGTGCAAGTAAAGAACTTATTGGTCATCTTAAGGCTCTCTTCGATGTCATATGGGAAAGTGGCGAGGTACCTCGGGTCTTTTGCAACACGAATATAGTGAATATATTTAAGAACAAAGGAAGTGCATCAAACTGCGGAAATTACCGGGGAATTTCACTATTGGCTATCGGAGGAAAAATTCTTGCAAAAATTATGTCAAATCGCCTTCACCCACATATAGAAAAAATCCTTCCAGAATCGCAAACGGGTTTTCGTACCAACCGTGGCACCGTCGACTCCATATTTTCCATCCGCCAACTACAGGAAAAAGTAAAAGAGCAGCAGTCTAAACTTTATGTTGCATTCATCGATCTAACAAAAGTACTTCAACAAATTCCTTACAGTGTGTAAAAGCCTCCATAACAACAACCAGTCAAGAGTGTCACATCATGGATCACTGACCGATCCCTTCTTGACAACTACAGGAGTTTGGCAGGGATGTGTCTTAGCGCCTCTCTTATTCAACATATTCGTGGCAGCGCTCTCCATTATAATGGACAGCAAACTGCAGGAGAGAGGATTGGGCATTAGATACAGATATGACGGCGGTCTGTTCAACATAAAAAGACTGAGGGCAAAAACACGTACAAAATTCATCACAGAACTTCAATACGGTGATGACTTGCGCTCTAGATGCAAACAGGTTACAACAATTACAAGAAATGTTGAACACATATACCTGGGCATACGAGGCTTTGGGCCTGAAGCTAAACATCGACAAAACCAAAATCACGTGCACTCCCCCGGAAGATCATAACAATGCTATAAAAATCGGGGAAGAACTATTGGAATATGTAGCGGAATTTAATTACTTCGGCAGTTTGATTTCAGAAAAGGCCAATATCGACTGTGAAATTCAGCACAGGATTAGCAGCGCCTCAGGAGCATTCTGGAAATTAAAAGACAGGGTTTTCTACAATCATGACTTGAGTACAAAAACGAAACTGGCAGTGTACCGAGCAATTATAATCCCCACCATGTTATATGGGAGTATAATCAAGTATAATTTTTATTATATGTGTTTTAATTAGACAATTCTTTTTGTTTGTGGCCTTAAAATATAATGTAAGTCTTTTACTTTTTCTATCATTTATTTACCTATTTATATTTACTCCATTTACAAAACTTTGGGCGTATTACGTTGGTCTTGTTTTATTATAATAAACGATATTTATATTATATTTGACTTCTATTTTTTGTATGTCTAAATTTTACTATTAAATTTCATTTTTTACACAACACATAGTAAATCTTTGCATTAAGATTGTTAATATTGTAAATCGTAAAAAATAACTTTTAAGGTGGTTTTCGTATTGAAAATTATAGTTTCAAGTAAAATTATTTAACGTATTTAAATTCAGACCCTTTCAACAGATGGCGCACTAACATAGAACCATTTTTAGTAAGGCACCCTTTCAAAGGTTCCAACCCCCAACTGTACTCACCAGTTATAAAAAACAAATTTAAAGAAAATTTTACCATCTTGGGTCTTAAAAAGTTAAGATGTTTAGGATGTACATTCATTCATATTGTTACGTTTTTCGTCGGTTCCGTGTGGATAGAAAGTCACAATTTATTTAAACACTATTTATTTAACACTAATTAACAAAAACAATAACGATAAAAGACTTATAGAACTATTTACAAACGATTTATAACTAAGAATTTATTTTGAATTTTCGCGCGTCAACTGCACTGGTATATTTATAACTGCCCCCTGTAGTAGTCACGGCCGCCGGCTTTATACCGGCAGGTAAAGAACTCTAGAATTGTCCATAGATCGTTAGGTGCGTAGAGAAGGTTTTCGAATGTTCTCGTATGTACTCGTCCATTCCAGTGGGACTCGATTCTTCTCGAACGAATGAATCATTGCGGTGTCTATGCGATGTTAAGGTCATCCGAGGGCGGGCCATATTGTGAGGTTAGGTCGAGTCCACACCGGCCCGCAACACTGCCCCTTCTTAGGTACATGCTCGTCCCGAGATTATACGGTGAATGAAGGTATTTGCAAAGCTGGCCCCTGGTACATTGCGAAGTCTGGTAGAAATAGCAGTCTACAGTTTTCTCTCCCGATCTCAGCTTTGGGTTGTAGCAGCAAACGAGGATCTCGATTCCCGTAAATCTGAACAAGACTTCAATCATGTTCCGGATTGTACGCCAACTCAAACCATCGAGTCCACACGCCAGCTTCGGAATGGCTAATCGTGCAATGTTGTTGTTTAGCAGGGCTTCTCTCAGTTCAATCAGGGTCTTCCATAGATTGAGATAAGTCGGCTTACTCGGGGACCATTCCTTGGTGACCAGGTAGAAGATGTGCCTTGCTTGACCATGTGCATTGTCGGTTAGCCTCAAGACGCTTCCAACCTCTGGATCCTGTCGGCGTAGTTCTCCGACACGCCCAAACTTCTCATTGAACGTCGCAGCGATTCCTCTGGACATCCGCAAATCTCGAGCCACACAATGAGCGAGCGAATAATCAGGAGGCACGGAAAAGAGGTCTCGTTGATCTTCTTTGGTTACACCATAGCGAGCCTTCTCACTGCTGTTGTATCGGGCCATGAAATCGTCAAAGGACATCTCCGAATCAGGGGGATCAAAGCTGCAGGTTCTCACGGTCCCAGCACGATCTTCTATTTCGCCTTGGTAGGGGCTCAAACGGTTGAAATGGACTACCCTCGGTTTTCCTTTTGGCAATTTTCTGATACGGTATACGACGTCATTAATTCTATCCATGACTTCGTATGGCCCTTCCCACGAGGATTGTAGCTTCGGAGATAACCCACGACGTCTCTGCGGGTTATATAGCCACACCAACTTCCCTGGTTGGTATCCTCCATGCTCAGCTTGAATGTCGTAGTGTTCCTTCATTCGGTCACTAGCACTTTGAATATTTAGGCGGACTCTCTGATGAATGTCGTCCATCCTTTGACGTAGTGTGTGGACATAATCTTCTCCGGCGACTTCTTCTCCCGGTCGGCAACCAAATTTCAGATCACAGGGTAGGCGCACTTCCCGTCCCATAACGATGCTGGCTGGAGTTTGCCCTGTAGATTCTTGGACGGATGAACGGTAGGCCAACAGGAACAGGTGAAGAAATTTGTCCCAGTCTCTTTGGTGGTCAGAGACTACTTTGGCCAGATAACGGTTGATAGTTCTGTTCATGCGTTCAACCATCCCATCGGATTGTGGATGTAGAGCAGTCGTCCTGGTCTTGCGGATGTTCAGGACTTCACAGACGCCTTGGAACAGATTGGACTCAAAGTTTCTTCCCTGATCTGAATGAAGCTCCATGGGAACACCAAACCTGCAGATCCATTCTTTAACAAGGGCATCAGCAATCGTGGACGCTTCTTGATTTGGCAACGCGTAGGCCTCGACCCATTTGCTGAAGTAATCCATTACTACCACAATGTATTTGTTGCCATCGTTCGTCTCCGGGAAAGGACCAGCCACGTCGATCGCTATTCGTTCGAAGGGACTACCAACATTGTACTGGCGCATAGGGGCTTTACCACGCTTTTGTGGCCCATTAATGGCTGCGCAAATGTCACATTTCTTACACCAGGCCCTCACATCTTCTTTGCAGTTCACCCAGTAGAACCGTTCACGCAGCTTGCCAAGTGTCTTGGTAACACCAAGATGTCCACCGCTGGTTCCATTGTGAACTTCCGCCAAGACTTCCGGGACCCTCTTCTTTGGAATGACGATCTGCCTTCTCTCTTCTTGTCCCTCTGGTCTCACAATCACACGGCGAAGTAATCCGTTATCTATTACCAATGAATTCCACTGGGACCAGTACGACTTCACGTTCGGCGAATATCTGCAAATTTCCTCCCACGTTGGTCTCTGGTCCGCGTTTTTCCAGTTAATCACCAAGCCCAACTCTGGATCACTGATTTGGTCATTTGCAAGATCTTCGGTTTGCCAACTATCACCAACCACAGTCGTCCTTAAGACTTTCACTTCTTTCTCTTCTTTGCAACGATTTCCCATCTGTCCGCAATTCCAACAGCGAATCGGTCCCCCCTTCTTACTCATATACTGATCCAGTACTTTCCGCACAATCCTTTCCACTTTGGAATCGTCGGAACTCTCCTCAACAGCCCGTACAAATCCTAGAGACCTAGAGCATTCTTTCGCGGCCTCAAATTCCAGGGCACGTGCTAGGGCATCTCCCAAATGCGTTGGATGAGCTAAAAGAAGTGTTTGCCTTGTCTCGTTCTAATTTTTGAGAGTTTTCCGTCATTTTATCTTCTAATTTTTGTAGGCACGAGTCAAGGTCACCTTCGAACTCAAAGCAAAATGTGTCCGGATCCTCGCCTTCCTCCCTGCAAAGACAATTGTCTCTCAGTCTGGTTTGCAAAATACTTTTTCTTTTACATCTGTCTCGCACTCAATCTCTTCCAATATGGATTTCAGTTCGACACTTTCAAGTCTTTCAACAATTTTATTCGGAGCCATTGTTAGTCTTTTTATTTTTCTTATCACACACCCCACACCTGACACCACAATATGGATTTCAGTTCGGACACTTTCAAGTCTTTCAACAATTTCTTCGGAGCCATTGTTAGTCTTTTATTTTTCTTATCACACACCCCACACCTGACACCAATTGTTACGTTTTTCGTCGGTTCCGTGTGGATAGAAAGTCACAATTTATTTAAACACTATTTATTTAACACTAATTAACAAAAACAATAACGATAAAGACTTATAGAACTATTTACAAACGATTTATAACTAAGAATTTATTTTGAATTTTCGCGCGTCAACTGCACTGGTATATATTTATAACTGCCCCTGTAGGCCACGGCCGCCGGCTTTTATACCGGCAGGTAAAGAACTCTAGAATTGTCCATAGATCGTTAGGTGCGTAGAGAAGGTTTTCGAATGTTCTCGTATGTACTCGTCCATTCCAGTGGGACTCGATTCTTCTCGAACGAATGAATCATTGCGGTGTCTATGCGATGTTAAGGTCATCCGAGGGCGGGCCATATTGTGAGGTTAGGTCGAGTCCACACCGGCCCGCAACAATATGAAGTTTTTTTCTTAAAACAGGTTCAAGAATCGTCCTCTTAAATAGGAACACCCTGTATAGAACGGTCTATTTATAATTCAAAAATTAGCAGGAGTAGTCCTCGAAATAACCTTAACGTAAAACATTCAAATGTGTATCTAAAATTATACCCTAAAATATTTTTAATGAACGAGTCGTGTATAAAACCCTGTATAATTACCACAGCACACTTCTACGAGTACTATGTACTATGTAATTTCCCTATTCTGAAACTAGTTCGAGCTAAAAATTTCGTAAAAGCCCTTTGCAGTAGAGCGGTTTCGTACAAAATGCAGGAATTTGAAAAGGACGACGACGTTTTGCGTCAGGCCCTAAAAATAGAAGAAGAGGGTCTGTTTGGAGTTAATTTGGCAGAAAAACGGGCCGGAAGAATGCGGGTCTTCGCAGATTTTTTCCTCACGTAGGCTTTATAACCGAACCCTCCTCCTTCCAGCGATTATTCGAAGTAAATTGGTCTTAGTTGTTAAACTTGGGGGATTGAACTTGAAGAATACGCGTTTAGGGAAGTACTTTTGCAGATTTTTGTTTATTTAGCCCTCGAAAATAATGCCGAGAAAGCAGGAAAACATAAATATTAAATTATTTTCCGGGTTTTCTCCCAGGTGGTAGATTCAAAATTTTCACAATATTTATTTATCCTAGAATGTAGAATATATGGGAGGGATCATCTATCCGTCTCAGGGCTTTGACAAAACCCAGTATTAGAGACGGTTTTACAGAGATTAATTCTTCATTTGCAATATCAGTCTTACCAAAGTTTATGACACGAATGGTTGTCGTCTCGGCGCACTAAGCGATTAGGTGTTCTGGTGTTTACCCATTTTCCCCATTTTTTATTTAATTAATTTCTTACAGTGTCGTTTAGTATGTTACTATATGACATAAATTAGGATTGATTGACGTATTAAATTGTTTTTGGTCACTTCCTGTTTCACTGGAAATGAATACAACTTTTGATTTCTAAATGGCACCCTCGGTATTTATTTTACTTTATTCGAAGAAAATGACACTCTGAATAGAATGACATATCATATGTCAACTTTTGATATTTACGCATATGCAAAGAATATACCTAGCTAGAAAAAGAATGGACTCTGCCATACTGAAAAATGGTCCTACTGAAGTGGCGCCATCTATTGAGTAGGGCTTGTTTTAAATTGATCGAAGCGCGGGCTTTTTAAATGAGCGTATTTATTGAATTTTACTCTAAAATAATTAAATTTGATTATTAAATCTTATTTTTTACACAAATTCAACAATACTAATAACAAGTATCGTTGTGATGTGTAAAAAATAAGATTTAACAGTATAATTTATACAATTATTAAATAAAATTAAAGCCAAACATGTGTAAATATTATTTATTATTTAAAGTTTTTATTTATAAGTAAAATATTTAAAAATCGTTTATTATAATAAAACAAGACCAACGTAATACGCCCAAAGTTTTGTAAATGGAGTAAATATAAATAGGTACTTAAATGATGGCAGAAATAAAAGACTTACATTATATTTTTAGGGCCACAAACAAAAGAAATTGTCTAATAAAAACACATATAACAAATTATAGTTTGAAAAACGTTTTGATAATCATTTTTGATAATATTATGATTGGCGCTATGACAACGACAATATTTTTTGAGAATTTGACAATAGTATGTCGATGGCCGTGGGAAACTATGGAAACTACAAAAAAATCTGATTGAACGCCATCTATCTGGCAATAACTAGTAGCAGCTTCTTAACCTAAAAATTAATTGCACTACCACCTAGCGCCCGAGGCTGGAACTATTTTTCGGAACTATTTGAAATTTCCGTGGAAACGGTGGAACCGCTTTTGCTATTTCACTTTCCGGCACCTGCGCATATGGTCTATTTGAAATTGTAACATGCAGTTCATAACGACAATTTGACTCGAAATACCAAGTGTGTGGTACCAGATTATTCGTAAAAAAATGCTTTTTCCAAATATGCTGATGAACCACCCTTGTTCCATTTGAAAAAATTGAGATATGATTAAAAATACGATTTGAGCATCTTTTAACCAACCAAGACAAGACAAGAAAAACATTAGAGTATCAAATCTATTTTTCCAAGGCTCCTTGATTATAAATTAGTGTTTTTAACACAACCATGGCACTCTAGATTGAAATTTAAAACACGATTTTATTTTAAGCGAAAATGTCAAAAGTTGACATATGATATGTCATTCTATTCAGAGAGTCATTTTTTTCCTTTTCATTTTAGATATTTTTTAATATATCTACTTAGATTACGATTAAATAATGACGTAATTTCTAGTATGAAAACTAGAAATATAGACTTTATATATTAGAAATATAAGTAATTTTTTATCTTGTAGAGGCTATGCATTCTAGAAGGCCGCAGGGGCATAGGAAGAAAACAAATCTCCTGGTTGAGGAACATCCGCGAATGGAGAGGCATAAGAGGGATCAGCTCGCAGGGGTGGCTGAAAACAGGAATCAGCTCGCCGTCGTGTTTGCCAACGTCAGGAGGACCAGACAAGGCACAGTAAGAAGAAGAAGCTATACCCACCCTTCTTTAGAAATCACGAGACGCTGTAACAGATTATTTCCTATATATTATTATTTATATTATTAACAGATTATTTCCTATATCCTTTACGTTCAAGTCGATGTTTTCGGTTATTAGTTTCGGGAGAGGGTCTTTTAACAGGAAGTAATAAAACAAACATCTTTCAAACGTGACTATTTTTAAATTCCCAAACTTATAGAAGGGCAAAGCAAATAAACTGTAGAACTTAGAAGTAAACAGAAAATTGTAAAGATAGACCTTAGATAAAAACGCTGGGACATTGTAAAACCAATAACCACCCTTGATAACATGTAACTATCGCCGGATGTTTGTAAAGGATCTGGGAACTTTAAGAAAGCACGTATCTACACATAAACGAGAATTAAATACGTAAAATGGTCATAGTACTGCCATCTAACAACGGGAGGTCGAACCAATTTGGTTTGAAGGGCGGTGTCAAGCTGACCAATCAAGCAAAGAACAGTACCTTTAGGGATGATCCTATTGGCGAAGTACCGAATGCACCACCCTTCAACCCTGTAATGTTGGAACTTCGGGGCTGTTTTTAGGCAGAAAAGTTAGTTCGGTTTGAGTTTCTAAAAGAGACGGTTCTCTCTCTCGGGTTCGCGAAACTCGGCAAGTTTCACGATGTGACCCCCTGTAGTTTTTAAGTCTGGTGTCTGCTAATAGTATTTTTTTATGTCCTTTTGTCAAATATTTTTAATTTTCTTCTCTAAAATTATTTTAATGTGTTGTAGTAAGATTTAGTAATGAAGGTTCAATTGATTATGTAATTATCAGATTTCTCAACAAAGCAGACACCAGACAATTTTCTTGTATTTTTCCATCACTTTTCCATTTTTAGTAATAACAAGTAATTTCGATCATATATATATTTTTTTATTTGTTCTTTATTTTCTTTTTAATATTAAATTTAAATGTTTTCTAAAAACTCGGCAGTTTTATTTCTATAGTAAAAAAATAGGAGTGTTTTAAAAGTAATAAGATCCTTATGAACGGGCAGAATATCTCCAGAGCAGTCCAGAAAAGTCTCGAGAAATGAGCTACATATTCACAGACAGAGGTCGGGCCGCAATTAAGGTAAGTTATAATAGATTTGAGAGACTAACAGCACTAAGACAAAGCATTAAACATACGCTCCAAAGAGTCGATGTACTTTTTATCCAAGTTTGCCTTCCGCTCAACTTAATTGTTTTTTCATAATTATAAAATAGTCACGCTACCCATAGACAAGATTTGTCACAACGCCACTGAAATTCAGTATAAAGAAATGGTAAAACATGAAGATGGTGCGAAAGAATAGTTTTAAACTCTCATTAGATATTTTTTTCACAGTATTTAAAATTAAGTCAATTAGATTGATTTCATGAAATTTAGACAGTTTGATTAAATATGTCTTATATACAGGGTGGTCCGAACTGTATTCCGGAAACTTCGGCAGCATATTCTGCAGATAAAAATAAGTAAAAATGTTCTTATAAAAGTATGTCCTAAAAACTTAGTTTTGGCGATACATGGTGTTAAAGTTTCATTTTTATTTTGATATTTTTAAAATAATTTCTGAGAAATTTGAATTGGATTTGAAAATTGAATTTGATGTCAGTATGACTCTTATTTGTAGGGGCGCCACCTACATATGTTTTAACTGCTTTGAAGAGCAATACATTTTCGTCCGTACCAGCATAAAACTACTGAGTGAAAAAATATACATTTCCCTGACTTTGACTTTTTACGTAAAAAATGTCTCTTGGTAAAAATCGCTATGGGCAACCGTTCGGGAAATTTTTATTTTTTTTAAATTAATCATAAATTTTTGCTGTGAAAAAAATATGATGAAAATTTCACACCTCTACTTTTCAACCAATAACATGCTTTAATGTTGACTAGTTACCATGGCAACTGAAAAAATTTCCGGAAATTTTTTCGAGGCGCCACGAAACTTTAGTGGAAATTTTTTGACAGTTGAAAAGGTAAACATAAGATCTACAATCATAATGTGAATGAACTACAATGTCTATATATTGAAATATTACCCATTTGAGTTTTAGCATTTGATGTAACTAAGGTTGGTAATATTTTTTTATTTAAGGAAATATGTTAGATATACCTACATATGAATTTCTTCGAAATTGCCATGTTCTAAAAAAATATAGTTCTGCCGCCTTTATTTAACTAAAGCTGAACTACAATGAACAGAATCGCAAACAAAATGACAAAACACATAATATGTCAAAAACATCAATACCTTGGCCAACTTAACAAATTGAAATTATTTTAAAATGTCATGTTGGATTAATATTTTTTTTTTCAAATTTAGGTGTGAAATTTTCTTACCGAATACCACGCAAGCTTAAATTATTCCTGGAAATTTTCTTTCGGGCACGAATATTTTAGGAAAATTATCCCTCGTCTTCGACTCGGGATAATTTTCAAAATATTCGTGCCCTCAAAAAAATTTCCGAAAATAATTTAAGCTCTTGTGATATTATAAGTGAAAGGATTTTTGGCACAAAAACATTTCAAATTTATGATTTCAGTCTAATAACTATTTAGTCAACATGCTTAATTTATGTCAATGATGACAAATATTCATAAATTCGATTACAAATATCTCGAGAACCCTTACTCGAAGCGATTTTTACCAATAGACCTTTTTTATGTAAAAACCGTAGTAAATGTATAATTTTTTACTCTGTAGTTTTATACAGATACAGACGAAAAGTTATTACTCTTCAAACCAGTTAAAAATATGTAGGTGGCGCCCGCTACAGGTAGGAAAAATCAAATTTCTCATGTCAAAAAATACCCAGACACCAATTTTCATCGAAATATTGACGTTACTTCATAAATTATTTGAAAAAAATCGAAATAACAATGAAACTTCTACACCCCGTATCTCCGATACTAAACATTAGGACACACATTTATACGAACTTTTTTATATATTTTGATCTTCAGAATATGCTGCCGAAGTTTCCGGAATATAGTTCGGACCACCCGCCTTTTCCCAGAAATATATATTTCTGGGAAAAGGCGGTCCATGCCATGTAAGGCGCTCACAATCTTTACTAAACATGGCTTAAGATAGGAATATTCCGATATATTTCCTCAAATTCCGCAGACTCGATCATTACGAGTTTACATCCTACCGCAACAGATACATCCAAATCCAATCGATATTTAATTAAACAGTCGCACAATAACGTAACAGCCTGTCAAATATCAGAAATAGTTTCGCATCAATACCACAACATACCATGAACATACATATACTATTTCCAACTATTTAATTCTAAAAGCCATATAAAAAACTAAGGAAAAAGTAAAATACTATTTTAAAAATACATTAAAGTATTGTGAGAGTGACATCATTAAAATCCTCTTTTGACATGGCGCATTTCTCTGTTTATTTTGTATTATTTCTTGTTTATCGTAAAATTGGTTTTATGCGAATTATACAAATCTGGAAAGATATTGTGCCTCTGGACCTGATTTACGGCGAGGTTATTGTGATTTTTACAAAGAGGGCTTGAAAAATAGTTACTTGTGCAGCTCGCGATCAATATTCGTTTGGTGCGATCGTACTAGTAGTAAAAACTAGAAAAATAATGGAATAACGTTTCACTAGGAAATAATTATACTGGATGTTTCAAAGTCAACTCTCAGTGGAATATTTAATTAAAAAGTCGCTATTCGAAACGGAGTATTGTAAACAAACTGGAGCTACAGTTTATTTTACAGGGGTACAAATTGTTTTTAAAACATACAGGATATTCCAAATAAATAAAAAACATGGCAGTTTAGTATTTTCTTTAAATAGAATATTATTAATAGAAATAAGTTTAGCATTTTTCTCATTAAGGAGACTGAAATAGACAAAATAACAAAAGACAACTTTTAATTGGCATTAAATGGCCTACACAGTTATGCTAACAAGAGAAAAAAAGACAGTAGCGCACATGTTTTTTTTTAGAAAAATAAATACTCTGATAACTCTTATGCACGTCTCTGGTGAATCTGTCGACACGTTTTTAACATTCCACAGAAGCGAATTGCCATACATTTTTAAAGAAGGTAACATAAATAAACATAACATACGTAAAAATTAAAAACAAATTAAAAATAATCATATAGAAAGTTTGAAGCCACTCCCTGGAAACTTATATGGTGAAATTTTGATAAAATAATTTAGTACATACTAAAAACACGGTATGTCGTTAGTGGTAGGAAAAATAATTTTTAGAGGTTACTAGTTTATTTGGTTGCCTGTGATATGCATATTCAGGGTGTTTCCTAATTAATCTAAAAAATAAAAAATCGTTAGAAAACGGATTAAGTATATTTATTTTTTTCTCGACAACCGTTTGATGAACAAGAAAAACTCAAAAGATCAATTTTGTTGAAAAGGATGGCCAGTTAAAAAAAAATATTTTCTTTAAAAAAGCAGTGGTGTACAATTTATGTTAAGCAAAAAAATCGAATTTTTTTAATTTTTAACACCCTGTAGATCAGAAAGGAAGTACTTTAGACCTAATAGTTATATAAAAATTGTTTTAAGAACACATGAGGAATCACACCACAATTTTTTTAGACTAATTAGAAAATACCCTGTATATTGTCAACTTGACAATGATTGCTGATAAATCAAAAAATACCTTTTCAGTGAAAAAAGACCGATTTTCGTAGGAAAAATTTTGATTTTTATTGAATTTGGGCCTCCGTCTGCAAATACCGGTTTGTTTTTTAATTTTCTATCTATCTAAATTTTAAATATCATAGTCAGAAATAGTTTTATTATTTATTAACCGTAAAAATGGTGTTTTCTTGTTGTGTTGCATCTTGCAAAGAAACTAACAAAACTGCAAAAATGCACGTGTTTCCAAAAGACGATAAGGTATGTATCTTAGATAAAAGAAAAATATATGGTATGTATTCGTTGTTTGATTTTTTTTTTCGTTCGCTTTAAAATATATATATCTCGGTCTATTCATTAGACAGCCAGTCGACTTACAATCATTTACATGAAACTCTGTAAAATAAATAAAAAAATAAACCTTAAAATATATATATTCTTATGTTTTATTAAAGTTACTCTGATATACTAATATATCAGTGTAACTTTAAAAATAAATCCTTTGAATTCAAATATAAACATAAAAAAACATTTACAGCAGAAAAGGCGAAGGCGCTGGGTTAAACGTAGTCTCTACTAAAAACACGGAGGGGCGCTTTGACCCAAAATTTTATTATTAAGTTTCATATCTATCTTAATAGTAGATTATTTTGTTTTATCCATGGTTTGAAGCTTTTTGGTTTTACCTTATTAACTAATTGTTATCAGGTACCTAGTAATTGTTAATTTTGAAGTTTAACTTGATATAATGTCATTTTAACAGAACGTCAACGGTTTTTGTCGACGTATCTGTTATAAAAAACAAAAGTGTTCTCGAATAGTTGCCTTTAAATATTTTAAATAGTTTTTTTCTTTATTCTTTGTATATGTTTTTTTTTGCTTCCGACGCGACGACGGAAAGAGATAAACTTTCTGAAACGTTAAGAATTTTTTTGTTCGTTAGGCAAATTTGTTTATCAGTAAACCTAACTGCTGAGAATTAGTCTCTTTTGGGTAAACACAGCAGTGTTTACAAAAAATATTTTGTACATTTTTGTATATTTATACTATTTTATTTTGTAGATTTTCTTGCAGTAGCGAAATACCCCTATATGATTTTTTGGAGAGATTAATCCGCCACATAGATATAGACATTTTTTTATATAATAGTTTCGCACCAATACCGCAACATACATCACCCCCTATACATTATCCAACAATTTAACCATAAAAAGTCACTAGACTACTTACACGTCGGCCCTCCTGGCGCTCCGCTCGTTCCAGAACTTGTCCCAGAAACTTTTCCTGTGTTTGATATTGAGCACGGACGTGGAGAACGTCCTGGGCAGCGCGGGGGGCCTGGAGGGTTCCGGACCCCCCGACGACGGCGCCACTGCCGCCGCCATCAGCAGCGACGGGCTCGAGCAATTGCCGAGCGAGGTGCGCGACAGCGACCCCCTCGGAGCCAGGGGCGGCGGCGAAGAGGGGGACAGGGACGGGGATCCGGGGGGGACGGTGGTCCGGCTCTCGTCCGAGGCCAGGTTGAACGCTGAGGAGTCGAGTGTGACCGTTTAGTTATAATAGGCCGATAACTTTAGACAGGTTGTCAGGAAAACAAAATGGTAGGTTGAAATTTGTAACGCAGTTTTTATTTTAATGACCAAATTTGCGACAGCTGATGATTTATTTATCAGCGATGTTGAATTACAATTAGTTTTTCTGTAACGTTTATACAGGGTTGTTCACCACATACGACACGGAGTATTGTAGCTAAACGATGAGATTTTTATAAATTGTAAGTTTTGGGTTCGATGAAGGACTATTAGAGGTACAATTTAAAAATAATTTTACAAGATACAGAGTGTCCCAAATAAGTAAAAAATATCAAAGTTGTATTTTTTTAAATGGAACACACTGTATATTATTACATTTTTAGTTTCTACGATTAAAATAAAGGTAAATTTGATTAAGGTTTATTATACTTAAACATTACCGTTTTTGAAATATTTTTCAATTTTGTGAAATTGCAGTAAAAATTTTAAGGCTTCATTTCTCCAAGGGTATCAAAGTTTTTAATACTAAATATTTACTGAAGTTTATTTACTTATCAGTTATTGTGTTGCAATAATAAAAATAATACTACCTTATACAGAGTGTCTAAAAATTTATTTTAAATAATTACTAGCTTTAAACGGCAATAACTTGTTTAATTTAAATGGAATACCCTGTATATTTTACGAGAATCAGATGCACAATTTAATTGTCTATCAAATTATATTATACCATTTTTTACCTATCTCTTTAAGTTCAACAGAGACTTTAATTTGATAACTTATTATTATATTGATTTCTGACTCAAATCCACATTTATTTATAATAATTTATTAACGAACACAATTAAGTATGTAATTAATTAGTATATGGGCGGAAATAATGGTGGTATATTTAATTAATGGTATACTCTTTTATAAAGATTTAAATAGTTTTCTTTTTGCATACAAATGGGCTAGTAATATTATCGTTTTGCTAAAAACGATAATATTACTAGTCTATACATTGTACATTTGTTGCTTTAAAACAATCTAAAATGTCAATATTCCATGGATATATTGATAAATGAGGTCTAAATTATAAGAAAATGCATTTTCTACGAAAACTTGGAAGGATAGGAAAAAAATGGTATAATACAATTTGATAGACAATTTAATTGTGCATCTGATTCTCCTAAAATATACAGGGCATTCCATTTAAATTAAAGAAGTTATTGCCGTTTGAAGCTAATAATTATTTAAAATAAATTTTTAGACACTCTGTATAAGGTAGTATTATTTTTATTATTGCGGCACGATAACTGATCAATAAATAAACTTCATTAAATATTTAGTATTAAAAACATTGATACCCTTGGAGAAATGAAGCTTTAAAATTTTTACTGCAATTTCACAAAATTGAAAATATTTCAAAAACGGTAAGGTTTAAGTATAATAAACCTTAATCAAATTTACCATTATTTTAATCGTAGAAACTAAAAATGTAATAATATACAGGATGTTCCATTTAAAAAAATACAACTTTGATATTTTTTATTTATTTGAGACACTCTGTTTCTTGTAAAAATATTTTTAAATTGTAGCTCTAATAGTCCTTCAACGAACCCCAAACTTACAATTTGTAAAAATCTCATCGTTTAGCTAGAATACTCCGTGTCGTATGTGGTGAACAACCCTGTATAGGAGTCTTAAATAAGTGCACTTATTTTCAGGGTTGTTAGCGAAGGAGAATGGTAGTTTATATCGAAAAAAAATTATGGGAGCAAATGTAGATTATTTAATAGCATTTTATAAAAATATATAGAATTATACAGGATGTCCCCAAAAAAGTTACACATCAAAGTTATGCTTTTTGTAATGAAACACCTTATATATTACTTGATTTTCGAATTCTAGAAAAAAAATAAAGATGAGTTTCATTAAAGAAGCATGTGCCTAAAACGTAAGGATTTTGACATATTTCACATTTTGTTATGAAAATGAAGAGTAAATTTTAAATTTCAATACCAGCTACCTCAATTTTAATTTACTCTGTATAGCCTGAAATTTAATACCAATATCGATTGTATGTTAAACCAAATTAAAATTTGACCCGAAAAGTTATACAGGATGAGACAAATTTAATATGGCACATTGGTCACTTTCAAAAGCAAGTTACTTCTTTATTTTAAACAGAACACCCGGTATATTATTCCAGTGTTCAATGGGGAATTCAAATATCGTCAAAATATTATTAAGGTTGCCTACCCCTCAGACAAAGATTTTCCTAGATATTTTAATTTTTATGATTTTGCGTCAGAAGATTTTTATTATTTCAAAAAATCTAGGTGGCTGTGTGTGATATATCTTTTGTTAATCTAACAAAAATTAAAAGATGTAAAATACCCAACGGTAATAAAAATATACCCGTTTAAAACATATTTTAATTATTACAGAATGAAAACTAGATATAAACGTATAATTATGTGGCAAAAATTAGCTAGATACCTAGATGAAATTAAATGCGCAAAATACTTCCTTTCCTGTTCACTGCATAACATGATCCTCTTTTCAAAAGATCTTTTCATTTTAAAATGCATATATGGGGTTCTACTTCGAAAAGCAGTTACAACCGTTTCCCTCATGTTGTCGACAATCGAATAGTTGGTCGAGTTTTATCAACACTGTCTTTTGTGCATTCACCAGTTAAAATCTAGAAACATCTAGAAATGTATTAGTTATTAGAAATACTAATTTGCCTGGAATTTGATATCTATAGAAAAGAAATACCACTACACGCAGATATATTCCTAATGAATGATATCATAGTATTGAACATAAAATGGCTAGTTTAAATTTCTTAGTCCATAGATTACTTAGTTTTCCACTTTCCAACGAAAGATTAATGAAATAGAAAGAGATTACATTAGGAATGTAGCTGAGTGTAATGGATATTCTCCTTCACTAGTTGATAAAATAATTAGAAAACGTAGGTATAGGTTAATGATTTCTGAAAATTCGACTTTTCAAGCGGAGAAAGATACGTCAAAATATTTTTCCATACAGTCTAAAAGGAATTTTTAAGAATGTCAGTTATAAACTTGTGTATAGTGCTAATAATAAATTATAACAATTATTAGGTAATCCAAAGGATAAAACACCTCTACTGGAAAGGTCGGGTATTTATGAAATTTCTTGTAAAGATTGTAATCAGAAATATGTTGGGCAAACTAGAAGATCAATATTAACTAGATTTAAAGAACGTTTAGCTCAGATAAGATATGGTAGACCGGATAAATCTTGCGTTGCCAAACATATTGTTGATAAAGAACATTGTATAGATCTTAATAACTTAAAATTAATTAAACACGTCTCAAATTACAGGCAATTAGATGCATATGAAAGCATCAGGATTAATAAATGTAAAGATAGTATGAACAGAGACAACGGTCCAATTCCTTCAAGTTCTTTGTTCCTACTACTTAAAAATGATAACTAGTTTTAAAAGTTGGACTAATTAGGCAGCTATGTTGAAGTAACGTTAGACACATTACACCTAGATCTTATCAAATAATAAAAATCTACTGACGCAAAATCATAAAAATGAAAATATCTAGGAAATTTTTTGTTGCGGGGGGTAGGCAACCATAATAGTATTTTGAAGAGACATGAATTCCCCATTAAATATCGGAATAATATACTGGGCGTTTCATTTAAAATAAAAGAGAAACTCGCTTACCAATGTTCAATACCTTGACCAATGTTCAATATCAATTTTGTCTCACTCTGTATAACTTTTACGATACCTTTTTTTGGGGACATCCTGTAGAACTCTATATTTTAAAAAGTGCTCTGAACTGACCTACATATGTTCACAAAATTTCATTTCAATACAAAGTGTCGTTCTCCTTGGAATCTCCGCTTCTTATGATATAGATAAGTTGAATACTCTCTAAATTTTTTTACCTACAAACGTGTTTTGTCAAAGAGCGCAAAGGACGCGCGCAGCACTCACAAAAACAAAATATCTAAAATGTACACTTGCTATTTCTTCAATTTACTGGTCAAACAACTGTATCATAAGTTTCAAACCACCAAATTTTTTATTCTTACATGGAATTTGGTCTAAAGTTACTGGGCTATTACTTAACATAAAACACTGTCGTTAACAGGGTGAGTTTACGGTTAGCACGACACAGTTTAGCACCACTTTACTTATGCCGGTCCACATCGCGTGGAACTATGGTCTGTATTATTGTAAAAATACCGCGGTATGTCGCGAAATTACACAACTACCGTGACGAAATTCTCGCGGGAATCATCACTACGAACATCTTAAAATAATTCGAAACACATTTTAATAGGTATCCGTATTTTTTGGCACTCGCGGGTAGCGATTTTACGTGATCGCCTTCGGTTTGATAGTAAAATAACGGTCACTTCTCTTTATCACTGTGTTGAGACACTGATGACGGACGATGACGGACATGACCGATACTGTCACAGTAAAAGGTTTAACAATCTGGGTTTTGGCGTTTTCTAGGTGTGTTTACTAAATTGTTCGAGATACCTGTTTGGTCGTAAAATTTCACTGGAGATAAAACAAATAAAAAATTATTTAATCTGAAATCATCGTTCAATTTTGTTTTGTCGGGCGTAAAGATAAACAGAGACTTTGTTTCGGATTTTATACTGGAAACACCTTAGATCAATAATATGTACCTGATGTCCCTTAGAATAGACTCACTCATTTTTGTTTTTTCATTTTTGATTCTTTTTTTGAGGTAAAATTATAATAATAAGTATACAGGGGGGTTTTGTGACGGACAGGGCTGCACGAAATACAAGTTCTTTTGATTTTTAAATCCGATCCCATAGTCTATGGGATAATTTAAAAGCAAAAAATTGTTGAATGAATTACTAAAAAAAATTTTTTCTCCAAAAAAAATTAATTGAAATTCTGAAATTTTTACTACATTTCAATGCGAAACTCCCAATTAAAACCTTCGTATAAAAATATAATAATTATAATAAATATTTTAAATAATAGATACTTTATTTTTAATGAGAAAATTGCAATAAATATTTTTATAATTAATTACTTGTTTTTTTTTCATTAAAATCGACGAAAACACAACAGGAGAGGTTGAACCAAAGCAATCAAATTCGTATTAAAAGAGAACTGAAAATAGAACACGAAAGTAAAACTAACACAATTAAAAAAACGTGTTTTGATTGCTAAGGCTATATTATCAGAACTTCAACCTTACTTCAGAAGAAAATGATATAAACTAATTTTATTGACAACGTCGCGTTATAAACTGTAGATATGCAAATCGAAAAATATTTTATCATAGATAAAGGAAACAAGTTTAGTCTGGAATGCTTTGCTTGCCGCCAAAACTTATAAATGTTTTGGTGCGCATACGTTATAGGGCGCTGCTATAGCGGTGGCTAAGAACAACTGTAAAAACAACCGATCTCTTGTCAAAGTCAGAATCTTCAAAAATTATAAAATTTTTCAAAATTTAAACCGTTCCCATTGAAAAAATACCGAGAAGTGTTTAAATGGTTCATTTTCAAAGTAATTATTGCTATCTTGTAAGTTTAATTTAAATTTTATTTACTCAAACCCGCGATAATTGTGAAAAAGTGGCATTAAAAACTTAAAAAGCTGTGTGAACTGTGAACTGCAAAAACCATCGTGGATCGTGGCATAACGTCGGTGTCCAATGTTTCATAGGTATTTCATACCTGTACTTATATAAAATAAAGTTTCTTATATGCAACACACTGTATTTTGTTTAAAAAATTAAAAGAAAATAATAATAAATTTGAATAATAATATTTTGTAATATAATTCCTTATGGGCACTTTCCATTCTAAACTTGTTTCTTCTATGGTCAATGGGTCTGCTGGCTTGACATATTCTCATTTTTTTTAATTTTTACGCTTACAAAGAAGTTTTATTAGGTTAGGTTAGAGGTTGCTGGGGTTTGGGATCATATTAGATCCCTCACTCGGAGGCCTTGGGCCCATTGCGATACCCCGGTATTGTTTTACCAGAAGTTTAAGTTTAAGAAGTTTTATTAAATTCTTGTAAATAAATTAGCTCAATCCACGACTATATAAGGCAATAAAGTGCTAATATCTGATGTTTTTACTGAATCTGTATAGAAAATGTTACATATTTATGTATTTACTATACCTAAAATACGATTTTTGCCCCTTTAAAAAAAATCAAATTCATCCCACAAATTTTTTGGCTTAAAAATTTTCTGTTTTAGGTAATCTTGCAGAAGAGCATAAAAATACATGAAGACATGCATGTCAAACTTATAGGGTAGACAGTAAACATAAAGTAGAAAAAACGTTTATACGAAGATGGTATATTGCAGCCCTTTGAAGGGGGGACTAGTTATTAAAACTAGATTTAAACTAGTTATCCTGTTATAAACTTCGAAACTGCTTCAGCTATTTGAACTAATTTTGTAACATAAATTATATTGTTAGTACATTCAATTATTTCAGCCTACTGGACAATGCTAATTTTAAGTAAGGACATGGAAACAACAGTGAACTTTATAAATTAAAAAAAATAGTATGTACAGGGTGGTCGAAATTGGTCTGTTTTAACAGAGAAAACCTATTTCCTGACTAGATAGGGCAAAACCGACATACATAGATGTCATGGGATCGATTTCTGAGCCACTTTTAATTGACTGCCAACTGAGATACGGGGTCTTTTTGATTTTTTTACCATTTTGAAAATTGCCCATAACTTTTTTATTTCGCGGAATAATAAAATTCCGTAGAAACGTTCTTAAGAAACGTCCTTTTTTAAGCACAATCCAGTGGCGTAGTCAGTTTTTTTCTATACTTGCTCTTTTTGTCAGAAATTATTAAAAATGTAATTTTTTAAATGGAAATCATAGTTGGCTATGAACTTAAAAAAATGATGGCGTTTAACCTTTTCCAACGATATAAAGTTATGTGTATTTATTTCTAAGAATGTGAGAAATATTAGGTTTTGTATCTTTGTATCGAAGCGGGCCTTGATTTTGTGTTGACTAGTTGCCTAATTATTTTTTATCACAATTTAATATTTTATATTATTATTTATCTGCATAATTAAAGACTTTTGAAAAGGTAAATCAACATTCTATATTAGTATTACCAGTTATAATTAAAACGCCAGGGTTACAACTGAACTATTAAATCGAGAATTTAGAGAGAATTAGATTGGAACAAGAGACCCTATATCTTAGCCTGTTAGGTCCTGTGATTTAACTCCTTTCGACTTTTTTATGGGGGAAATTAAAAGACCTTATATACAAGGGAAGAACCATTGGGACGAGAGAAGAATTGCACAAGGCTACTAGGCAAGCTTTTGGACTTATTACACCAGTTCGCCTAATAAATCTCTGCAATTCTGTGCGCAAAAAATGTTTATTGTGTATTCAGCAAAGATCTGTTTGAACATCTTTGATGCTTTTTTTTTAGAAAACTACATTCGTCACTCAAAAGATACGTTTTTTTAGTTTTGTTCTTTGTTTATTGTATCGATTTGAATTGTAATTACTAATACTGATATAGAATTTTAATTTAAATAATAAAATAGGTCAACACAAAATCAAGGCCCCAATAAAGATAAAAACCCCTAATATACAGGGTCCGGCAATAGTGCGTCGGGCATCTGTAGCTCTTAGAATAAAAAAAACTTGAGCATTTTGTTTAAGTGCAAACCTAAAGTATGTACCAGGATGTATTTTAGGAAAATATTTTAACTTCTATAGGGTGGCTCAAAAAAGTGTGAGTGGACCTTGATGATTTTTTTTAAATGGTATATTACACCCTGTATATTATTGCATTTTGGGCTTCCTTTCAGATCACTTTACATAACCCTAAGATATGAATAAATATATTTCGATAGTTTCAGAGATATTAAAAAGATAAATCAAAAATATATATTTTTCAGCCCATTCTTAAAAAAATTATTAAAAATACAAGAACTGTTCTGAAATCAAAACTATATTAAGTACTTACTTTAGATGGTCTGTACTTACTTTGCTATAAATATGAAAATCGTAAATTATACAGGATGTTCAAAATTCTACGCCAAACTTTCTAAAATATAAAATAATTTTTCTTTGTTTTTTAAATGGAACACCCTGTATATTATTTTTTCAATAGACTGAGAATTAAAAAATGAACATTTTTTGTATTTAGAGTATTTCAAAATTTTTGACGGTTTCGCAGATATTTGCGGGTTTATATTTCATATGGCATTTTCCACAGTAAATTTTTATCAAAGCCACCCAATGATTTTTCTCTCGTATTTTACCATTAAAAGCGCCATATGAAATAATACTGCGCGTATCTGCGAAACCGTTAAAAATTTTGAAATACTCTAAATACAAAAAATGTTCATTTTTAACTCTCCATCTAATAAAAAATAATATACAGGGTGTTCCATTTAAAATAACAAAGAAAAAATTTATTTTATATTTTAGAAAGTTTGGCGTAGAATATTGAACATCCTGTATGATTTACGATTACCATATTTATAGCAAAATAAGAACAGACTATCTAAACTAAATACCTAATATAGTTTTGATTTCAGAACAGTTCTTGTATTTTTAATAATTTTTTAAGAAGGGCTGAAAAATATATTTTTATTTATTTTTAATACCTCTGAAACTATCGAAATATATTTATTCATATCTTAGGGTCATGAAAGTGATCTGAAAGGAAGCCAAAAATGCAATAATATACAGGGTGTTCCATTAAAAAAAAACATCCAGGTCCACTCATACTTTTTTGAGCCACCCTATAGAAGTTAAAATATTTTCCTGAAATACATCCTGATGCATACTTTAGGTTTGTACTTAAACAAAGTTCTCAAGTTTTTTATTCTAGGAGCTACAGATGACCGACGCACTATTGCCGGACCCTGTATATCTCATTCTTAGAAATAGATACACATAACTTTATATCGTTGGAAAGGGTTAAACGCCATCATTTTTTAAGTGCATAGCCAACTATGATTTCTATTTAAAAAATTATATTTTTATTATTTCTGACAAAAAGAGCAAACATAGAAAAAAGCTGACTACGCCACTGGATTGTGCATAAAAAAGTGCCTTAAGAACGTTTATACAGAATTTTATTATTCCGTGAAATAAAAAAGTTATGGGCAATTTTTAAAATGGTAAAAAAATCAAAAAGGTTTACGCCATTAAACGTGTCTCAGAAATCGATCCCATTTTCTAAGTAGATATGATTTCATATAAATATTTAAAAATAATAAGAAACCCACAAATGACACAGAACTGTAAAGAAACTGTCATAGTTCTTGGCCTAATTAAAGCACTTCTATAAAGGTTTTGCTTTCCCAACAAGCTGAAAACCAACTTAGAAAAAGATCCGATATCTCCGGAAGTGCCGCCATATTGAAAATATTTTTAATCGATAGATCTGGTTGTGTAACAATAATGTGCAAAAAATCTCCGATTTAAATTAGTAGTAATCTAGAAACTTCTACTGCACGCTCAGCCTGGGACACCTTGTATACTCAAAAATATTGATATCGAACGCTTACATCACCTTATCATTATCATCATCAATAATAAAATTGATCACAGATCTTTAACAGTAAATAATCTATAGTAATAATTGATTATGTAGAGAAATATATCGGATATACAAATGTGTGTAATGTAGATATATTTAATATTTGTGGCAATATATATCACGTGTAAAACTTTGATCATAGGATTAAAATATTATTTGTCGTTATCAATTATAATCTAAAAAGAAATCATAAGACTTATCTAGATATATTTTACTATCGTGAAAAACGTTTTTAGGGGTTTAGTTTAAATTCAGTATGATTATTAAACAGTCGCTGCACTATCCCCGAATTGTTACGAAATATTTCTGGAAATATTTCGTGAAACATTTCGCAAAACATTTCTGGAAATAGTACGATAAATATAAGCTCGTGTTAAAAAAAAAACAAAGTAATCATAAATTTTGATAATATCAATTAATTATACCTACTTTTTTTCTGGATTACTGTTTAATATAAATCATAAAACATATTCTTCAAATGCGTATGTTAATCAATAATTTCCTTTGACGTACATGTTCTATAATAATCTAAGTACATTATTATCCAGCGTATTTGTTTCAAGTAGCTCTTGTATATGTCTGCCTGATCTAACAGAAAAATTACAGACGTAATTCACAGAGAGCATTTACATTTTCTCTCACTGTGCTGTCCTAGTTTTGCATTGTTAACTTCATTAGGTTATTTAAGAAGATTACTGTATAAAGGCTCGTCTATTTTAATTGAAATTTAATTTTATTAAAACTTTAATTCGTCATCAAAAATGTAGATATCTGTACTTAAACTAAAATACATATTTTAACAAAAAAATGGAAATTTTCGAAAACTATGCATTTCAAGAACTGTCAATTAATGATTTAAAACGTCATATATCCAGTTCAGTCTAAAAATAAATACATTTTCTAGATAAAATTGAAAAGTTTTATTTGTAAAATTAGAATGGTAACAGGTAAAATCAGTTTTTCAAGCATATTGTGTTGCATGGAGTTGTCAGTTCATCTATATTTCTGCTAGAATTTTCGAAACTCGATTACACAGTGATAGATTTGTTTGTAAGCTCAAATATTAATGATTTTGCTATACAAAAAGTCGCCAAAAAAAGAATACAAACATTTTTAAAATATTATTTATTAAAAAATGGCCTTATTGCTTTAAATACCGCTTGATGACATTAAAAATTACGTCACAGGATGCAAGTTAATGCAACCTCCCTTTTTTGATAGTTTTGTCTTTTCTAATGCTATTTTTTAGTAGTAGTTTATTTTTTCTCTCGCTTAGTTTTAAAGGATCTCGATCCAACTAATAGCTAAATTAATCCTCTTTCTTTTTCGTTGTAATCGCGTAAATTCTAAAACTTTTAACTTGAAATGACAATCTCGAATCTATTTTTAGAACCGTAATTAATATGAAGGAAATAGAATTAGTGGCGGACCTACATTAAAGCTATTTTAGGCACACCCTCTCTGATTCAATCATTGGTTATCGCCCCAAAATGTCAATTAAACGCCCAGTCGATTTAATCTAAAACCAAAAAATTATTACATTATCATTATCAAATATGATCGTCAATATATATTGTCATAAGTAATAGAGGTCCAAAAGTTTGTAGTTGGGACAAATTTCATGGTCGACAGATAAATAGTCAATGATTAAAAAAGTTTTGTTTGTTTTGTTTGGCTGTTTGTATGTCAGAGCATCACTGAAAAACTAATGAACGGATTATGATGCGGTTTTCACAGTTTGAAAGCTTAAAATAGTGGTCGGGATATAGGATATAATTTATTTGGCTCAATTCATAGGGGAATCAATATTTTCTCGATAAAGAGTTAAACTAGTTAAAACTTTCGTACTGTTCCATACAATAATAAAATAGTGTTTCCATATTAGAATAAAACTATCAAATTTTTTAAACAATTTTAAACGTTCCAAATAATATAAAAATATTAATAAATAAACGGGGAAAATAGAAATCCCTGAAAATAGAAACAGCAGTGATACTTTTATGCCTAGGCGTTAAAATTATTTTTTTGTATTGTCAATCACGTCGCAAAAATTAATAGTTTTGTGAGGTTAAAAAAAAAATTATTATTATTAATGTTTTGCAGTTAAAAACATATTTTTCGCACCTCTTTAAAGCCTTTGCAAAATAAACTACACTCCGTAAATATAATCTTGTGTCTAACATACAGTTTAACAATCCTCTAAATACACGGTAGCTATAAATAACTCTAAGTTTCTATTTTTGCTTTATATAAATGCCAAAAATACATTCAATGTACAAAAAATATTCTAGCAAATATTATTCCACATTGCAACTTGTTCCGTATTCGTTAGTTTAGATAACATTTCAAGTTCACTTAACGTAAAATCAAGCGAAAGGTCATAGGCGGTTTATTTAAACAAAAACAGAAAATTTAGTTTTGAGTTTGAAAGTAGGTACTTGAGATTTCGTGAGTTATTTTGATGTACTAATGAATTAGGTAAAGACTACTTTAATCAAGAAATAGCAATTTATGTAAAATATATAGAAAGTTGAATTTTTGTGTTTAATAATTAACATATTATCAATAATCAATAAGAGCTAAAGAAAATATATGACCAATAGCAAAGAATGTAATAATTTTTGTTTAAACATAGAAAAAAAATTGTTTGTGCACTTAAGTGTAAAACTTCTTACTAACAGCTATTAAATTGAAAGATTTGAAGGATTTTTTATGAATGCTTTGTATAAAATTCAAAAAAATAGAGTTAATATAAAACCGTATACTATTCTAGTTTTAGAATTTTATAATGTTTTATTTTTATTTTTATTAAAAACCAATAATTCTATTGTCCGGCTGGATAGCTGTGTGCATTAAACCAAAATACTACTGCATCTATATCCCTGACTACTACTAAATGCTACTAACCAACAATTTGTTTTATGTAGTCTGTAGTAGTAGTGGGAACTATCGAATGAATACTATCGAAACATTCGATAGTTGCAATTCATTCGACTAATTCGATAGTTAGCAAAAAAACATTCGTTGAAAACTATTCGAATAAAAATTATCGAATGAATGCGTCATCTGCCTTGAAATATTGTATTCTAGTAATTCGGCAGCAAAAACCATTCATTTATAAAATTCATTCATTTATAAAATTCATTTATTCGTCAGGATCGATTATAATAAAATATTAACTGGATTTTAGTTGTCGCTCGGCATAGGTTTCTTTCCGAGAAACCCGGCAGCGGTCGGTGGCAATGCTATGAAAGAAGCCGGCATCTTTCATTTTTTGCGGAGTCAGATAAAGATAAGGACACATTATTTTTTTTATTGAGGTGTTCGTATTTACACAGAAAATACATTATGAAGGGCGCTGTTGCCATATATTGGTATTAGTTGATATTAGCAAAGAATATTATTGTTTGGCTTTAGTTAGTTAGGGATAGTATGTCTATATATTTTGCATTTTTATTATTAATATTCTGTTGTTACACTTCAATAATACTTGCTATTTTGGATGTAGGAAAATTATTTTTAATGTTTTTAAGCAAAGACTGGTTTAATAAATAATAATAACAGTAATAATTTTTTATACCTATTAACAACAAAATTTAAAATAATTTAATATAAACATTTTTTTAAGTAGTAGCAAAATATAAACAACAAATTAGATGTCAAAATTATTTATATTAGATCCTATTTAAATATAATATAGTCTCTAAATTTTTTGTGTGGCAACGTTGGTTTATTAAATAATACTAATTACAGAACTAATTTGTTATATTAACAACAAATTTTAAAATCATGAAATATAAACATTTATTAATTTTCTAAGCATGCAGTGTAATGGAAGGAAAATATTAATAAAAAATTAGAAATCAAAACTATTTATATTAGGTACTTTATATTATTATTTAAAAATAATATTTACTTTTACTGGCATTTACTTTAAAAATATAAGAGAATTGGCATAAACAAAATACAAACATCGTTATCTTTTTTTTTAAATTGGCACGTGTAAAACTTTCAATTTAATTATCTCACCCCATAGTTTGAGTTCGATAACCCCCCATTTACTTAACCACATTACTTAAATATGATTATTAAGTTCAACTAAGTCATATTATTATAACATCCAAAATACAAATATGTATTTTTAAAATTAATTGTAAGTTCATCTCATCTCTCTTAAAAATTGCTACTTCTCAAAATTTCCCATTAAAAAATAGACCATATATCATATAAAATTAAATAATTGAAAGATTGGGCTACGGAAAATCACACAAATTTTCGGAAAAATTTTACACCTGCACACGCACGCAATCGTCAATTAAAAAAACTACTATTTATTATTTTTAAATATTTTTAATAAACGCAAAAATAGCACAGTATTTATAAGGTGAAGTTATAAAAATTTGGAAGAACTAATAATGCACTGACACACAAAAATCAAACGAATACTAAATTTCATTTTTCATTTATCAAAAGCATTCGATAGTCGTGGCTCAACGATAACCATTTAGTCGCACGGCGAGGTTGTCACATATGCTTTAGTATACAAATGAATGAATGATTTTATTCGAATAAAACCATTCGATTGTTGAAATCATTCATTCAGTAACCATTCGATAGTCTAATTCATTCGATAGTTCCCATCGCTAATCTGTAGTCTGTTTTTGTTTAAATGTTTTATTCATTATTCATGTTGGGGATTTATTTTTAAATTAATGTTAATCGTTAGGCAACCAGTATTTCTTTTGCATAATCAAAATTGTCACTTTAACTTTGACATAACGAAATTGTCTCAAAGTCGCTGTCTTTTTTAGACAGATGTCACTTGTCTTGTCATTATTTAATTCATTATTCAAATTCTCAGTGTTAACAAAAGTTTCATCTTAAAATGAAATTTTAATCAATCACAATTGTTTATCTCCATCATTTACCGGATTAACAATACAGAAATTACAGCTCAATTACAAACAATTCATTATTTGTAGTGATTTACAGTAATTTTATTAAATTATACGAATATTCTAGTAGATTATTGGTTTGAAATAAATATGACGTGTCCTCCAATGAAACTGCGAGTTACTAACTCTAAATTCTAATTCTGAGCTGGCAAATGGGCTAAATGCTTTACCTAGACCAGAAGCTACAAACCTATCGATGAAAATATGCATGAAATCAAGGTTGGTACAGTTTCAAGTTTATTATAGAGATTTTCTTAGCTGCGTATGTCACAGATCGTTACCCAGTGTTGCCACAAGCTTTCACTTTTTCACTTTCACAGATTTTTTAAACAGTACTTGCAGTGTCATAAGTAAAAATTCCAACGGTAGATTTTAGTATCTAGATTTCTTTAATAGAAGACGGGTGATACGCCAATGCCCAGCAATCAATTGAATCTTAACATGTTACTGCTGCGGACACTTAAATGAATTGATGTGGATTTCGATGCGTTACGATATCGAGTGAACAACGTGAAAGCCAATAAATGTCGAATAAATCAGTCGAGCTATCTCTAAAATAACATTTTTGATATATTTCTTATGTAGTTTGTCGACGAATTTATTTTTGGCTTCAGAAGTATACTAGAGAAGGAAGAAATCTTACTAAAAAGGAGACTTTTAAAAATTTATTTTAAATCTAAATAGAATTCTTAAACTTTATATCTAGAGCTAAAATTAACTTCTGGCTCGAGCGTCAATATAATGCTTTATATTTTTCGAGATTACTGTTTTATATCAGAAAACGAAAGAATAAAGAACGGAAGAAGCTCTAAAAGTTTCATTTAGCTTTAGAAGATTTTGAATCGCCCGACATGTAATATGTCCGGTCGTTGGCGGAATTACCCTTGCCAGCTTAAGATTCGAAGAGAAATCTATTATTTTTAAGAAAGTGATACTTGTACCCTTGTTTTGAAATATACTTCTTAAAAATATCTTCTTCTGTTATCATTTTACACTTGATATGCTCTAGTAGCAAATACGTTACAGCAATTACAAGAAATTTTGAACACATATACATGGGCATACGAGGCTTTGGGACTTAAGCTGAACATCGATAAAACTAAAATCATATGCACTTCCCGGAAGATCACAACAATGCTATAAAAATCGGAGAAGAACTATTGGAATATGTAGCGGAATTCAATTACCTCGGGAGTTTGATTCGGAAAAGGCCAATATCGACTCTGAAATTCAGCACATGATTAGTGGCGCCTCAAGAGCATTCTGAAAATTAAAAAACAGAGTTTTCTACAATCATAACTTGAGCACAAAAATAAAACTTGCAGTGTACCGAGCTATAATAATTCCCACAATGTTATATGGAAGCGAAACCTGGGTGCCGTACAGCCGACACATGAACGCATTAAACAAGTTGCAACAGAGACATGTTACAAAGACAACTCTTACGAATAAAATGGTTCCATCATATCTCAAACGTATCGGTCCTTGAAAGAGCTAACTGCGAGAGTATTGAAGTCATGGTTACAAAGTCCCGCTTAAGATGGGCTGTCACGTGTGCAGAAGCAAGAAAACCGCATACCAAAATCTCTGCTTTGTAACGTTTTTAGTTCGTTACATGTCTTTTTTATATATAATATATGATGTCTGGCCTATCATCACCGGATTCCCTCTCGTTCAGGCCGAATAGTTATTAGGCACGCTTGGCGTAATTTTTACGTTCCCTAGTCGCCAACCCTGCTGTCGTTTCACTGTTCTGTGGAGGCGCGCGCTGTCAAGATCCTTGTCATATGTCAAGGCGCCTCTCTGCGTTTTAACCTCACTTTGTTTTTGGCTACGGTTGCAAATCCTGCTTTTAGAAATGGCAATTTAAATCTTGCTGCAAAATCTGAATCAGCTGCCATTTCGAAGCTACAGGTAAAGATGAGTTATTATCTTTTATAGATTCGATATTATTATAGTAGAGGTAGAGTTTAGGGTAGGTAGAGGTAGAGTTTTGGATGTCCCAACTTGTATTTGTATTTTGCTGGCACGTTGGCGTCCCTTTTCTTTTCTTTTGTCCTCCAGAATGTTACATGGAAGAAAGGACAGTTTCTTTGTTTATTATTAAGCCCTCGGAAGTAATTCGAGGTAGTTTTGTTTTGTTTATTAGACCTTGTTTGGTTTTAAACAAAAGTTTCATATTTTTAGGGTCCAAGGTACGGACTATTTACAAGGTACGGGCATTATCCAAGGTCCTAGTAGTATCCCAGGTACGGGTAGTGTTCCCTTGTACCATTATCCTATGTACGGATGTCCTGTGAACGAGTGTTCCCAGTAGGAATGATTTTTCGTGCATATAAAGTGCCCCAGCGTGGATGTAGCTTGAGCCCCATGCTGCTTCGTTCCCATCTATAAGTTACGGCTGTTCCAATTCATGGTGTCCTCATTCTGGCTCCTTTTGTTGTATTGGATGGCCAAGTACAGAGATGCGAGACCACCTCACGCTGTTACTGTTTGAAGCAGGATTACATAAAGAACAGCTAAGTGTAGATTTAAGTTCTAGTTTTACATTTAACATCTAAAACATTTTCAGTCTTAAACAATAACGTACATCTCTTAAGTAATATCGTACAGACTATGTTTAGTGGTTAGATTATTAAGAACATTCATGTCGATTTAATATTTAAAATATAATTTAGATCTTAGGTTTCATTGCATTACGTCTTGTAATGGTATTACTTTTATAGATATTATTATTGCACTATTTTAACAGATGAATAACCAAACATAGATTCTAGAATCTACGGGTTGCAGCATCTTCGATTTAACATCACATAAAATATATCAAATTAATTAAAGTAATACTACATTTCACACATTCTCTTAAACTTTACATGTCTTGTATTTTATCATAGTTGTTTTTATAGATATTTAGTACAACTCTTAACACCACTTTCTTTGACATATAACCACTATATATTTACTAGAACTTTACAATGTCATGTACCAGCAAAGAACATCATGAATGAATATAATCACTAGTTTTAAGTAATAAACAACTGTGTTTTCTTTCTCTGTACATGCCTGGCGCCCAATATCTATTTTTTTTGTTTATTGTTATTAATTAGTTTTCTTTCCAGTGAAATACCTTATCCACGACTGCTCTTCGATGAAAAGCTGCCGTGCGCAGTGGTAATGTTTATAAAAAACGCTACAGCTTTACGGTGCGCTTGTAGACGGTAAGTGGAGGCCGGGTGGACAACTCAAAAGGTACAAGGATATTTTCCACGAAAACTTAAAGGGAATTAACAAGCAGAATCAGTAGGAAGAAGCAGCTCACAATAGAATGGAATGGAGAAGAATTGTAAAGTCAGTTAACAGCGACAATCAAAGAGTAAAGAGGCAACAAAGCAATGAGATTTTTGAATGTCTGGAGTGCGGTAGACGGATAACATCATGTATCGGGCTTTTCAGTCACAGAAAAGCTCATGAAAGAAATTGAATCGAATTCTGAAATACATACACAGGTGTTCTCTTTTTTTCTCACTCAGTATACGAATCAATACCTTTTTTACACGCCATGCGCAATTAAAACATCATTTTTAAAATTAATTTCAGTGTAATTTTTTTTATTCATAAAATCTATATAACAATTAAAACTCGCTACTAGTTTATTCTATAACTCTTTAAAAAAAATAAATTCCATTAGTTTTTTTCCCAGATTTTGCTTAAAGGATTAACATGAAAAGTTAGAAACACGTATGGCAAAAGTTTCATTATATTATTCGCCGATAAAGTTTTAATACCGTAGAGCAAACTCACTCGAAAAATTTACAGCCAAAACCATTTTGTTATTCCGAAGCACAATAGAGTACTTTATATACCTGGTATTAGGCGTTAGTTAGAAACTCATTTAGATAAAAACCCTATAACAAGAACGTACATTATCTGCTTTATACTTTTCGAGAATCCTAGCCCTATGCGAAAGTATAAAGAATGGAAGAAGTTCTTAGAAGTTTTGTTAGGTTTTAGAAGTCTGAACCGCTAGACGCTAGAATAATATCTCCGGTCGTTGGCTGAACTAGTCTTGGCAGCTTAAACTCAATAAGAAATCTCTTATTTTTAACAAAGCAAAATGTCTGCCCATCAGTTCTGCTTAACACCGACAGTATTAAATGGAAATCATTTAAAACAAATCCAGTGTTGAATTGCATTGTCTGTAGATGTTTTCTTCAATTAAATTCATTTACCAATCATTTTTTGACATAAATATTACAAATCAAAGTATAAGAAATTTCCAGTTTTAATTGGAGTGGTCAGAATTAAAACGGATCAAGTCCAATTTCCTACTATTTTAAGATAATCGGTTTTATACCTTTTTAAAATATTGTTCTATGCAGTACACTAAGTACACACTAAATCACCACAATACACCAAAACACTTTTACTTTTACACTGGACGCGCGTTTCGCTTATTTCTTGTAAAGATTGTAATCAGAAATATGTTGGGCAAACTAGAAGATCAATATTAACTAGATTTAAAGAATATTTAGCTCAGATAAGATATGGTAGACCCGATAAATCTCAACTTGTAGATTGTACTTTAGTTTATAATCATCTGCTGATGATGCTAACATGGTTAGGGAAACGCGCGTCCAGTGTAAAAGTAAAAGTGTTTTGGTGTATTGTGGTGATTTAGTGTTTTATTTTGCTAAGTAACATTAAAAAACTTTAACTCTCATTTTCTCCATAATTATTCTCTAGGACTTGATCCAGTTCACTGCTAAATCTCTCAAATATAAGATAGAATTTATCTCTATTAAAGAAACTGTTTCGAATGTGAGTTTACGAATAGAGTAACTAGCACTAGTAGTAAGCACTAGTATTTGTATAGTTTTACATAACTTTTATGTTTGTGATACACAAGTAATTGTTTTTTGGTTTAGTGATTTGTATTATTATAAAAATCTTTCAACTAAAGAAAAAATTAATAGTATTTTACCTCCTAGTTGCAAGTGTCTTTCTATATTGTAAAGGATTTACTAACAAAGAAGTTTTGTAGGACTTTAACAAATCTAGTTTTCTATTCTAACCGCGTCTGTTGACTACCAACTACCTCCCACTTAATATTTAAGCTCTACTTCAATTCAGCTGTTTTCTTTTACAAAATTAATTTCATAAAATAGACGCCAAAAACGACAAAGACGAAAAAAAGGACAGAAAAGAAACAAAACGTTGGCCAGACTGATCGTGACCCCGTTTGTTCGAGACTCTTAAATGTTTTTATGAGCTACTATCAACAAGGCTTTTGTTTATCTTTCATACGATACTTCCTAGCCGACTTGCTTGCCAAGCTTTTTTGGTATTATCTTTTATTTATCGTATGTAACTTAAAACGGTGTTTTATTTGATAAGAATAAAGCTGAAAAATTCAATCTTTTGCAATCTTTTTGCCTACTGGTTTAGGATTAGAATATATTAAGATAGATCATAGACAAATCCCACCGAAATATGTTTCACATATTTATAGACAGAGAATTGGTGTTTATGTTTAAATGAGAAAATATAATAATATATTAAACAAAAATTGAATACTTTACATAATTCTTGAGTATACGATACACCAGTATTTATGTTAATAATCATATTTTAATAAAATTGGGGCGGGGGGTCTTTTTAAACACTTTTAATTTTATTTTAGAGTAATTAGAATTTTGTTTTCATGTTATAAATGACTTTTTGCAATGCTTTAGTAAGTTAGTTTTATATTTTAATAGCGTCTGTTGTCTAACTACCGCAAAATCACTCTTATTCTCTACATCTCAGCAGTTTTCTTAAGCTCTTCAGCAGTTTTCTTTAAGAGAATTAAGTTCATAAAATAAAGACAGACAAAGGAGAAAAGCAACAAAAAGTTGCGTCGGTCCGACTAATCCTGACCCTGTGTGTTTGAGACTCTCAACCTTTTTTATGAGCTACTATCAACCAAGATCTTGTTTGTCTTTCATGCTCGATACTTCTAGCAGACTTGCTTGCCACCTTTATAATCTTTTGTCATATTTAATTTAGAAACGCATTTTTTCTTTGATAGGAATAAAGCTGAAATATTTATACATTATGCGATCTGTTAGTCTACCAGTTTGAAATTAAAGTAATATATTAAGATAGATCTCAGACAAATTCTCACCGATATAAGTTACACATATTTATAGACAGATATCAATGGGTTTATTCAGTTTTATATTTAAATGAGTAACATATTAAACACAAAAATTATATACTTTACATAATTCTTGTGTCTATGGTACCCCAGTAGTTTCGTTAATAATTATATTTCGGTAAAACATCTAATTCAAAAACCGCTCCATTTTATTTTAGAATTAGAATTTTGTTTTTACGCAATAAATTATTTTTTGCAATGCTCTGGCAATTTAGTTTTATATTTTAACCGCATTTGTTGTCTTCGAATTACCGCCCACTCACTATTCTCTACTTCAATTCGGCTATTCTCTTTTATAAAATTCAGTTTTTCACAAGATGGCACTGATTAAAAACAAGGGAGAAACCAACTAGCAACAAAACGTTGCGTTGCGTTGGTATGACTGCTGGTGACTCTGTTTGCTGTGTCAAGGATGTGGAATGTTTTTATGAGCTACTATTAACAAGGCCTCTTGTTTATCTTTCATACGATACTGTCTTGCAGACTTGCTTGCTAAAGTTTTTTGCTGTTATTTTTTTTTCGTAATAAGATAGACCGGTGTTTCCTTTGATAAAAGTAAAGTTAACATTCATAAACATACGATTCCAGTATACAGGTTTGGGATTAGACTAATATCAAGACATATCACAGAAAATATCTTTGAAATAAGTTACATATTTATAGATAGATATTGTTGCCTCTTCATTTATATGAGTAATTGAATTTATTATACATAAAATTGTACCCTTTACATAATTCTTATGTATATGATACGCCAGTATTTATTTTAAAAAACACATTTCAGAAAAATGTCTATTTCAAAAATCGTTCCATTTAATTTTAAAATAACTAAATAAATTTTTCTTTTCATGTTATAAACAATTTACTACAAAGAAGTTTTGTATTACTCTAAAAATTTAGTTGTGTATTTTAACTGCATCTGTTGTTTTCCAACTACAGTCCACTTACTCTTTATTCTCAATTCTCAATTTATTCTCAAATTCAATTTAGCTGTTTTCTTTAATAAAATTAAGTTTATAAAATAAAGACGACACACTAAAAAAGGGAGAAAAACAACACAACGTTGAGCTGGACTGACTGCTCGTGACCCTGTTTGTTCAAGACTATTAGACGTTTTTATGAGCGGCTATCAACAAAGCCCCTTGTTTATCTTTCATACTATACTTTTTAGCAGACTTGCCCGTTAAATTTTTTTGCTGTTATTCATTTATTTTTCGTAACAACTTAGAAATGCGTTTTCTTTGAAAAGAATAAAGCTGGAATATTCATACATTCAACTACAAATTTTTAGTCTAGATGTTTGAGATTCAACTAATTATCAGTATATAATACAGGAAATCTGTCAAAAAATAATTTACAAATTTATAAATAGATATCATTATTTCTATTTAATTTTATATTTGCATGAGAGAAAATTGCATTCTTTACATAATTCTTGTCTCTATGAGAGACATTATCTCCTATTTATTTTAATAATCATATTTCAGTAATGTAGAACGTACAATGTTTAGGAGGGGGGTTAATCACCGCGACCTTACATATCTATTGTTTGTTCCTCTTTCTTGAGTTATAACGAGTTATAAATCATCACAGAGTGTCAGTATCTGAGACGCCTTCATAGAGGCCAGCTTTCCATCCTCGACATCAGCCGTACCGAAAGTATCATGGCACGAACGGTCGTCGTCTCGGCGCACTCAGTTATAAGGTGTTCTGGTATTTTCCCATTTTCCTCACAGTTGGTTCCTCACTCTTTCTGAGCTTCAGCCTACTGAGGTGTTCGTTGAGGAGACAGTGTCCTGTTAGAAACCCCGTGACAATCCGAAGATTGTTTTAACTTAAATCAAAGAAAATCTTTGATTTTTCTCGGTCGTAAGTTCTGAGGAACCTTTTTGGAGTGTCTTGGACCGTTGGAGGACTCCCATTCCAGATTACGGATGGAGTCTTTCAAATTCTGTTTTTCTGTTCGCTCCTTTTCTAGCTAGATCATTTGCTTTTTCATTGCCTTCTATCCCTTGGTGAACGCGCACCCAGAGTAAGAAGACTTTATTTTCTTTGCCTAATTTGTTCAGCTTCTCCAGACATTCTTTGACCAACTTCAAATTGATAGTTACTGAGTTGATCGCGTTTAGTGCTGCTTGACTATCGGATATATTTCAGTAATGCATTTACTTCACAAACCGTTCCGTTTTAAAATTATAATTTTGTTTTCATGTTATAAACGATTTACTATATGTAATATCATTTATGGTTGCAGTTAAAATTAAAATATTATTCTATAACATAATTTGCATGTCTTTGATTCTCCGGTATTAATTTTAATAAAGATATTTTCAGGAAATGTCCCTTTCAAAAATTGTTTTATATTTGCTATGGAGTTGAAATTTTGTATTCATGTTATAAAGGATTTAGTAACAAAAAGTTTTGCAATATATTATACTTATTTTCTTTTATTTTCTATTTCTACTACTTCGCTTTTTAAAGTCTTAAAAAAATTCAATTCAACTGTTTTCTATTAGTAGGTAAATTACAGAATAGAGATATGTAAATAAAAGTTAATTCTTTTTAGTTCGTAAATATAGATAAGATAAAGTAATTACTCTATTTATGTTGTATCAATATTTTAGAAAGCAGTTAAGTTCCTGTTTAAACAGTTATAAATTTAGAGAACAAAGATTAAAGTAATTTGAAGAGAATATTGGGAACGTGCTAAAATCTGTTAGAACTATATTAATATACCAAAACTATTTACTTGAACTAAACTTTGAGAAGTTGTAGAACTCGTAGAACTTTCATATGCTTTATTTAGGAAACAATGCATAACGTTTGAGCTGAAACTCGTATATCTAAGAAAACTGTACCTATAGTACCTACATCCATATACAAACTAAAATATATGGGAAACTGAAATTGACATCTTTGAAAGCACTTTTTCACCGCAACCAGTTATACACACATTTATTAGTTCTGTGACGAACCACCGGTCGCGCTGGAGGGAAAAATATTATGACTTTTAGCGTTTTTCAAATCAAGTCAGTTTTCTGGTTTTAATCAAATAATATGCACCGTCAAAAATCGAAAAAAGTTTTACTGAAGTTTTAAAAATTGTTTAAACTTTTTATTAAAAACATTGATGGAATCAGGCCGTAAGCCATTTCATAAGTATGTTGTTCCGATGCCGGCATGCATGGATTTGTTTTCCAAAAGACATACATTCTCGAAGAACGATCCTACATTATTTCAAAAGTGATATCAAGTGCGAAACCTTAAAATGCAAAATACAACACAGCAAGATATTTAAAAAAATTATAGAGTTTGTGATTTACATTTTTGTAATCAAGATCGTACCTGGAATAAAAAAAGGTTTAGAAGTTAATTCTCTTCCAACTGAGTTTTTATATATACCAGTTCATATGGGTAAGTAGGTATATGCATTTAGTTAAATAAAGAACGTTTCCAGATATTTTGTTCTAATAAAATTAAATAATCTTTTAGATGATCAATCTACTGGTAATTTGGTGTCCAGTGATGTCAATCCAGGTACAAACCCTGTATTTAAAGACAAACATTTATTGTAGAACTTGTTGGTAGACCACTCTCTCGTGGGTATTAGACATGTACTGTTACCTGAGAAAAACAGTAACTGAAAAGGGTAGGTACCTACACCGTGGGCCAAATTAAAGTCGCAAAATATTCAGTAATGAAGATGAGCATTATTATTTAAAAAAAATATCATATCAACTTTATAACAAAAAATATTTTAATTGAGCTGTAAATAAACAAGTTATGGCACTGGCTACTTTAATTTGGCAGAGAGTGATTCAATTATTAGATATTCCAAAGTTTATTAAAAATATTAATATGTATTACTAATCCAAACTGAATTTGGTTTATTAAAATTATCGTTTTAGATTTTTTAAATTGTGTCTATCATGTTAGAGAAAGAATCAGATAACCCAGATCAGGAATCTTCCAGAGTGCAGATGTTGCAGTTTTTGTAAGTGAGGTAAGATCTGTCTCTTGAAAGACCTCTTTTAAGAATTTATCCAGGCAGTTGTTTACACCGAAGTTAGGTAAGAATTAAAAAATACAATAAGTGGAGCATACTACTCAAAAATATAAATTTGCTTTATCAGCAATTGTTTTTGAATCCTGCTTATTAAAAGGTATATAAACACCATGATTATTTCTTATGAAAAATAATGGCTGTGTTAACTTAAAGACTGAGATAAAAAGTTCATAGCCAATTTCTGTTGAGATTTTAGAGCCCTTCAACGGCATCCCCTTTTAATTTTTTCATCCTATAAACCATACTCGAGGTTTTTTTGATGTGTCACATAATTATACAAATTTATTTGTTTCAGATCTCAAGCATAGCAAAGGAATCGTACAACCTGTGAATTTAGTTTAATTACTGAGATCAAGGATGATGAAACATTCATTATGATTATACAGAGCTACAAAGAGTTATGTTGAGAATCCAAATTATCATAATGAATTGAGACGAGACAATACCTGTGTAGAAATTGAGGAAAAATGCAGAATAAAAGGCATTTTTATATTAATGTTATGAATCCAATGTTTTTATCAAATCGTCACATAGATAATATTTCTGTACGCATAATACTAAAATTAAAAAGGTCAGCATAAAACAACTTTAATTATCCATCGCGTGCGAAAAACAGTGCTTCGCATATGGCATATGGCTTCGGCTTCGGCGCGCTTCGCTCAAGTGCGCATCATTCCTTAAATTTTTGCGAAGCGCCGGCGCGGCCAAAATGATATTGGATTTATTGCATGTATTTGATTCTTCGCGTTACTTCGCTTTAATCCGTGGGTCTGTATTTTTATACATAGATACCATTGATCCAATTCACGTTTTCTCGCCGCGCTTCGAATAAGTTCGCGACAAAACTTTGTTAGTTGTATTTTATATTATTTAATGCTATTGTATTGATTTATTATTATTATTGTATTTATATGAACAAGTTAAGTGTATAGCAGTGCCGTGCGAGCCTTCGTCTGAAGAAGAAATTTTATTTATTGCATAATTTCTATTTACTTTTTTTAATAAAGTTATTACTAATAATTAATTATTATTAAACATATCCAGTTAATTATTTTTATTTTATTAACTATAGCTGTTTTTTCTATCTATTTCATATTTTTTGATGAGGATAAGTTAATTTTAAATGAAACGTCATCTGTTTGAGAACAATACGATATAATGGAGCGATGTCGCATTTAGAGTAACTTCTTCTTATTAGAAAATAGGAAATAGAAGAAAAATGATCTATTTCTGTACAAAAAAAAAATAAATTACGTTCTAAAAAATTGATAATAGATGGCGCTACAGTGGACAAAACAATTAAAGTTACCTGTAGTTAAAATGTAAAGTTTCCTGTAAAATAAAATAAAATTGTATCATAAGTTGTGTAAAGACCCGATGCATGGCGCCACTGAATTCTCCAACAGACGGTATCATTTCAGTTTCCTATATATTTTAGTTTGTATATGAGTACGTCCTACTTTAAATTTAGACAGCAAACTTAATTCTGTATCTGTTTTTATTGAAGCTGAATAAATTAGACAAAGAACACAAAGTCCTTCTACTTTGGGTGCCTGCTCACCAAGGGATAGAAGGCAATAAAAAAGCAAATGATCTAGCTAGAAAAGGAGCGAACACTCCACTAACTGGCCCAGAACCGTTGTGCTTCTCGGAACTCAAGAACTTGGAAGACTCGATCCGCAACCTGGAATGGGAATCTTGCAACGGTCTAAGACACACGAAGAAGTTTCTGAGCGCTTACGACCAAGAAAAATCAAAGATCTTCCTGGATTTCAGTAAGAACAATCTTCGGACTGTCACGGGGTTTTTGACAGTCTGTCAACTCAATGAACACCTCAGTAGATTGAAACTAAGAAGAAACGGCGAATGCAGATTCTATGGGGAAAATGGGGAAACACCAGAACACCTCATCACTGAGTGCCCCGAGACGACAACCATTCGTGCCATGAATTTTGGTACGACTGATATTGGAGATGGAGAACTACCCTCTGTAAAACCGTCCCAGATACTGGCTTTTGTCAAAGCCCTGGGACTGTATGATGAGTTATGGTCGCAGTGATTAACCCCCCTCCCACTCATTCTAAATTCTAAATTCTACTATACTATAATAAAAAAAACACTGGTTAAAACTGAGATTTTTATGAAATATTATTTAATAAGTCGCAGTAAATAAATTAAAGACATTACAGGTACGTTTTCAAATTATGGAAATTTATACGGATCTCAAAAAATATGTTCAGAGAGGAAATCACGTTAATATTTATAAATATGTAGCTTCAGTGTGTACTTGTAATGTAAAATAATTCAGCAAGTAGGTAGGAAAATCAAAGTAATGGCGAAGATAAATAGAATTTAATATTATAAAAGAACGCCAATCTTGAGTTGGGTTACATCGTTATATCTAATTATGTTCAGGAGAGGAAGCTGACTTCTTTTGTTCCCAAGTATTTGCGTTTCACAAAATGAAAACTTATTTTTAGATTTATAATAAGCGAGTTTAAATAAGATTTTGTAGTTGATAAAAAATTTAAATATTTTGCTGCTATATAACTGCTTACTACATATACTTTGTTGAAGTTTTGCTGCATTTTGCAAATAATTTAATTTTTTTTTCAATAATTTAATTATTGAACTATTAAAAATAAAATTTTGAAAATTTTTGTTTTTCGTGATTTTACCTAGTAGCGTATGACTTGAAATCACAAACAACGTAAAATAATACCGGGTGTTTCACAAAAGTGGCTCAACCTTGAAACTGTTTTACTTTTTCAGATAAAAAACTTTTTTAGGATTGATTGATGTATTCAGTTGTTTTCACTTCCTGTTTCACCGGAACTTACTACAACTTTTGATTTTTAAATGACGCCCTCGGTATTTTTTACTTTATTATACAGGGTGATCCGAACTGCATTCCGGGAACTTCGACAGGATATTTTGAGATAAAAATAAGTAAAAAAGTTCGTATAAATGTATGTCCTAAATGCTTAGTTTCGGAGATACAGGGTGTAGAAGTTTCATATTTATTTTCGACTTTTTTTCCAAATAATTTTTGAAGTAACGTCAATATTTGGATAAAAATTGGTGTCTGGGAGTTTTTCGACATGAGACATTTGATTTTGATGGCAATATGACTTCTACTTGTAGGGGGCGCCACATACATATGTTTTAACTGTTTTGAAAAGTAATAACTTTTTGTCCGTACCTGTATAAAACTAGCTAGTAAAAACCTGGTAACATCCGGTATATACAGGATGGCGCACCTCATTCGCCTCGGTTGATTATACGAAAACGGAAAGATCTAGAAACAAAATATTTTATGGCTATATGTGGAGAGGTAATGTGCACAACTTAAAATTGTTTTGAAATATACAGAGTGTTTCAGAACTAAGATCCATACCAAAGTTATATTTTTTCTTATAGAACACCCGGTATTTTATTTCATTTTTGGATTCTTGGTCCCAAAAAAAGGCATTTATTATAAGGGTTAAATATATTTAAAATGTTTGGTTTTTGAGATATCTAAAGATATTTAAATTTGCATGCTACAATAGAATAGACTATTAACACCCTGTACATTACTTTTCAGAATTAATTCTTATGCTGAGTATAAAGGTAGAGAAATAAACTTTACTGAAAAATGGTATTGGTTCCTTAAATTTATACAGGGTTATCAAAAGTTGCTGATCAATTTTAAGGATATATTTTATATAAAAACTTCGTTATTTCAAATGCAACACCCTGTATTTTTTTAAATAAATCGAAGCAGATTCAAATGCTCTTTCAAACTATATTAGGGTTTCCTATACCTGTCTATCTTAGATTTTGAATAAAAAGCGATTTTTAAATAAAATTACAATCAAGATGGCTGGTGTCGCCATGGCAATTTTCTAATGACAGTTAGTAACTATTTTCAAAGTCGACATTAGTTTATGGACATTATTATTTATAATTTATAACAGTTTACTTAAATTTGCCTACAATAGTTTAATAAGTAAGTATTCATTATTTTATTAAGAAAAATAATATCTGCTGACGGAACGAATAGATATGTTATACTTTGTTTTTTTTCTCAGGTAAGATTTCGACAGACGATGACAGAAGAATAGCAGATGACGTCCCATACCAATCTATTTATTTTACTAAAAAAAGTTTCTAATAATTTTTAAGTTAACTATGGATGGGTTTAAATATAAATTCGGCATGCGTCGTCACTTGTTGTTTTTAACCAGTTTTATTGGTTTATTTCAAAAATGACAGATCGTATTTTAATTTTATTGGTTTGACGGAACGATGAACGACAAACGGACGCCGATGCGTATGAACGCGCCTTTAGATTTTTGACGTTTGTCAAAGTCTTGCCAAATTGTAGGTTATAATTTTGTGACAACTTTTGTCAAACACCCTGCGTTTTGGAAGATGATGCATTTTGATTCGTGTTATTACGTATGTTTTGTGTCTTTTAAAGTCAAGTGGAGGAACAATCGAGTGAAAATTAACTGTAGAACCCAGAGCACAGTTTATGGTTAATACTCGCTGCCCAGGCAGAAAATCTTATACAGATACACCAATAAAGTTACTATCAATAAAGTTCGTATACCATCTCGTCGTAGATAAGTGCATCTCGAATATGGTAGAAGGACCATACTAAACACATACTAAAAACTGGAGTAGCTGTAAAATATCGACATCACACGATAGGTAAATAATGGATTTTAGTACTGCAGAAAAATAATGTCAAAAGGTACTGGTTTAAAAAAAATAAGATTAAAGTTAATTAATCAACCTGTGAGGTATAAAATTTGGTAAGTGTTATTATTAATAAAATAGTTTGTTTTATTTATGTTGTTTTATTTATTCCTGCGGAATATTACAAATTTGTATTTGTATATAAGTTATATTGATAAATATAATCATAAATGCGGGAAGTTTCATAAAGCTTGAAAGTAAGAAATACTTCTTTTTTATATTTTTTGATATGTGGTGTCTTGTTTTTGTTTGTTTTGTATTAACACATACCGTTTTTTATTAAATAAATTAACTCGATTACATTTTTTCAGTTTTATACAGTTTTTTCACAATATTTTGAAGTTACTTGTCAGTCAAATTTTAAATACATATATTAATTTCCTGCTATGCGTTCCAGTTGTACCAACTTATTTCTTTGTAAAATAAAATAAACTACTTTGAAATTAAAATGACAGACACATCTATCACTGTCAAGGATCTTCTCGTTGGATAGACTATACTAGTGATATTATTTTGTGAGGAAAATTACTTCTTGGCCTCAAGGGCTTATGCTCAAAGACATCCAAACAGGAATCTTCCTGATAAGCGTTTCTTGGAAAAACTTCTTATCCTATTTCACAGAGCTGGTGAATAAACCTAATAAATATAATAAAATAAATTTGCCGTAATTAGATATTTTATAGAAAATCTATATATATATATCTACAAGTCATCGTAAAATAATTCAAAGAACTACTTCTTCGTTTTTCTTGATAGAATGATATACACATATTTAATAAATATTATTTATTAAACTATATTGTAGGTAAATTAAATAAAATTAAACTGGTATAAATTTAAACAAGTCCATAAACTAATTTCGATTTTGAAAATAGCTACTAACAGTCACTAGAAACTTGCTATGACAACACTAGCCATTTTGATTACAATTTTATTGAAAAATCGTTTTTTCTTCAAAATCTGAGCCAGATAGTTATAGGAAACCCTAATATAGTTTGAAAGAGCATATAAATCTGCTTCGACTTATTTAGAAAAATACATAGTGCTGCATTTGAAATAACGAAGTTTTTATGTAAAATAAATATTTAAAATAGACCAGCAATTTTTGATACCCCTGTATACATTTAAGCAAGGAATAACAATTTTCTGTAAAGTTTATTTCTCTACCTTTAAACTCAGCACAAGAACTAATTCTGAAAAGTAATGTACAGGGTGTTAATAATCTATTCTATTGTAGCATGCAAATTTAAATATCTTTAAATATCTCAAAAATCAAATATTTTAAACAAATTTAATCCTTATAATAAATACTTTTTTTTGGGCCGAAGAATCCAAGAACGAAATAAAATACCGGGTGTTCTATAAGAAAAAATATAACTTTGGTATGGATCTTAGTTCTGAAACACCCTATACATTTCAAAATAATTTTAAATTGTGCACATTACCTCTACACATATACCCATAAAATATTTTGTTTCTACATCTTTCCGTTTTCGTATAATCAACCGAGGCGAATGAGGTGCGCCACCGTGTATGATTATAATAAATTATTATATGTTTTACTCCTACTTGATTATAAAATCAGCTGAGGTAAAAATTTTGTTATAAAAGTTGTCAGATTGTCTTAATTTAATACTAATTACTAAAATAATTGCTAATCAATCGATGATGGGACAGTTTGTTTTTGTAAAAGCTTTATTCACTACTATATTTTAGTACTCTAAAAACTGGGACACCCTGTATATCTACTGTTATCCATATAAATCAAAACATTTGCTCATTAAATAACACCTTGGTTCTAATCGATCATACTATTTTGCCACTGTCAATTTGCTTATAAGTTTTATTTGCTTTGATCAGCTGTTATTAAGCGCAACCTAAATATAGGTTTAATGAGGAACATCTATTTTAATTGGCCCACGAAACTAATTGGTTTAATTAGCCTTTTGCCCGTATAGAGAGAATATTCAGTCCGTATATATGTTCATATTTAATCATGCGACAAGTAGAATCTAATTTTACTTATCTTGAGTAACGGCACTTTCAAAATTTGTTATCCGTACACAGGATTCTGTATCTATAATTATCCTATTTGAAAATTTATTATAATTTATTTACCTATTATTCTCTAATTTTCCTCATGAAAACCATGTTAAATACCTAGATCATATACAGGGCGTTTCAAAAAACATGTGCCATCTCTCGTGGGGAGATTCATCACGTAAAAATAAGATTTATTTTTCATATCAACATATAGGTCAGATTCTGCTTTGTTTCGTAGCTACAGGGTGTTAAAGCCTTAAAATTTTTTCGATTTATTATGATTTATTATGATTGCGTAGGCCGTTTAAGGCCAATTAAAAGTTATCTCTTGATATTTTGTCGAATTCGGCCTCCTTGATGAGACAAACGCAATTTTATTAATAAAAATAATTAATAAAATTAAAATTAAAATAAAAAATTATATATTTTACCTAATTACCTTTTACCTTTTTAATAATGTATACTCTAGCCTGAATAACCATCACTCTACAGCTACAATTTTCTGTGATTTCTCTAAGGCTTTCGACTGTGTAAATCATAATATGTTAATTAACAAATTGCAATATTATGGATTCAGGGGAGTGCCGCTCGAATGGCTTAAGTCGTATATTGCAACAGAAGGCAGCTTGTGAGGATTGATACGTCTATGTCTTCTTGTAAGCCTATAGAATGTGGTGTCCCTCAGGGTTCAGTACTTGACCTTATTTTATTTCTGGTGTTTATCAACGACATTGCAAATCTAGACATTAGTGGTAAAATCTGCCTCTTTGCGGACGATACTAGTTTTACTTGGAGCGGCCCAGATGTTACGGCACTATATAATACTATCCAGTGACTTACGCACCATTAAATCTTGGTGCGATTCTAAACTCCTATGCCTCAACCTTTCAAAAACGAAAGTTTTGTCATATAAGAGTACTATACAACCTTTTGTACTTAATAACACCACTATTGATGTCGTGGACTCTGTGAGATTCTTAGGACTTGTTGTAGACAACTCGTTAAAATGGGACTTGTACATCGAAGCCTTATCAAAGAAACTAAGCTCTGCCTGTTTTGCGCTAAGATCAGTTTCTAAGGAACTTAACTCATCAACCTCTAGAATGGTCTATTATGCCCTTTTTGAGTCGCATCTTCGTTATGTCCTTCCATTTTGGGGTACTTGCTGCGCGACAAAACTTGATCGTATTTTCAAACTTCAAAAGAGAGCAGTTGGATACTTATTGGCATTAACAGTAGAACTCACTGCCAGAATTTCTTTAATAATTTGAAAATACTGACTCTTCCTTCTTTATTCATTTTTGAATCCGTTTGCTTAATCCGCAAGCACATATCTGCTATTCCCGTAAGGCCATCTCATAACTATCCACTTAGGAATGCAGAGCACGATATGTATCTGCCAACCCCGAGCTCAGAACTAGTTAAGGGCTCAATACTGTACAATGCCAAGAAAATGTACAATCATTTGCCTTCGAATATCAAGTCACTTTCATTCTTTCCCGCATTTCGCAAAGCTCTGAAATCATACTTACTGGAGAGAGCCCTATATGCGGTAAACGACTTTTTTGTTGATGTTTAATCATGAACAATTTTGAATTTTAAAATTTTGATCATCTCACACACTGGTTAAAGGTCTAGTATTTAATATTTAATATTTTATAACTCTTGATTTTATGATATATAACATGATTTTATCTACTTACAGTTTTCCTTTTGTAACATTTTCTAGATACGCCTGTGTTCTGCATGTCCATATATGTTTTATTTGTAATTTTACGACGTAAATTTTTTTGAATTGATTTGTATTGTATGACTTTTTTTTATTATTTGTATATTTGTTTTTTGTGCTTTTTTGTTTTGTGAATTCTTTGTCGATGAAGCTGTTTTGGCTTTTTGTACAATAAAACGTGTTTTTTTTTAATTTATTATTAAATATTATTACTATTAGTCCAACATACAGCAATTTTAAATAAAAAAAATAGTGGTATTTAAGATAATTACACAAAAAACTAATTTTAAAAAGTTTTAACATCCTGTAACTCTAAATATATGCATTTCCATACACATGTTTATAGATAGGAACTTTGTTTCATATTTTTTGATGAGGAATCAATGAGTACTTATTTAAAACTTTCGCAAGTTAATGATATTAAAATTTTTTAGAGGTTGCTATTAGACTTGGATCAAGGGAAATTAATAAAATTGTGTTTATCTCATTAAGAAGGCCGAAATCGACAAAATATCAACAGATAATTTTTAATCGGCATTAAACTGCCGAACTTTTTTTTATAAGTTTCCTTTTTTTAACATGAATTCCGACTAGGTCCAGCAAGATATTATATTTAAAGAATAATTCTAAAAATCCAGCAACAACTCAGTACATTTCAAAATTATTATTGAACATCTCTTTGTCCATTGTTGTTCGAAAGAAAATTATTCCTCTCGGAAAATTAAATATACATTCCCGGATAATGCGGGACAGAAACTGGCGGAAAACAAAATCGATCCGAAACATGGAAGCTTTCCGACATTAGGGCAAAATAAATTTACAAAATTCCAGTTGGATTTCGCATAACCGAGACGTTTATAATGCCAACTAGGATTTCAAAATGTTTGTCTCTCAATAATAATATTAAATTTATTTCCGAAATTATTATTATTCGTTTGCGTTGTAGCTTTAAAAATTCGTATTTACTGTAGAAAATAATTTCCAGCAAATTCATTTCAGAATTTTCCTCTAAATTCCTCTTCCAGTATACTTTAATAATAATAATTTAAATTATTCAAGAATTATATCGAAGGTAGAGATACAATACTGTTATTTACTGCTAAAATGTTGCAGATGACTAAAATAAAATTCTTACACATTGGTCGGCACGAAAAATAGACATCTTATTCTAATGCAGTAGGTGTAAACTCTTTAACATCGTTCTCGATTTAAAGCTAAACAAAGCATTTATAGAACCACTAGGAATACAATGGGGACTCTTAAGCATGCTAGAAGACCTGGATTATGCAAATGATCTATGTGTCTTTTCCCATTCACATTCGGATATGTCTCAAAAACTCCTTAGACTCTAAGAGGATGCTAATAAAGTCGGTCTTCAAATCAACGTGGCGAAAACCAAAGAAGTGCGGTCAAATGTCAAATCATCAACCAAGATCTATACCACTCCAACCGAGCCATTGAAAGAGTTGACGAATTTCAGTATCTCGGAAGTATGGTTCGCAGTGATATGGGGGCACGGAGAAAGATATAGAGAAAAGAATCTTGAAGGCATAAAGAGCTTTTGGCATGCTTGCACCTGTGTGAAACTCTTCCACATCATTACTCAGTGCGCCGAGACGACAACCATTCGTGGTACGACTGATATTGGAAAAGATCTGTAAAACCGTCGCTAACGAGTTAGTAAGTAAGAGTAACGCTTAGTTTATAATCATCTGCTGATGATGCTAACATGGTTAGCGAAACGCGCGTCCAGTGTAAAAGTAAAAGTGTTTTGGTGTATTGTGGTGATTTAGTGTTTTTATTTTGCTGTGTAACACCAAAGGTTCCTACCCTCAACTGTAATCTTCGATGGCTTCACGGTCAACGGCACTGAATCTTTATCGTAAGTTTAGTACTAAGATTAGGTTATTAGGAGCAGATATTTGGTATCTTAAATCATGCAAAGCCAATTCAGTTTATCCTAGTTTTATTAAAGTTGATATTCCGAAAAGTAACGTTAGTGATAAGGTAGAGAAAATTGCAAAACAAAAATGGCTTGATTTAGAAATCAAATTTCTGTATAGTAAACGAAGTATGCTTGAAATTGAAGCCTATGGACTTTACAAAAACTTACTTATAAGCTAACTAATGCAGAGTATGAATGTTGGTGTCTCTTTCAGAGAAATATGTTTCTGGTTATCAATTCAAAATTTGTTAAGAAAATGTCCATTTTGAATAATAAGTTTAAAAAATTAAAAAGCTCTAAAAACAAACATGTTTTCCAAAGAGACATAAACGTAGTGGAAAATCTTTCGTCGCAGACTTTTGATAAACAAGAGCTCAGTTTATTAAACAAAGGTTTAAAGTATGCATTGCCCAACTCTGGTAGCGCTTTGGAGGAAATCGTCGTTGGTGTTGAAACTGCTATTCAGCACTTGCCCGAGGCTTCTAAAATATTTACAAGAGAGGCTTGTAGAAATCAGTTATCAAAAATATTGTTTCAAGTAATTCATTAAAATCTAACAAAGAGCACAATATTGTCAAGAGTTTGCGTAACAAAGATTGTTTCTATCTAAAAAGCTGATAAGGGAAATAAGGTTGTTATATTAGATAAAAAGACTATTACGATAAGGTTAACAACTTAATCGATAATGGCCCCTACATAAATTTGAAAAAGAATCCCTTGTCTCTTTAAAGAGGAAATTGCAAGTATCCAATCCATCATTACCAAAATTGTATGCTTTGCCAAAAATTCATAAACCGGACAAGTCTATGCGCCCAATTGTTTCGGCTGTAGGTTCTCCGACTTATAATTTGGCAAAATGGTTATCAAGGGAGTTCGAAAATTTACCTGATCATGAACCTTCTTTCTCAGTTAAAAATAATATTGAATTCATTAACAAAATTAAAGATATAACTTTGGTCTCCTTTGATGTATCTTCGTTGTTCCCAAGTGTTCCAGTTCCACATACTTTAGGCTACTTAAAGGAATTACTGAACGCAAATGGTCTCGACAACAAAACTGTGAGTGAATATATTGAGCTTACATCGTTATGTACGAAACAAAATTGTTTTCAATTTAATAACAACTTTTTTGAACAGCGGGAAGGTACAGCAATGGGTAATCCATTGTCTCCATTTTTGGCTAATTTATTCATGAGCAGGTTTGAAGTGGAGGCTAAGAATCAGTTTGAGTATTTTCCAAAGAGTATGGTTTAGGTATGTGGATGATATTTTGCTGTTTTTGATACACATTCAGACACCATAGATAATTTTTATTTCTAAGTTAAATAATCGTTTTCCTTCCATTAAATTTACGCATGAAATTGAGAACAACGACAGATTACCATTTCTAGATGTATTAGTTATTAGAAATATTAATAATTGCCTGAATTTGATATCTATAGGAAAAATACGACCACACGCAGATATATTCCTAATGAATCACATCATAGTGTTGAACATAAAATGGCTAGTTTAAATTTCTTAGTTCATAGATTATTTAGTTTCCCACTTTCCAACGAAAGATATGAAATAGAAAGAGATTACATTAGGAATGTAGCTGAGTATAATGGATATTCTCCTTCACGAGTTGATCAATTAATTAGAAAACGTAGGTATAGGTTAATGATTTCTGAAAATTCGACTTTTCAAGTGGAGAAAGATACGTCTGAATATTTTTCGATACCGTTTGATAGAGAGTTATCCCGTGGTCTAAAAGGAATTTTTAAGAATGTCAATTATAAACTTGTGTATAGTGCTAATAATAAATTACAACAATTATTAGGTAATCCAAAGAATAAAACACCTCCACTGGAAAGGTCGGGTATTTATGAAATTTCTTGTAAAGATTGTAATCAGAAATATGTTGAGGAAACTAGAAGATCAATATTAACTAGATTTAAAGAACATTTAGCTCAGATAAGATATGGTAGACCGGATAAATCTTCCGTTGTCGAACATATTGTTGATAAAGAACATTGTATAGGTCTTAATAATTTAAAATTAATTAAACAACTCTCAAATTACAGGCAATTAGATGCATATGAAAGCATCAGAATTAATAAATGTAAAGATAGTATGAACAGAGACAACGGTCCAATTCCTTCAAGTTCTTTGTTCCTACTACTCTAGTGGCGGAAATCTAACTGTTTTGCTCAGTGGGTTCTGACTCGGTTGGCTATATTTTGCCACGCCCACTCGGTGCCCACTGGGCGAGTATATAAACGCTCAACTTGTAGATTGTACTTTAGTTTATAATCATCTGCTGATGATGCTAACATGGTTAGCGAAACGCGCGTCCAGTGTAAAAGTAAAAGTGTTTTGGTGTATTGTGGTGATTTAGTGTTTTTATTTTGCTTTTTATTTGACACGCATCAGAAGATGGTCACACAAGGCGTTTTCTTTCATGAGCTTTTGACGTATATAATAACTGTTTATAAATTTATAAATAATTTATTTTTGTTTTCTGTAATAATTTTGAAGAAAGTATGTAAAAGTGGGCTAATATAATTGTTAGTAGACAAAGTGTTTTTATTTTGCTTTTTATTTGACACGCATCAGAAGATGGTCACACAAGGTGTTTTCTTTCGAGAGCTTTTCTGTGACTGAAAAGCCCGATACGTGATGTTATCTGCCTACGGCACCCCGGACATTCAAACATCTCGTTGCTTTGTTGTCTCTTTACTTTTTGGTTGTCGCTGTTCACTGAGTTCACAAATCTTATCCATCGAGCTCTTTTGTGAGCTGCGTCTTTCCACTCATTCTGCATATTAATCCTCTTTAAGTTTTCGTGGAAAATGTCCTTGTACCTTTTGAGTTGTCCACCCGGCCTCCTCTTACCGTCTACAAGCTCACCGTAAAGCAGAGATTTTGGTATGTGGTTTTCTTGCATTCTGCATACGCGACCAGCCCATCTTAAGCGGGATTTTGTAACCATGACTTCAATACTCTCGCAGTTAGCCTTTTCAAGGACCGATACGTTTGAGACATGATGGAACCATCGGATTCTTAAGAGTTGTCTAAGGTATCTCTGTTGCAACTTGTTTAATGCGTTCATGTGTCGGCGGTACGGCACCTAGCTTTCGCTCCCATATAACATGGTGGGGATTATAATTGCTCGGTACACTGCAAGTTTCGTTTTTTTACCCAAGTCATGATTGTAGAAAACCGTGTCTTTTAATCTCCAGAATGCTCTTGAGGCGCTGCTAATCCTGTGCTGGATTTCAGAGTCGATATTGGCCTTTTCCGAAATCAAACTGCCGATGCCGAGGTAATTAAATTCCGCTACATATTCCGATAGTTCTTCTCCGATTTTTATAGCATTGTTGTAATCTTCCGGGGGAGTGCACATGATTTTGGTTTTGTCGATGTTTAGCTTAAGAGCACACTCAGAAAAAAAATGCATTTTAAAATGCACAATAAATCACGTTAAAATAATTAAATCGTTGTATGGAATTCGATTTACCTAATTATTTGTTTTAATAACGATTGCTGATAATATAATATTGTTTTATATACATAATAAAAATTAAAGCATTCGAAATAAAGTGAATACTGTTTTATCGGATATCTAATATTTAGTCCTTTTAAAGTAATTATTACTCTATATGTTTCAAAAGAACCACGTTTAAAATAAACTGGCATTGCCTTATTATTTTTGAAAAGTGTTGCTTGTCTATTTATTCCAATAAGACATCCTTATAATAAATTTATTTTAAGCACGAGAGTATTTTATTTCTATAAGAATAGCTAACATTTCTGTTAGGCACGTGATTAATATTGGCCAATAGAAAGTCATGCATTTGAGGTGGACATCGAAAGATGGTGTTTGGCGGTATTGACGGGATAAGCCCGATTAAGCCACACGTTGTTGTATGATTTTTGTCGCGTTCCATGATTTTGAATAGTACAATGATATTTATGTATATGACAGTTGTTAGTGACAAAAAGGAGAATTGTATCGTTTACAGGTAATGTGTTGTTTAAGTAGTTGTTTAGAATGATCAAACGTTAATATTATTTCAGTAGCATTATGGCGGCCAAAGGTTTTCTTGAAGAGTGATGGAAACGACCGACGCCGGCCGAAATGATGCCTTGTGATTTTGAATTTAACGCTGGACGAATTCAACAATTCAAATTTGCAAAGTAATATTTCACTAGATGATGAAAATTCAGATGTAAAGGAATACGAAGTCAAGCTAGCAAAATTGTTAAAAAGGTGGAACTTATTACAGCTCGTACCAGTATAAAAGGTAAAAAAATATATTGATGAACATTACAGAATGTACAGGGTGAGTCAACGATAGAGTAAGGTCAATATCTCCTTTGTTTTGAGATTTACAAAAAATGTTAAATTAAAAAGTTATAGGGAGGGTTAGGATACACATTTTAAAATTATTGCAGAATATACAGAGTGCTTCAAAAAAGTGTTGCGGATATAACTTGTTAAATGCAACACCCTATTTTTTATTTTATTTTTTAAATTCTACGTAAAATTCTATAACTTTTTTATCTAATAATATTTTTTTTATAATATACAGGGTTCGGCAGTAGTGCGTCGGGCATCTGTAGCTCCTAGAATAATAAACTTCACAATTTTGTTTAAGTTCAAACCTAAAGTATGTACGAGGATGTATTTCAGGAAAATATTTCGACTTCTATAGGGTGGCTGAAAAATGTGTAAGTGGATCGGTATGTTTTTTTTAAATGGAACACCCTGTATATTATTGCATTTTTGGCTTCCTTTTGGACCACTTTACATAATATATTATATATGAGTAAATATATTTCGATAATATCAGAGATATTAATAAATAAATAAAAAAATATATTTTTTCCAACCTTCCTTATTTTTTTTACTTTATGAAGCACCCAGTATATTCTACAATATAACAATACAAATAATATACAATACAAAAAAATATACAATAATACAAAAAAATATACAATACAAATATATTCTACAATAATTTAAAACGTGTATCTTAACCTTCCCTATAACTTTTGTATTTAACATTTATCTGTAAACCTCCAAACAATTATTGAGATAATGGACTTTACTCTATCGTTGCCTCATCCTGTACAGAACAGAAATTTGTACAAAGGTGGTAAATTTAATGTATTACCCAACGACAATATCTTTTAGTGAAAGAATGAAGAATTTTTTCAAGAAATTTAAGAACACCACTTTTTAAATTCAACATAGCGCGGTTTTCTCATCTATAGTGGCGTTAGGAACCTAAAAATACTGTTTTTTGCAATTATACGATTCAGAAAACCTGCAAATCCTGTATACCCTGTATATAAACATTTCTGTTTCAGATTAACTCCAGTTTTAAGATGGAGAAAAGTATATCATATATTTAACAAAACGTTGCTTTCTTTTTTAGAATCTCTGTGACCTTTGAAGGAATCTAATAAAGACAGATCAATTCCAGAACATTACAAAAACCATTCGTCGCTAGACAAAATTCACCAGGATACCCTTATATCTATTATTTTTTTTGATTTTGGAAGACGTTCAATACAGTTGTATTTACCTACTTATCACCAAAAGATTAATTCCGAAATAAAGTTATTTTCCTAATGAATTTGATATTTATTTCATTTAAATTGTTAGTACTGATCCTATTCGATTAAAATCAACTCAAGTTTTAAACAAAGTGACATATTAATAAATCATTAAGCATCGGATTTGAAAATATAAAGAGAAAAGCTTGAAATAAAAGGAATGTATTTGAAAAACAAAAGGAAAACACTAATAAACAAATGTATATTTCTTTAAATCAAATAGGCAGCATTTTTATTCTAAATCTGATATACCACTAACAATGACAATGACATGTATGTTTTATATACGAGTATATGCATAAAATCAATAGATATCTTATTAATTCAATTATGACCATTAATGAGGCCAAAACATGTTTGATTTTATTTGATTCATTAGCATTATTTTTGATTTTACAACGTTTTTTCTCTCAGTGCAGGTGTTCAACATTTCTTGTAATTGTTGTAACGTTTTTGCAACTAGAGCGCAGTCATCAGCGTATTGAAGTTCTGTGATGAATTTTGTACGTGTTTTTGCCCTGAGTCGTTTTATGTTGAACAGACCGCCGCACAATGGATCAAATCATAAGAAAATATCGACATTGGCATATTTCGAAATTAATACTTTTATTTTATTGCTTTTTTATGTACTACTTCAATAAATACAACAAACATCTAAATTAATATGGCATTTTGTACCATATAGTTTACAAAATATACAGGGTGTCTCAAAAAAAGAACTAATATCTAAACAAAAAAGAAATAAATAATATTATAACAAAAGAGAAATTGCTTTCTCTGTTAAATCTAAATTAATATGGCCTTTTGTACCAGATATTTTAAAAAATATACAGGGTCTCTTACAAAAAGAGCTCATCTATAAACAAAAAAGAAAACAAAACATTATAACAAATGAGTAATTACTTTCTCTGTTAAATCTAAATTAATATGGCCTTTTGTACCAAATAGTTAACAAAATATACAGGGTGACTCACAAAAGAACTAATCTCTAAATAAAAAAGAAAACAAAAACATTATAACAAAAGAGAAATTGCTTTTCACAATGTGCTTGATTGTTATTCCATGGCAAACTTGATATCTGAGTGACGAAATTGCTAAGCTTAGCGCACTGTATTACAAATGTATAAATATTATATCATTTCTGTATTGATAAAAAGACAAAACCTGAACTTCGACTCATTCATGTTCGGTGTCCCTTGTTTATCTTAGCTACATAAAAATTAATGGTATTAACGAAAACATTTCTGGACCTTTCAACCATATGCCTTATGTATTTTAGTGTAATTTAGTCCCACTCCAATATTCTTCGACGAATATACTTAGCTATGTATATCGGCAAATTACAAACTGTTTGATGGTGCACTGTGCGTGCATTGCATACATTCAAGAATTTTGACATTAAAAACATTATATTTTTTGCAGTGGCACTTTGGGGCAGCCAATTTTTTATGATATGTGCGAGTAATGGTGGCTCTTTACATTGCATGTAATATCTCCACTTACATCCGCTTATATTTTTTTGTAATTCAAGAAAACTTTATATTTTTAAGTCTTAATGACATAAATAAAAACAAATGAGTTTTTTACTTCTGGTGTGACTTTTTTTTTAATTTAACAATCCAATACTATAGCCCAAGAACGCTTCTAATAAGTCGTTATATATAACAAACGAATATCTTTTACATCCATTTTAAAATTACAATCAAATGTAAGACTCTTTATCTACCAATTTGAATGATTTTTCAATTTACTGCAAATGGTGCTCATATGCTCAATAAGTAAATAACAAACAGACATACTGTATATGTTTTACAAGACTAGAATATCTCTTTAACACAAATATGTAAAAAAATATTTAAATTTGGAACTCTTCAAAAACAGCCAATGTCTCCATTTTCTTATGCTTCGATCCATTGTGCGCCGTCGTCGTATCTATATCTAATGCCCATGATGAGTTATCATGGGCATTAGATATAGATATAACTCAAGAAAGGTGGATACAATAAATCTATAAGGTAGTGGTAACTTCCTCCCTCCAATATAATCGACAATCTACAATTGGTAATTACTAAACAATTTAGGGTCAATATAGAATAGAAGGAAAGCACGGTACATAAAGCCTGAAAATTGATTATACGCATCACCAAAGAACAATAAATCCACATCAAAGGTCCGCACCAAATCGCAATTCGCCTCAAATCTAACAGAATACCTCGCATTCGAAAGGCCAGATTTTTCGACCTCAGAGTTATTTGCGTTTCACGTAACCTGGATTTCAAACGAACCGGCGGCATCGGCATTCAAAGCGCAGAGATTACATCGGAGTACCATACAGAGGAGGATTCGAGGATTATCTTTGAAGACCGAACGACCAAACTCGCGTTAAAAAAACAGGAAAAATAGCGAACAAAAAACACGGAACAAAGGCTTTTACATGAAACTAGGACACGCGGAAGAGTAAAATGTGTATACGGTTTAAATTTATAGTTAAAAGTCACAATATATTGATAATATAGCAACATAGTTAGTAGGTAGAAGAAACTAAATTCAAAGAAAGAAACAGACAGAAAAAAAAACATAGGTTTCAAAATTTAAGTAAAAAATAATTTTTCTTTTTAATTTTCAATGTCAGGTAATTCGGCTTTTATGTACTGAAAAACAGCAAGGAAAAAACATCTTTCTTTTATCGAGATCTACCAAACCTGAAAATACATGAAAAAATAAATACATATGTATTATGAAAAATATTTCTACAAGTATACAGGGTGGTCCAAACTGTATTCCGGAAACTTCGGCAGCATATTTTGCAGATAAAAATAAGTAAAAATGTTGTAGATGTATGTCCAAAAATGTTTAGTTTGGGAGATACAGGGTATAGAAGTTTCATTTTTATTTCGATTTTTTCCAAATAATTTCTGCAGTAACGTCAATATTTGGATTAAAATTGGTGTCTGGGAGTTTTTTAACATGAGAAATTTGATTTTGATGTCAGTATGACTCCTACTAGTAGAGGGCGCCACCTACTGATTTTTTAACTGGTTTGAAGAGTAATAACTTTTCGTCCGTACCTGTATGAAACTACCGAGTAAAAAAATATACATTTACGATGATTTTTACGTAAAGAAGGTCTCTTGGTAAAAATCGCTACGAGTAATGGTTTTCGACATATTTGGAATCGAAATTATCAATACCTGTCATCACTGACATAAATTAAACATGTTGACTAAATAGTTATTAGACTGAGATCATAAATTTGAAATGTTTTTGTACCAAAACTTCAACAAAAACTGTTTTATCATCATCTTTTGCAGAAAAAAATATGATTAATTTAAAAAAATAAAAATTTCCCAAATTTATTATTTCAGTAAAATAACTATCTACTCAACGTGCTTATTTTTCGTCAATAATGGCATATATTAACTATTTCCATTCTAAATATCTTGAGAACGGTTGCTCGTAGCGATTTTTATAAAGAGATATTTTTTACGTAAAAAATCACAGAGATGTATATTTTTTCCCTCTGTAGTTTTATACAGGTACAGACAAAAAGTTATTACGCTTCAAAATAGTTAAAACACATGTAGGTGGCACCCTCTGCCAGTAGGAGTCATATTGACATCAAAATCAGATTTCTCATGTCAAAAAACGCCCAGACACCAATTTTCATCTAAATATTGACGTTACTTCAGAAATTATTTGGAAAAAATCGAAATAAAAATGAAATTTCTACACCCTGTATCTCCGAAATTAAGCATTTTAGAACCTACATTTATACGAACTTTTTTACCTATTTTTATCTGCAGAATATGCTGCCAAAGTTTCCGGAATATAATTCGGACCACCCTGTATATGTGAATATTATCTACATAAATATATGTAGGCCTCTTGTTTAATTTTTAAACCTATTACGTCAAATTTCAAAGATCATGTGCTATGGTAGCGCATTTGTATAGAGAGTTCTCAGTGGTAACTCTTAAGGACGGTCCACACTTGCTATATAACACTGCTATATAGCAAAGTTATATAACATGTTACATATTTTTTAGTTATATTTAGCAAATTTCGATGCTATATAACTTGCTAGATGTTATCCATTTGTAGTCGGTAAAGATCAAAAGATGTTGTGCAACATTGCTATTGTAACATGAAACAACGCGTCCACACTTGCTAAATTTCTAGTTTAGCCGATCATATTTTCAGGGACGTGCGCGACAGAATCTTATGGTGAGCTGATATTGGTTTGTTTATTTACTAATCAATAATACCGTATGATCGAAAAAAAAAAACTGCGTCCCGTCGGCCTCCCGTTCAGTTGGCTTGGACATGACGATCGATGACATTCCCCATATAATTTTCCATATAAAATGACAGCGATTTTCATTTCATAGTATGTATTTGGAAACAGAAAAAGTTGAGAAAAAAATGCGTAACCTAATAGGCCAGTTCCAGCGGGAACAAAAGAAAAGCAAATCAGGTACTGCATGGTTTAGATGAAGTGGATAATTCAAAATGGTTTGCTTTTGCTATTAAGTTATTAATGTTTTTAAAAAACAGAAACACACCAGAGAAACAGCCGAGGCAAGTAGTGAAAAGATAAGCTAATTGAGTTCAACTGTATCTAGATCTTGCTGGTAGGCTATGGCGGACTCAAAACCGCTTTTTTTCTCGACTTTCTTTCCCTTAGTTCAAAAATAATTACGCACGCCGCTGCTGCGAGCTGAACCTCTTTCTCGCCAAAACGATTCATGACTACGAAAACTATAATGTGGACGGCTCCCGGTTTTTTAACATGTTACATGTAGCTTGTTAAATAGCAATGTTATAAAACATGTTACTAAATGTGGACCCTCCTTTACAGAGCCAGTCCAACATTTCATTTCATTAATCATTTAATTTAAAAAACTGGAATTTTATGTGGAGTAACTTTGACTCATCCTGTATATATGAAAATATTTTTAAAATGTCTAAATTTTTAAAGTATTTTCATAGATAGGTATACAGGATGTTTTCATAGATATACAAGATTTTTTAAAATGTCTAATCTTTATAATAAAAATGCGCAATCATTGTCTTACTGCATAATAGTGTTTTCACTAGTAATACCACTCGAGGTCAAATTATTTCCGGAAATGTTTTCGAGCTCATGAATATTTTGAAAATTATCCCGAGTTGAAGACGAGGGATAATTTTCTAAAAATATTCATGAGCGAGAAAAAATGTCCGGATTTAATTTGACCTCGTGTGGTATTCGGTAAGAAAATTCCACACCAAATTGTGTTTGAAAATCAAATAATTAAAATGTATTTTTCGATTTTTGGTTGAATTGATTATTTAGTTACTGTGACAACTAAGTGACACCCAAACCTAAAAACTATTTCAGTTTTGAAGCTGTCAAGCGGCACGGCTTAAAAAAATGTTTCGCTTCGGTCATGAAAGCAAAGAAAATATTCGCCAGGAGATTAAGTAGTTGACACCTGCGAATACTAGGAAATCGAAGTCAAGAATATGAAAGCAGTTTACAAACTTTCATCTCAGCTTTGTAATTGAAATGTATCAAAATTATCATGTAAACAAATAAAAACCAGACTCTCTTTTGAGAATATATAATAATAAATAATATCTTTTTAGATATTCTGTCATTATAAACGTCAAAAAATTTCCAGTATAATTCGCTGTCGGGTGCCCACAAGGAAAACATTTTCACTAAAATTCATCTGTTGCCATGGTGATTTGTCAAAAAACACGTTTTGATTGGTTAAAAATTACAGGTGTGGAATTTTCTTCAAAATTCGGTCTACCAAAATTTTGCAATCTCATTTGATATACAGGGTGTCCCAGGCTGAGCGTGCTTTAGAAGTTTCTAGAGAACTACAATACCTAGATCGGATATGTTTTGCACATCACTGTTTCACAACGAGATCTATCGATTAAACATATTTTCAAGATGGCAGCACTTCCGGAAATACCCGAAGTTGACAGCAACTTTTTTATTTTGAATGGGAACCCTTATTAACCGTTTTTGAGAAAAAAATATTTAAAATTTTTGGAGGAAAAAAACTGCCTGTCAAATAAATATGTATAGCCTAAACGACAAATTTAGTGATTATCACAGCCACTGTGGCATAAAGACAAGACATGTGGCTATCTATTTCAAAAATTAAATCGTTCGAATGTCATATAATATTGGCCCGTAGCTGTCATGAAATTTAGCGATTAAAAAATTGTCATAAATCATTTTTTCAAATGGAAACCCACTTTTTTATTTCACTAGTGAAAAGGTTTTTTAATTCGTTACTTTTTGCATGTTCCTATACCTAAAAGAAATCGTTTTTAAGTTATTTAAGATTTATTTATAAAGGGTATATTTTTTATGGCAAATGTCCATAAAAATATACCCTTTAATACCCATTATGGCCAAGGGCGCATTTTTATTATAAAGATTAGATTGGAGTAAAAGTCTCAAATAAGAAACCTGCTATGAAAAAAATATACAGCATTTATATAAAGATCGAATACTTTTTTTGAATTGAATTGAATTATATTTTATGAGGAATTTATGTATTTTAGTTAAAGGTTTTTCCGTTTTCGTTTTGGTTTTCCTATTTTAGTTTTCGAGTCCCCAAATTTAATTATTCATTCGACGATCTAGATAGCAGCTACAGGTTTTGTCGATATTCGAGCTATTCGGTGCCGGCGGATTCGCCAACAATTCCGCCTGAAATTGTCCCGCGTTGAATTTCAATTCGTTGAGTTGATTAGTTTGGCACGTAATGCCCGGATTTAGTTGTAGAATGATTTTCGACTACCGCTTACACAAGAATATTCGACAGGGGGAGGAGATATACGAGTATACCCCTTGAAACGTAAATTAATTTTTGTTGGTTATTCAAATTTATGAAAGAGTGAAAAGGCACTGAAAAAATTCAGTTTGTTCATTTTATACTGTGTAGTAGCAATTTATATAATTTTTTAAAGCTTTTGTATCAGTCTGTACCTTCACAAAGTTTATACACATTCATGAAAATATGACTAAAAGTAAACAAAAATATAACACTTTAAACTTGACGCAAAAATTCTCCGCTGCGTTTTTTTTTCATCTGAGTATATAACATTTTCATTTTTAAATACAACTTGTCTTAAAATGAGCTCCAATAAAGTTCGTCCTTAAATCGTACGTCCATATTTTTGTTATTAAATTATAATTATAATTTTTCTATTTTTATTAGAAATATACTTTTCTAACAATTTTAATAATTAATTACATTACCTAACCTATCATTTACTGGAAAACAAAATCAACAAATTATTGAGTCTACCCTACATTATAATTTAAACATTTTAAATAAAATTAGAACGGAACTGGATAAACCGGAAGTTAAGTCAGCCATATTAATCTCATATCTCTCTTCAACCTACGTTTTTTGATATGTTTTTTCCTTAATCCTTTATTCAAAGGTCTATATGGAACTTTATAGTAGTAAACATACTTCAAAAGCATAGTTTTTTAGAAACTCTGTTATTTCCGGAAAAATCTTGTATCTCGTATTTCGTTACTGAAAGGTTCGTTGAAAAAAATCTAAAAATAGAAAAAGTTTTTTTGTAAAATGCCAATTAAAATCTAAAACAGAAATCGTAGCTCTTTTAACATGTAAAAAGATTTTCAAGTAAATAAAATATAACAGAACATAATAATAATAAAGTGTTTTCTTCTCTAAATATTTATTTCTTCAAATTACCATTTCTACGCCTACCATAATGCCGTTTTTTCGGTCATATGGTACCTTTCTACTTGAAAACAGACAGTTAAAAATTAAGTTGATACCTTAAAAATTCCCAAATTCCAGGTTATCTCCTATAAAATACTATCAAATAATAAGAAAATGTTTATATATTTTCAAACACGCTGTACAAATGTATCTACAGAAATTGATGATAGCTATGTTTGAATTTACATTAAACCGTTGACCAGGCAAACAGTTTCAGCTTATCTGCCTCTTAAGCTTGATTTGTCATAGGATTAAACGATCAATTTAAACCATGTTACATTTGAGTGAAGATTAGATGGTGCAAATATTATACAGGGTGAAAATAAATACATAAGTAGCAAAACTACAGGAGTTAACTTTTATAAATTAATGGGGGTTTTACTATAAATAATTTCCATTTTGGTAGTTCCCTATAATTATTAGGCAAACCAAAATTACAATATTACCAAGTATTGTACAGGATGTCTAATTTTCGTATATTTTATGGTGTTTCCCTTTATGAGTAGAGCTACAATAATGTGGTTTTCTCATCACTCTTAAATTTGAGTCATATTTCGAAAATACCAGAAAATAAGCTAGTTACGCCACTGAATTCTATATGAAAAACTCTAGGGGACTCCGTTTTCATTTTTTCCAAGAGTTTTTAGGGGATCAAAACATGCAAAATGTTCAAATTGGTCCTGTATTTCAGGAACTAAGAGAGCTAGAACAATTCTGTGTGTATACTCTATAAAATGAATAACTATGAATTTTGACTGTTATTTTTTACAAACATGGCAAATATAAAACCCATCTATCAAAAAAGTTACTGATATTCTTTAAACGGAGTGCCTGAACGAATCAGATGGGTAACTCTTTTTACTTTCGTGAAATAGAAAAGGAAAATAATAAAACAAGTGACAGTTCTTCCTTTTCTTGCAAAAATCAACACAAAATGTAATAATTGTCAAAAGCAAAACGTCATCAGCTTTTGACATTTCTAAATATCAGACCAATGCCGTCTCTAATAGAACAGCCTCGGAGTGAGATTTATGACGTCACACTAGTTAGATACTACGGAATAATAAATATGTTGTAGAATACATGGAAAACATAATTATTCCTCGCATTTTTGGTTTGTATTTTAAAAATGATATAGTTTACATGAAATATACATAATATACAGTTAATAAATAGAATATATATACCTATTTATAGCAATAAATACTTTGGCAAATAAACTATGAACCATAGAAATGCAGCAAATGTTTTACAATATACATATAATGACTAGGTTCATAAGATAATGGGTAAAATGTAAAATATATTATAAATTTTGGGGTTTGAAAATCGATCTAATTTAACAAAAAACATTCAATATCTACTAATAGTGATGCATTATTATTTGTATTAACAAAATTTATATGTATATTTTGCAAGTATCAATGTTCGAAAAATTATATTAGCAAATAATATAATATCATAAAAAAAACCGTCAGTGATGGCTATGAAATAAAGATGGGTATCATTTTATATGTAAAATTATTCTAAAACTTTTGATTTTTTTGGGGTTTAGGTTCGGGAAAAACGCTGATTAAGTTTTCATTTGGTTTTCTATTATTTTTTTTTGGTTTAAAAAAAACGTTTCTGCTAACATTATAGCCTAACACATGAAGTGTTGTGTCATGTGTTGCCTTCAGTGTTGTGTCATATAAAAAAAATAGTGTCGAATATAATCCAAAAAATTACATATAAAATATTCACAACCTAATCTAATAACACATAATGTTTACTGCAATTAATAAATTAATATAAACTTACTAAAAGATGACCACATATTTTGTAAAATCATTATTCTTAACACTAAAACTATCTACTCTGACTATGGAGTACGATTTCAGCCATAATCAATGTAACCAAAAATACGAGAAATAATTATGTTTTCCATGTATTCTACAACATATTTATTAAACCGTAGTATCTAACTAGCGTGACGTCATAAATCTCGCTCCGAGGCTGTTCTGTTAGAGACGGCATTACGTCAGCATGGCCGCAAGTTGCTAACCTAATAAAATTAACACGAGAAAAGCCCGCGGGAATTGTCAAATTCAAAGTTATTCGTTTCACAGATTATAGTATCTTTGGTTTCATTAAAAAGAAGCAGGTCCTTACAATAGGAATTGACTTCAAATCCAAGGAGGCAAGAGAGAAAGAGGGACCTATCCTCTATTATAGATACGGGACAACACCTGTATCAGGTCTAAGGAGAGACCAAGTTAAAGAGGTGGAGAAAATGGAGACAGATTCTCCAGCCTCCAACTCACGGGTTCCTCAGCCGGAGGCAAGCTCCTCGACTGTGAAGGGCACGGAGGGCCAAACTTCAACCGTGGAAAGGTGTGTACCCTCGGAGGAAGAACATCTGTTGTCGGAGGAGGATGGGAAATACCCTGTCCCCTCTACAACAGAGGTGTGATTAACCCCCCCTCTCACTCATTCTACATTCTACATTCTACACCAAGGAGCAATGTGATGTGAAAATCGCATCTTTGTATCTCTACTCATAAAGGAGAAACCCTGTAAAACACACAAATGAACAAAGTATTATCACAGATTATACAGATTATAATCTTTGTTTTTTCTTTATTGTTTTTCGTGGTTCCAATTTTTGGAATCGGGCACTAGTTAGGTGACTAGTTTGCGCACATGGCACGCCCACTTATGGCCTCTAAAATTGTGCACAGCGCCTGACCGGCACAGTTATTAGAGAGATATCGGAACACCGAATAGCGTCATCCAGTATTTACGCGTACTTTATCATGGTTACGATATGCGCGAGTCAACGCAACACCCGCTAATAACGTTACCGCCTGACGTAATTTGCAGATCAATTACACCAAGCGCTCTTTCTAAATAACCTCTGATAACGTTTAAAAATTGCCTAAATGGGCATGTGCGGGTATTTGACAACCGGAGCCGGCCGGCGAGATCTTTTATTTTAGGTTATGTTTGAATTGTTTTGAATTATTGCTATAGTTTTATTAGGTAATTTGATATTTAAGTAGCTGGGATTAGTTTTAATTAAATAAATATGGCCCAAAATATGGATTAAACCTCTTCCAATACTAAAGAACCTATAAAGAGTTTTAGGTTTACAGCAGATGACGACTTAGCCCTTCTAAGAGAATTTGTTGCTTGTTGCCCTAAACCCATTGGCAGACGTTGAACAATAAAGCACTGGAAATAAGCACTTTAGTCCTTTTAAAGTTTTAAATTCAAAGTTAGGTTAAGTTTAAATAGCGGACGCGACGCGATCAGAATTCTTTCCGATCCGATAACTATAAATGAAGAGAGTTAATACCACCTCACGTAAAGGAAATAACACCTGGCCTTATTAACGTCCATGCACGCTATTCGGTTTAGCGATATCTCTCTATTACACTGTTTATTGTTATTTTACGCGAGTTTATTTTTGCGCACAGGAAATTTGACTCGTTTGCACATCGTCATAAAAAACAATTTTCGTACCACGAATTAGGGACAAGATTTTTATCTGTATACTTATAGGATACCTAATCTGTGGTATTATCAACTTTTCAAAAACGATTTATCTGCATTAAAAAATTTAAATTAATATGTAGGACTGAGTTATTAATCAGTTAGAGTTTTCATGTAAAATAGACATTTGAGTAAGGCATACACATGTTGTTCAAACAATTACTCCACTTGTAATATTTTACTTTTTTATCGTTACCTGACTAATATTTAAAACATTTATAACAGTCATTTTAAAAACTTTAATGTATCGATATATTTTTATGTTTATTGAAGAAATATTTATATTCAAGCTACTAAATAATTTTAATTTGATATGTTCCAAAATTTGGATTGCTGATTTATTTAAACTACATTTAATTACTATTGTACATATTATGAAAATGTATAATTAATATTTATGTTATAAATTATGGATTTATGTAAATATATGCCCGAAAAATTCTCTAAATTATGCTTTGTATATTTATTATTTACTTCTATAATGAAAATATTAAAAATTAATGAAAGGAGGGCAACTTTTATTAAATTTTTCTGGATGAAAGCAAACTGATCCCGCTACTATGAACTTCATGAATACCAAAATTATATAAACAGAATATTAATATCTTGTTTATTTAATACTTCTTTTCTCTTTGTTATTTTTCTTTTAATGAATCTTTAATAGGACTGAAACGTATCATATTACGTTATGTTAATTCTTTTAAAATTCAATAAGCGTGCTAATCCTAATTTCTGCTACAATGAATTTTATTTTGAATTCAAATAAAACCTGATAAAATTATTACATTTTAAAACTTTAAATAGATTATACAAGCAGAACAAAGTGAAATGCTTTTAAAATTTTAGAGCCCGGATCAGTGAATATTAAATTTACACGTGTATACTATTTAGACAAAAATTGAAATATAATATTGTTGTACAAGTACCCTTTGAATAATCCCATATGTATTAATATTAATATTAATAACGGCATTACTATATTTTACAGTTGAAATAATTACAACATTTCTAAACTTTCAAAATTTGTTTAATAATAATTATTAACGCATTCCGATGTTGCATAAAAAAGATTTTACACATTATTTTTTTAGGATATCTTATTTTTATTAATCCTAGTTCATATATTACATAAAATAAGTCATAATTATACAAGCACTAATCAGAATTATTTACTAAATTTAATATTAATTATTAATTTAATAATAATAATTTTACCTTCGTATATTATATTTTTATGGGTAGTATTTCGACCCCAAAAACACAATTATGAGATTTTTTTTCGCCAAAAAAAAAATAAAATTTGGAGTTTTTAATTTCTTTTTAGATTTTTTTTAGTTTTTAGTAAAAAACATAATTTCTTGATAATTTGAAAGAACAATACAAGATATAAAATCCAGAAAAGTTTATTTATTATTTCCTGAAGAAATGGTTCTCAAAATTGAAGCTATATTATACAAAATACTCCGTTATTTTGGACTTAATTTGAAAAACGGGAAAGAGAAAACATGTTTCTTTTATCACCAGCTCTGAAAATATTTGCACTTGTTTAAGACTCATCCTGTATATATTTCTTATTTTTATTATAATTTCTTTCCATAACATTTAGAGGAACGAAAAGCAAGAAAATATCCAGTAGGGCTTAAAATTTAAACAAAAATAATTTTTAAAGTAGAAAATGTCAGCAATTTTAGAGTTCTTTGAAAAACGGTAAAAGGAAATATACAGGGTGTTTCAAAACAAATGCGAAAAACTTCAGGGGGTGATTCCTTGTTCAAAATAAAGGGTAGTTTACTTCATAAACGTTGGGTCAAAAGTCAACCATTAGGGAGATATTGCTGCTGTAATTTTTTTAGGAAAAAATCTAGTCGGCCGCTGTTGCTTTTTAGGATATTCCTAATATTATTTTATTTGACATTACTCTACTGCAATACGTTATTATCTAGATGATTATTATTATCGTTATTATCACTAGATTCTTAATCTAAAAATGTTTTTTGTCCTGACATGTAATGCTTTACATTTTATTTTTTAATTTCCAATCGGTGAGTTTTATCAAAAAAACACAAAGAGGTAAAAGTTTCTAAACAAACTAAACTATCAAATTAAAGCATTTGCATGTGTTTGATAAAGATTTTCTTTAAATTTCCTTAACAGAATGATAGGGGTAGTTTATTTCGACCCCTTCCACTCATTTTAAAAATGTAAAAAAATTACCTGAAAGTGTGTTTTCATAACAGTAATGCTTCCATAAAATTTCATTAGTCTATCTCTTTTCGTTTTCAAGATAAAAAATAAAAACATTATTTTTCCGCCATCTTTGTACCGCAATATCTCCCTAATGGTTGACTTTTGACCCAACGTTTATAAAGCAAACTACCCTTTATTTTGAACAAGGAATCACCCTCTAAAGTTTTTCGCATTTGTTTTGAAACACCCTGTATACATATAAGTTGTGTACTTATTTACCCTGTATAAATAACAGATCTATATATTTACCTACGGATAATTACGTTTCAAATTTATATTCAAAATTGTTCAAAACAATGAACTAAATCAATTATAACTTTTGTGAGGTTATACTTCCCTTTGTAGTTAATTGAAAACTGCTAAATCCAATCAGAATAAATATTTATTATATTATTAATTAAATTTATATATAATAGGATAATAAGCCACAATAAAATTAATGAGGTCGAGTGAATTGTTTAGATTAAAATCATTTTATGCTAAAATACTTATACGAAGTACTAATTAAAGTTATTTAACTATTTTTTTTCCTTCATAGTATCTACTGTCTTTTATTGTAAATATCATTTGAAATCCTTAAAAACAAACCAATTTTTTAAAAATTTAATACGAACTATAGTCATTTTAAGGAATAAAATATGGTTAGTAAAATGTCCATGCAGTTTTAGTACAATTTTCAATATCCTCATATATCTAATTGCAATTGGAAATCCTTTTGAAGTGATCTACTCGATCCACTCAATTCAGAGTTGCATCTATTTTGCTTGAGGCCAAACTTTGCTGCTTTAAAGCGGTCTGGTTCTGCGTAGAAAGCAGCAGAACAAACATTAAATCAATTTCCGATTTTACGGCCATTTCTGTGTAATTATATTTGTTAACCATCGTACCATTTATCGTTTCTGGATAATTAATATACCTACTACCTAATAAAACGAAAAAAAGTCTCAGTATTTATTATAAACTTTTAATAGAACAAACGAGGACTAGTTCAGGCCGTACAAGAGAGAACAATGAAAGTGCTAGTCGATGATAAATTTTTGTCAGGCCAAAAATTTTTGACATATTTTTTATCCTAAAATTTCTGAGATATTTTTTATACCAATTTTTAATAAATAACATTAGCTATCTGCCCGACAGAATTTATATACTACACAATAAAAAAAGAGACACAATATGTTTGAAAAACAAACAAATTACAATAACAACACAGAAACAAGTAGCAAACAATGTCATGAAACTTTAAATGTGCATCAAAATGTTACTGTTATAAAATTTATTACAAAAAAGAAAGTATTAAATGGTTGTAAATATTCCATAAATTAAATAAAATATATTAACATTTTATAAACGTGATTTTTGATTTACATACCCTGCTGGCAAGCGAAACCTTGGGTCGGCGTTTACATGTATAGGAGTGAATCGCCATAGCAATCTAGTAAGCCCGAGAGAGCAAAAATACGAAGTATTTATTACATAATCACTTAATTTGACGCTAGATTCCATGCGCTTAGAAAAATACTTGCCTTCGGTCTTTATTCAGTACATCTTATTTTACTAAGCGGGTTGACCGTACTCTTCATACACACGAAAATCAGCACCCAAGATCAGAAATGCCGACCCTTAGTACCGTATGATCGAATAAAAACGGCGTCAGCGATGGCTATGAAATGAAGATCGCTGTCATTTTATATGTAAATTTATATAGGAAATGCCATCGATCGTCATTTCCAAGCCAACTGGACGCCGTTTTTATTCGATCATACGGTATAAGTAATTATTATTACTAGTTGTTTTGATATAATTTTCTAGTAAATATTTTTTACAAAATAAATTATATATTTATTTGACATATTTTGTTAATTATTTTGAACAGTAAATATAATATAAACAATTTAACTGAAAATTTCTAATTTTATACCGGGTGCGTCTCAAAAGTGGCTCACCCCCTATAACTATTTTATTTTTTCAGATAAAAAAACGAACATAACCAAATGTTAGTATATGACATAAATTAAGATTGATTGACGTATTCAATTATTGTTTTTGGTCATTTCCTGTTTCACCTGTTTCAGAAAATACGATTTGGGCATCTTTTAACAGGCCAGGACAAGACACGAAAAATATTAGACGATCAAATCTATTTTTCCAAGGCTCTTTGATTAAGAATTAGTGTTTTTAACACAGCCATGCCACTCTAGATTGAAATTTAAAACATTTTGTTAAACCGAAAATGTCAAAAGTTGACATATCATATTATGTCATTCTATTCAGAGTGACATTTTCTATCGAATTAAGAAAAAAAAATACCGACGGTGCCATTTAAAAATCAAAAGTTGTAGTAATTTCCGGTGAAACAGGAAGTGACCAAAAACAATTGAATGCGTCAGTCAATCCTAATTAATGCCACGTACTAACATTCCAAATCTCGTTGTTTTATCTGAAATATTTAATATAGAAAAGTTATAGGGGTGAGCCACTTTTGAGACACACCCGGTATATCAACCTAACCTACACACGTAAAAACCGGCAACACTGTGTGCCGCTTTTTATTTTGTTTCTCTGTCTGTCAACCGGTCATTTATATTTATCTCTGTCATTAAAATATAGACCATGCAGATTAAGTGAGTCCTGGGCTAGAATATTATAGATTAATAGTTGTTTCAGACATATTTCTTCAAAATTTTAAACACTATTTCCAGCCAAGACATATACATATAGCCGTATTTACATATTCCAATTTCCACAATATTTATGTAAAATCGAAATATATCGGGGACACATCAGAATATGTATATTTTCATTTTTCCCGTTGGAATAAGAATTTATCGACTCAATGATCACATTACGCGCACCTAAATTTTCAATTCAAATTGACAATATTCACGACCAATTCATAAAAGATCGTCATATCACTCGTTAAACAGAAATGGGAACGTACATTTCGGCGCAAAGTGGAGTGCAGTCAGAACTTGGTGCAGTAATAAATATCAAACCAATGGATTCATATTCAGTGGCGGCCACAACTACTGTCTGGGGTTATTGTGAATTTTATCGTATTTTTGACAGTTGATCGCATTAAAATACATAATAGTGAAATTATTGATTTAGTAAAAGGTAGTAATTTTTAAAAGGTTTTAGTAATATGTATAAAACTAACTACAAAACATGTAATTAATAAATTAGTAAGAATTGTTACCTAAAATCTGTCTAACAAGTTAGGAAATATTTCGACAGACTAAGAATAAGTCTGTCTAACTAGAGTATGTCTAACCAGATTATACTCTGGTACAGGATCTCGTATACTAATCTCAAGGTAGTGGGTTCGAATCCCACACCCGGCATTTCATCAGCCGACTATTTTTATTAAAATAAAAATAATTTGGGTACCTAGGTCGACTCAGCCTTAAATGAGTACTTGGGATTCACAATCCTGAGGTAATAATAGGCGGTTGAAGCGTAGTGATAGCCACATTACCTTCCTTGTATACCGAACGGCTGTAGTACGGCAAGCTGTACCTTGTTACTCCCAAGGCGTTAAACGCTATATACGGGAGCTATTATTATTATTATTCTTTAAAATCAAAGAAGCGATTGTCATACATTACTAACATCTACAGATGCATTACATCTATGATGATTATTTTTATAAGATTGTATTAAAAAAACCTTTTTTATTTTTCTTTTAAAGGTAACAGCTTCTTTCGTTATAATTTTGGTGTTGTTAAAATCTATTCTGTGCCCTGTGCACCATGAATGCTGACAAATGTTAGATTTGTAAAAGTCGCCCTTTCTTAAGTAATCTTTAAGTCCTTTACTCCAAACATTTAAGGGTCTAGATGTCTCACCTATATAAAATTTATCGCATTCACATGGTATTATTATTCTTTGTATTTTTAGCCGACCATACCAACAGGTATGGAAGGCAAAAATAGTGTTTTTAATTTCACTCAAAATGAGTTATTTGGGTCATAAATGACTTAAATACAAAATATTTTCATGGTGTCTGTCTGTCTGTCCGTCTCCACGATAACTCAAAAACCGCTAAACCGATTTTAACCAAATTTGGCACAAAAATACTGTGGCACCCGAGAATCTGGCGATTAGTTTTCCGTGGGGGTGGGGGTTGGTAAGGAGGTATGGGAGGGGGTTAAAAATTTTAAAAACCCGTAACTCCAAAATTACAGTAGCTAGCGAAACGCGGTTTTCAATTTAAGGTTAGGAATAATATTTGCAACAAAATTTATAATAACATCAAAATCAGTCAAAGTCGCAGTTTTCGAGATAAAAAAATGCTTTTTATTAACATATTTTAGTATGGGCTATGGCTATACGTGCCTCCCGGCGCCAATTTTTTTTGTTTCCGACGACGGAAAGAGACAAACTTTCCGAAACGTTAAGCATTTTTTGTTCGTTAGGCAAATTTGTTTATCCGTAAACATAACTGCTGAGAATTAGTCTCTTTTGGATTAACACCCAGCAGTGTTTACAAAAAATAACTATTTTACTTTGTAGATTTTCTTGCAGTGACGAAATACTCATATAGGATTTTTTTGGAGAGATCAATCCGCCACATAGGTATAGACATTTTTTATAATACAAGTAAAACTATGCTCAATACAATAATTGTAGTCTAAACTCATCCAGGAAAATTATTGGATCATCAGGTTCTTTCGCGTATCATTGAGACTATTCTAAGGGAAACATGACCTAGCGTTACCAGGAACATCGACATTAATTAATATTAAATATTTAGTTACTGCAAGACGCGATATGTTAATATTCAACAGCTGTTCACTGAGAAAAAAACTATGGAGTACGTATCGAAGCACCTAACGCACGATGAATCATTTAGGCGACAGCGAGACTCATTCACAAAAACGTCACCACGGTGAGGCGGCGGAAACCGGCGGCGCGTCTCGGCGCCATGTTTGGCGATAGGTACGCGGCGCTTCGCTATCCTGCAGCGGCCCGAGCGATACTGGAAGGAACGCGGCTCCTGCCATCGCAGGACTCGCAGGATGAAGCGTCGATTTTGCTGCTGCTGGCCGTCAGTCGCTCGTGCTGGCGGTAGGCTGTAGCAGCCGCAGGTTGGTGTAGGAATGGGACGTTGCATTCATGGCCAATTTATTCATTAATTAACATGAAAGTAATGATTTCATAACCGAAACAGGTAAAATTAACCGTAGAAATAGAGAGCTGAATTCTATATATGTATGTAGTTCGAGCAGTTTAGAAAATAATATCGGTCGGTAAAATATGACATCGAATTTGACAATGACAAAATCATATTTTTGTTGGTATTTTAATTGTAGCTTTGCCTGGGCCGTATTATAAATTTTTCGTAATTTGAAGGTAGACTTTTACAAATAACTTTTAAATACTTATTCAAAATAAAACGAACTTCTAGACGACATTACAACTTGTGATTTAACACCAAAGGTTCCAACCCCCAACTGTAATCTATTTGTAATCTTCAAATTTTTGTAAACAAAATGTGACATAGAATTTGACAATGACACAATCACATTTTTGCTGGTATTTTAATTGTAGCTTCTCTAGGCCGTCTTATAAATTTTGCTAATTTGAAGATAGATTTTTGTTTGTTGGTAGAAACTTTTAAATAACTATTCCAAATGAAACAAAATTCTAGATGGTAGTATAACTTTAACGCTTCTTCAAAAAAGTCTAATACAATTTTTGCATAAAATCATCTAGAGAGATAATATTTGACCTTTTCAAAATTTACTTGGGATTTCTTCTGGGATTAATAAATATATAATGGCTTTATGTTGGTAGTCATAGCAAAATTTGCCGGTTGTCATAAGATTTGTCTTTTTTTGGCAAATTTCATATTTGGCATTTTTTTTGTACAAACCAAAATATAAAAATAGTATAATGGCAATTCGATATTTTTAATTTAATTTTATTTTATTAACGTAAGGCTCGATCTAAGGTTTCAATGAAGATCAGTGGCTTGGAACACCCTCAAAAAGGAAATACCACTCCTGCAACTCCCAGTGGATGATATGCCAGGAATGTACAACTTTGAGAAACATCTCAATGTAGCATTGAGCAATAAAAAGGATTGGAAGAGAGAAACGTCTGCTCAGCAGTTAAAAGACCATACTACAACTTGGTATACTGATGCTTCCAAAACCAATGCGGGAACAGAGATTGGAGTATTTGGGTCGAGAACTAAATACTCCGAACCAGTGGGCACCTACCCTAGTATCCTACAGGCAGAAATCTACGCTATCGAAAGATGCGTACAACTTTTCTTAGATAGGAACTATCGGAAACAGGAAATAGCCATCTTACCTGATAGTCAAGCAGCGTTAAAAGCGATAAACTCAGTATCAATAAATTCGAAATTGGCCAAAGAATGCATAGAGAAGCTGAATAAATTAGGCTAAGAAAAAAAATTCTCCTACTCTGGGTGCATGATGCTCACCAAGAGATAGAAGGCAATGAAAAAGCAAATGATCTAGCTAGAAAAGGAGCGAACACTCCACTAACAACCAGAACCGTTCTGCTTCCCAAGTGGTAATCAACTAAAGGCGGAACTCAAGAACTTGGAAGACTGGAATCTTGCAACGGTCTAAGATACTCGAAGAAGTTTCTGAGGGCTTACGACCAAGAAAGATCAAAGATCTTCCTGGATTTAAGTAAGAACAGTCTTCGGATTGTCACGGGGTTTTTTAACAGGACACTGTCTCCTCAATAAACACCTCAGTAGATTGAAACTAAGAAGAAACGGCGAATGCAGATTCTGTGGAGAAAATGGGGAAACACCAGAACACCTCCTCACTGAGTGCACCGAGACGACAACCATTCGTGCCATGAACTTTGGTACGACTGATATTGGAGATGGAGAACTACCCTCTGTAAAACCGTCCCAGATACAGGCTTTTGTCAAAGTCCTGGAACTGTATGATGAGTTATAACTCAAGAAAGGGGGACACAATAGATCTGTAAGGTCGAAGTGATTAACCCCCTTCCCACTCATTCTAAATTCTAATTCTGAAGGTTTCAATGAAGAACGGAGTTCAATGAGAAAAAGTTTTTTGAAAAAAAAAGGTCTCCTGAAAGTTACACAGGCCTAAACACGTCAGAAAAAATCTAGTTAGGTTGCCCATCTCTAATAACAAAAAATGTAGTTGACGGACGAAGACAATTGCAATAAACGGCATGTTCCTGTACTCGTGACGTAACTATGACGTTCAACTGTTTTGTTTTGTCTTTTAAACAAAACGACTATGCTATTATCTCTAATAAAATTCGATTTTTAAAAACAATCATTGAATTGAAGTAACCTCTATTATTTTCTATTTGTTTAACTTATGCGTAACTACTCGTATAATAAATTATAGAACAAAATATCTTCATATGGACAGAAGTTGTTCCAAATACAGTGTTTTTTATGAAATTTTGAAAAGAAAGATCCCTGATCATGTCCTTGTCTAAAATATGTCATGTTATCTGGGAAATGACAGATGGAACATTTATTATAGTATAAATTATTTTGTTGAAGCATTCTTCAAACCTATATCAAAGCATTTCATTACATAAAAAAACATGCAGTGAAAGTGAAACTTTCTTCTTAACCAAATCACGGTATCAACTAAATATACATAATAATTGCCTTCGACACAAAGAGTCGTAATATTTTGAAAATTCTACAGTAGAGGAAAAAAAAGTCTTTTAGTGTGATCTAAAAATTAACTGTTGTTAGATACGATATTTATTTGTCTGCTACAGCATATAAGAGCTTTTATATTAGAGCTGTTTAATCACACTAAAAGACGTTTTTTTCCGCTCTGCTGTCCGTTTACCAAAAGAGTATACATGTATAATTTAATAATCTACAAATTGCAAAAAAATATTAATACTTTTGTTTATATCTTTTTTTTTAATTTATCTCTTTAATTTTAATTTGTCTCTTTTTTTCTTATGATTCTTCTTACTTTATTGTCAAAGTGTGAATATAGCGAAGCTATAAAAGCTTTTTTCGTTTTCCTGTTATTACCGATTCTGAACCGTCCTAGAATTGTGATGCGTATGCGCAGAAGGAAATATGAAGACATTATTTCATTTGCGCATGCGCTGGAGAGTTCTAGGACGATTCAGAATCGATAATAACAGGAAAACGAACAGACCTAAAGTAGAACACAGATAATAGATAAGTAGGTATTCGTATTTCAATTTTATTATTTTACTTTTATTATATAGTGCTCATGTTAAAATTATAATTTTTATTTCAACATACTGTCATTTTAAATTTGAATTTTATGAAATAATAGGTAGGTACCTGTGTATATCCTAGTGGTTTATTCTATTTTCACGTTTTCCATCTTATTCTTTTAGTTTTTATTTCGGTTTCTTATAAGATCGCTAATACAATCAAATTTGTCAGATTGACCAAAATCATTTATTTATAACTGTCAGCCATATATTATTTTAACGTTTAGCAATTCAATCTGGCGTGTCTAACAAACCTCTTTTTCTGAGTTAATTGTAACGTAGGAGATATATCAGATGGAAGAAATTATTTTTATCCTGTGGATTTTATTTGTTTCATTAATTACCGGTTCAATTTCGTTAGTTAATATATTGTTACGTTTTCCGTCGGTTCCGTGTGGATAGAAAGTCACAATTTATTTAAACATAATTTATTCTACAGTAAGTAACAAAAACAATAACGATGAAAGACTTAAAGAACTATTTACAAATGATTTATAACTATTTACCTAGAAAGAATTTATTTTGAATTTAGCGCGGCCACTGTACTCGACTATAGTTCTGTCCTCTTCAGCCCCCAGCTGTCGGCATATATACCCACAGCTAAAGAGTTCTGGAATAATCCACAGATCATTAGGTGCATAGAGAAGGTTTCGAATATTCTCGTATGTACTACTCCATTCCAGTTGAACACGATTGTTCCCGAACGTTCGAATGAATCATTACGGTGTCTATTCTTTAAGGTAATATTTAAGGTCATATGGGGGCGAGAGTTAGTTAGGTTATGCAGAGTCCACACGGGTCCGCAACAATATGAAAATAAATAAGAAAAAAAATAGTTTGAAGATAAAAATGTATATGTATAAACGTTTAAACTATTTTTTACTGAAATTTAATGTAAAAAACACTAAATGCTAGAAATTAACACTTTTAAAAACAATTACAAATTCATTAACAATTTGAAAATATAAAAATTCTTTAGTATAACAATTATAATTTTATTGCCTATTTTGTTTTAGGGTTAGTAAAAGAAGTAAATACGACAAAGTTCGTTTAAAATTTATAATCATACATTTAGAAATTTTTATGCTGTCATTACTTATAATCTGTGATATTTTAAATTAAAAAAAATATTTTTTTCCATAGCAGCTGTTAAAATTGCCTTATATCTATCAAAAATAGTAGATAAAATAGTACTTTAACCTTAAGGGTAGATTAAATAATACTTTAACAGCGAGAATAGGTTAAAAACTTTATTCCTTCTCGCACGTTTTTTAATTGCTTCCATTTTTGAAAATTTTTGTATTCCTTTTCATACGTTATTCGGGATTTAAATGAAAGTAGTTTGGATATGGCGTTTGTCGCCTCAGCCTGAATATCTGTTGGTAATTTACTTATTCCGTTTTGAGCCATTTCTGGCTCCGATTCAATCAGAAATTGACACGAAAGAGAATTAAAAAATATTGACTCAAAACTGACATAAAAGAGACAGCTTTATTTATTTGTCAAATTACATAGAAACCAACGCTAACCCATCACAATATTTTTTCTACTCGTAATAAATTCCTTGTAATAATAATTTCTGAATATTTTTTAAAACGTAACTCGCTATGGAAAAAATATTGTTTTATACACGACGATAAAATATCATTTTATCGTCTTGTATAAAAAATAACTATTAAAAATAAGTAGATAGTTTAGATCGATATCAAGTCTTTTAAAATAAGCCGTTTTATAAACTTTCATAAAAATTTTTCTACAAACAATGTGAAAATTGTCTCCCGGTAAGACCCTATAACGATATTTACTGGCATCTGGTATCGGAGAAAATATGACTCCATTGTTGGGTTTCCAAATAATCTTTTCGAGGAAATCGCGAAAAATCCTTTTAGGAATTGGAAAATGGAGTAAAAAAGACATTTTCTGTCACAGATTGGGTATGGCGTATATATGCTAGGCGAAAGGCATAGAAATTCTTGAGATGAAACGTTAAATGCTCAAAAATAAGATTAAAAGTAAACGGTAGCATGTGGAAGAATGTGAATGAAAATATTATATGATGTGAAACCCGAAAGAAAATACTTCCTGTATTATACGTAAAATTTCTTGAAAGTATAAAGAAAATAACTTAATATAGGAATATTTAAGCTTAAATTTAGAAAGTTTCTTATCAAAAACATGTTTTAAATTACTGAATTAAGAAAAATATGTCTTTATTATATGGGGTATACATTTATATCCAGAAATGCTTAGTTTCGGAGATACAGATTGTAGAAATTTTATTTTTATTACCATTTTTTCTAATTCTTTTTTCTTCTTCTCGCTATGTTTTGACACCTTCTATACAGGGTTGTTCACCACATACGACACGGAGTATTGTAGCTAAACGATGAGATTTTTATAAATTGTAAGTTTGGGGTTCGTTGAAGGACTATTAGAGCTACAATTTAAAAATATTTTTACAAGATACAGAGTGTCCCAAATAAATAAAAAATATCAAAGTTGTATTTTTTTAAATGGAACACCCTGTATATTATTACATTTTTAGTTTCTACGATTAAAATAAAGGTAAATTTGATTAAGGTTTATTATACTTAACCTTACCGTTTTTGAAATATTTTCAATTTTGTGAAATTGCAGTAAAAATTTTAAAGCTTCATTTCTCCAAGGGTATCAATGTTTTTATAACTAAATATTTAATGAAGTTTATTTATTGATCAGTTATTGTGTTGCAATAATAAAAATAATACTACCTTATACAGAGTGTCTAAAAATTTATTTTAAATAATTATTAGCTTCAAACGGCAATAACTTCTTTAATTTATATGGAATGCCCTGTATATTTTAGGGGAATCAGATGCACAATTAAATTGTCTATCAAATTGTATTATACCATTTTTACCTATCCCTTCAAGTTTTCGTAGAAAATGCATTTTCTTATAATTTAGACCTCACTTATCAATATATCCATGGAATATTGACATTTTAGATTGTTTTTAAAGCAACAAATGTACAAAATGTACAGACTAGTAATATTATCGTTTTTAGCAAAACGATAATATTACTAACCCATTGTATGCAAAAAGAAAACTATTTAAATCTTTATAAAAGAGTATACCATTAATTAAATATAACACCATTATTTCCGCCCATATACTACTTAATGACATACTTAATTGTGTTCGTTAATAAATTATTATAAATAAATGTGGATTTTGAGTCAGAAATCAATATAATAATAAGTTATCAAATTAAAGTCTCTGTTGTTATAAATAAGCATTTATTAAAAAATGAAATATCATTTTTTAAGGTGTTACTTTTTATCACACTGTCTAATGCCCATACAAAATTCAGTTTTTTAGTATTTGGAGCAATTATTATTAATCAACGCAAACAGTCAGTTAATGTAGTTTGAATACTGGAATCATATTAATTGGTCCTCTTTAACAAATATTTAAACAGTTTTTTTATTTTTTTAATGAAATAAACGAATTATATCGACAATATTAGTATCTGTACTCTTTAAAAATTTGGTACATCTTTAAAAATAATCTAAAATGTCAATAGTCCATGGGTATATTGATAAATAAGTTCTAAATTACAAGAAAATGCATTTTCTACGGAAACTTAAAGAGATAGGTAAAAAATATAATTTGATAGACAATTAAATTGTGCATCTGATTCTCGTAAAATATACAGGGTGTTCTATTTAAATTAAACAAGTTATTGCCGTTTGTAGCTAATAATTATTTAAAATAAATTTTTAGACACTCTGTATAAGGTAGTATTATTTTTATAATTGCAACACAATAACTGATCAGTAAATAAACTTCAGTAAATATTTAGTATTAAAAACTTTGATACCCTTGGAGAAATGAAGCCTTAAAATTTTTACTGCGATTTCACAAAATTGAAAATATTTCAAAAACGGTAAGGTTTAAGTATAATAAATCTTAATCAAATTTACCTTTATTTTAATCGTAGAAACTAAAAATGTAATAATATACATGGTGTTCCATTTAAAAAAATACAACTTTGATATTTTTTACTTATTTGTACTCTGTATCTTGTAAAATTATTTTTAAATTGTACCTCTAATAGACCTTCATCGAACCCAAAACTTACAATTTGTAAAAATCTCATCGTTTAGCTACAATACTCCGTGTCGTATGTGGTGAAGAACCCTGTATATTTTTAAACAGGGCAGAAAGAAAAACATCCCAAGTACAAATTTGCGACTGGTTTTCTAATTTTCCAACATTTTGATAACACTTTTATCTAAAAATTTTTTTTTTTAATTTAGGCTGCTGTTTATATCATTCTCGAGTTCTTTTTTATCTCTTTGAGCCTTTCTAATTATTTGAAGTAAAGCATCAACATTTTAAACCAGAATAATATGAATAACCAGACATTATTTTGTGCCTAAAAAATTCCTGTCTCTTCTTTTCAAAGTAGAATTCAAGGCAATTTCTAAATAAATAAAAACCTTTATTTTTTCTTCTCTTTGTAGGTACTTATTTGATAATTAAAATTAATTAACTACTTGCTTTTGAAAAGAGTTTTAAAATAAATAAAAAGCATTTTTCTTTATGTCGATACATACCTCGCAGTCATATTTTTTAAATTCTATTTAGCTTTCAACGATTGCGTTTTAATTCTAAATCCAATTATATTTTTATCAAGTTATAAAAAGTGTATACAGCATTCACGTCAAATTTGTAGAATTTTAATTGAAAATTGAATCAATATTTCATGTTAATAAATTGAAAACAAGTTTTTTTTTCTATTTACATCACTAATTTTAGCTTACAGCTATTTATTTTTAACTGCTCTAACAGTCATAATTTATATAGACCTGATTTTATAATTAAATTGTTAAATATGACATTAATATTTTTTTATAAAAACGGAAAATCTTAATATTATTATTAATTCCCAAAACTCATTGCGGCAACAATATACAGGGTGTCCCAGGCTGAGCGTGCATTAGAAGTTTCTAGAGAATTACAATATCTAGATCGGAGATTTTTTGCACATCATTGTTTCACAACGATAAAACAGTTTCTGTTGAAGTTTTGGTACAAAAACATTTCAAATTTATGATTTCAGTCTAATAACTATTTAGTCGAAATATTTGTTTAAAAGCAAAATAAAACACTAAATCACCACAATACACCAAAACACTTTTACTATTACACTGGACGCGCGTTTCGCTAACCATGTTAGCATCAAAAGCAGATGATTATTAACTCCATGATTTAAGAAACCAAATATATATCTGCTCCTAATAACCTAATCTTAGTATTAAACTTACGATAAAGATTCAGTTCCGTTGACCGTGAAGCCATCGAAGATTACAGTTGAGGGTTGGAACCTTTGGTGTTACACACCAAAATAAAACACTAAATCACCACAATACACCAAAACACTTTTACTTTTACTAAGTTAATAATCATCTGCTGATGATGCTAACATGGTTAGCGAAACGCGCGTCCAGTGTAAAAGTAAAAGTGTTTTGGTGTATTGTGGTGATTTAGTGTTTTATTTTGCTGTGTAACACCAAAGGTTCCAACACTCAACTGTAATATTTGTTTAATTTATGTCAATGATGATAGGTATTGATAATTTCGATTCCAAATATCTCAAGAACCATTACTCGTAGCGATTTTTACCAAGAAAAACACCGTAAATGTGTATTTTTTTACTTAATAGTTTTATACAGGTACGGACGAAAAGTTATTACTCTTCATACCAGTTAAAAAATATGTAGCTGGCGCCCCCTACAAGTAGGAGTCATATTGACATAAAAATCAAATTTCTCATGTCAAAAAACCTCTAGACACTAATTTTCATCCAGATATTGACGTTACTTCAGAAATAATTTGGAAAAAATAAAAATAAAAATGAAACTTCTACACCCTGTATCTCGGAAACTAAGCATTTTACCGAAGTCTTACCGATTGTCACCGAAGTTTTCGGAATACAGTTCGGACCATCCTGTATATCCAATCTAATACAATCTGATATAATAATTCTCCGTAAAATTTTATGAATTTTTATATCAAACACTCTATATATCTAACATTAACCGTTTTTGAGAAAAAAATACTTAACATTTTTGGACAAAAAAAAACGCCTAATAAAAGGCCCTATGTGTTATTATTTGGACATCGTTTGTTGCATTCAATTATAATTTGAAATGACATCATCGTTTTTCTCCGTATTTTTCAAATTTGGAATATAAATTTTATAAAACTACATCACTACAATTTTGTCGCATGATTAAAAAAACATTCGTATGATAAATCACGAAATGTCAAGTCTAAAAAACTAAATCCTCCTACACATGCGTCCATTTTTATATTGTAGGTTATTTTTACAATACATGGATGTTAATTATTCTGCCCTTGGTCAAAACTTTTTGTTTACGTTCTAAAAATATAACGGTTCAATGGATTTAGTAAATTTTTTAAAACGCCTCTGCATTTTGCATGTTTTTTGCATTCTGAACTTCTGGCTTGTAATCAGTGTCTGTAAGTTTTAAATTTTGTGAAGCAAATTGGAGAGGCGAGATAGGTAATACGAGACATAAATTTTAAATTATTTTTAATATTCTGTTACTATAATCTAGGGAGGGTAGCTTATAGGGTCAACTTTTGTAGTTTCCAATAAAAAAATAATTTTATCGTTAATACTGTACAGTAAAAGTAATGTAATATTTAATAACTACCCGCGACTTGATTCGCGTCGAATTAATCATTTGTAATGGTGATGATAAAGCAAAGCAAGAATTTCCATTAACATACAAACTGGATAAAATTTTCTCACATTTATATCAGCATGAGAAAAAACAATATGGCGATATTATTATATAACTTGGTAATATTTGAGGGTAGGTTCGTTGGAATTTGATTTTCGAAAAATCCGTTTGCCAAAAATAAGCTTTTTACGCCAAGCAGTTTAAGCAGAATCGTGGTTAATCAATTACCCAACTTTTTGGAACACCCTGTATGATTTTTTAAAAAATTTCAAAATATGTAAAAAACAGAATAAATTATGCTTGTCCAAGCGTTTTCCCGAAAGACTAACCGTTTTTTAAATAACAAATATTGTAATATTTGAGGGGCGTTTTCACCCTCTTGGAATTTGAGATTCGAGAAACCCCTCCTTATCGAACAGTCAATCCGTTTGCCAAAAATCAGCTTTAAACGTCAAACAGTTTAAGCAGAATCGTGATAACTCAATGGTCATATTTTATAAAACACCCTGTATAAATTTTTAAAAAATCTTGAAATATGTAGAACAACAAAATAAAATATACGTGTTTAAGAGTTTTTCCGAAAAACTCACCGGTTATTGGAATATTGTAATATTTGAGGGGTGGTTTCACCCCCTTAGAATTCGAGTTTCGAAAAATCCCTTCTTATCGAACCTCTACATCCTAAAGTCAATTCGTTTTCCAAAAATCAGCTTTTTACGTCAAGCGCTTTAAGCAGGATCATGATTAATCAATGACCAGATTTTTCGAAACACCCTGTATACATTTTTAAAAAATCTTAAAAAATGTAAAAAACAAAATTAAGTGCTTAAGCGTTTTTTCGGAAACTTGGCCGTTTTTTAAATAAAAAATATTGTAATATTTGAGGGGTGGTTTCACCCCATTGGAACCGGAATTTCGAAAAATCCCTTCTTATCGAATCTCTACATCCTAGAATCAACCTGTATGCCAAAATTGAGCTTCTTACGTTGAGTGGTTTGAGCAGGATCGTGATTAATCAGTGAGTCAGTCATTTAAGGATTTTATGTATTGGTATAGATTTAAAAAGTTAAAAGAACATAAAAAGAATTATTCATGTGGTATATTGTTATAAAATAAATATTTTATTTAAACTTATTTCTGAGAGAATATTTGCCAATGACAGTTGCCGTCTTGTCGAAATATTTTATCCTTTCCCTGGACAGATTTCTTTTGAAACTTAAATGAAAAAAAGAAAAAGATTATAAATAAAAATGTATTTAGAAATATCGCCTAGTAAAAAAATAATAGGTATGTATATTTGATTATATCATAAAAATTCAGTTTTAAGACACTCTGTATAAGTAAATAATCATTGATTTTTATAATATTTATACAAAAACTGACGAAAAACAAAGATTATAGGTGTTAGGTAACAGTTAGTTGCTTTTAGACAGTCGGTTAAGACGCATTGATGTCATTTTGGTTTAGTCAACGGGTTGTTGTTGTTATTGTGAGAAACATTAATTATTTATTTAAAGGTAAAGTAAAGTGTTTTCTCATTATTTTTTTTGACTTGTTTATACATAAAATATATATATTTTTATTCCTGTTGTAATATTCTGTGTTAAACTTTTTCCTGATTTATTTGATCTGGCAATTATATAACACGTGCATGTATTTAATGAGTTTTGATTTATACTGTGAATAATTTATGTGCAGATTTATAGTTTACTATAGGTTTGTTCCAACCAGCATTTCGGGATCGTTTCGAAATCGTACTCGAATCGGTTTTCTTGCACTTTGTTAGCATGCGCGGACTTTGAATAGTTTCGTGACGGTGCAAAAAGTATCAACGTTGGAACGCTTTGTGGATTGTTAAGTGTCAAGCGTGCGTGTATCGATCGGTTCCTTGTTTTTGTTTAGAATTTCATAACATATCCCTATTATTTTTGTTTGCAATTTGCAATAATAATAATTATTATTCTTGAAATGGATAATCAGAATCCAGTAATTGTTGGTAAGTTTTGTTTCAACTGTATACTCACTAACTCACTTACCTATCCTCTCTTTTATGATCCTGTTATGCGTAGTTTCCTGTTATTTCATTGCAGTGGTAGAATCTTTAAAAATTATTTTATAAATAAAAAATTAATTAAAATTTTCGAACGATTTACTCCACACAAACTCACAAGCAAATGTATTCGAATTCGTAAAAAATAACTAAACCTAACCTAACAGAAGCATCAGCCGGACGCCTGACCAGAATCAGCTGCTAAAAATCGATAATCCCTGCCAATATGCTTTAATGCGCAAGTCAACCCAAATAGTTCTCAATTTGGACCATGTATCGAAATTACCGTTCTGAAATCGTAACTAAACGATCCCAAGGTTGGTTGGTACGCAAATGGAATCGTCCGATAACCGTCAAATCTCGGTTGAAACACATTTGAATTACTGCGCACAAGCGTGATCGTTCGGTGACGGTTCTGCGGCGTGTTGGAACAAACCTTATGACTTGAATATTCTATAAAAGAAATGAAAACAGTTAAGAAATACTCTGGCCCAACTTGGAACTAACGTAGCTGACGAGTAGTGATCGTAGGGAATCTCAGTATTTGCAGGACTAACAAAAACATCTTTAGTTTTGAATTTAACAAATGTTGCATGTTTTAAATGTGTAAAATTACATACCTTGATATGAGAACAGCATTTAAATTATTATTACTCTTTTATTAAATTTTGGAACAGCATATTTGCTTTCTTTGAAATAGTGATGGAAGTTATATCTCTGCTGTGCTCTTTCCATTCGTGAATTCCAGGCTGAGTACGACACTATATTCATTATTTAATATGGGCTATGTACACATTTAGCGTTTGATTTACATAAATAAACTTTTCTTTATTTTATTTAAACTCTTTCTATACAAATTTTATCTCTTCAACTTTTTTGAACAACCCTAAATATAGATATAGATTCTGACTGGCCGTCGAAAGGCGCGTGGTCATCGTGAAACAAGAAGAAGAAGAAGAAGAACCCTAAATATGTTATAATACAGCTTTTTAGTGAATTTATTTATTTGGGGTACTTTGAACACTTTAATATGTTTCCTTTGATATTTACATCGAATTTTGTTATCTAAGAATCCCGAAAAAAGAATTCTATCTATTCTATATTCTATCTTCTATATAAAAGAATATAGAAAACCTAGGACCTAGTTCTCTGTTTTAAAACCAAAATGTTGAAAAATTCAATACCCATAAACTCTCTAGACACCTCTCAAATATTTACACTAAAGCCCAATACTGTAGGGCTGTAGATGTCAACATCTGGAAAATTGGAAAAGTTTTCCTCTAGGCGTAAACAAATTGAACATTTATTTCATTCAGCTTTATCCCTGAATCAACTATATTGTTTTAACAAGTTAATCCAGAGCTTACAGGTTAGAGCTCGGAGATTTAATCTCGTTGAGATGCTAAATTTTATTACTATGCCCGAATGCTGCATAGTTGAGAGTTTAGAATATTCATTTTGAATTGTGAAAACTTAAAATTAAGGGTACAGAATTTAAACTATTTCATGTTGATTTTGATCATATTTTCTTAACAGACAGGGTAAGTCTTAAATAGGTGCCAATAATTTCAGGACTGGTAGATCTCGATAAAAGAAATAAATATATTTTCTCCGTTTTTTCAAATAATTTGAAAAATAGACTAATTATTTTACTTTAAAAATTTGAAATTTTTTTTATTATTAAATTTTGAGAACCACTGGATTTTTTTTGTTCCTCTGAATTAATCCTACTACCTATCTGTCTTATTATTATGATCAAGATATACATATTCTGCAAATCAAAATAAGTAAAAAAGTTCGTATAAATGTATGTCCTAAAACGCTTAGTTTCAGAAGAATAGGTCTTTAGAATAGGTCCTGAAAGTGACGTCGGAAAACTCTTTATTGCCCAACATTGTAACTACGTTGTCCGAATCACCTAAAGTTCGCTTAAGCAAAAAAGGTTACAAGACAACGTTTATTCGACGTCGCAGAAGCTTTTACTTTGTTGTAGTACTAGTTCAACGTCGGTACAACGTTACAACAACGTTTATATTTATTTTAATATCCAAGGTACGGAGCTAACTATTTTTTGTAACTAATCCAACGTTGTGTTTAGTAAACATGTGGTCGCAAGTCCTGAAAATGCTACTTGGGTAATCATAGTTTCTCAATATACAGGGTGGTCCGAACTGTATTCCGGAAACTTTGGCAGCATATTATGCAGACAAAAATAAGTAAAAAAAGTTCTTATAAATGTATGTCCTAAAACGCTTAGTTTCAGAGATACAGGGTGTAGAAGTTCCATTTTTATTTCGATTTTTTCCAAATAATTTCTGAAGTAAGGTCAATATTTGGATGAAAATTGGTGCCTGGGAGTTTTTCGATATGAGAAATTTGCTTTTGATGTCAATATGACTCCTACTTGTAGAGGGCGCCACCTACATATTTTTTTAACTGGTTTGAAGAGTAATAACTTTTCGTCTGTACCTGTATATAACTACTGAGTAAAAGAATATACATTTACGACGTTTTTTACGTGAAAAAGGTCTCTTGGTAAAAACCGCCACGAGCAATGGTTTTCGAGATATTTGGAATAGAAATTATCAATACCTGTCATCATTGACATAAATTAAACATGTTCACTAAATATATAGTTATTAGACTCAAATCATAAATTTGAAATGTTCTTGTGCCAAATGTTCAACAGAAACTGTTTTATCATTAATTTTTCTATATTACAGAAAAAATTATGATTAATTTAAAAAAATAAAAATTTCCCAAATTTATTATTATTTAGTGTTTATTTTTCGTCAATATTGACATGTATTTACTATTTCCATTCTAAATATCTTAAGAACCGTTGTTCGTAGCGATTTTTACAAAGAGATATTTTTTACGTAAAAAATCACAGAGATGTATATTTTTTCACTCGGTAGTTTTATACAGGTACGGACAAAAAGTTATTACGCTTCAAAACAGTTAAAACACACGTAGGTGGCGCCCTCTACTAGCAGGAGTCATATTGATTTCAAAATCAAATTTTTCACATCAAAAAACTCCCAGACACCAATTTTCATCCAAATATTAACGTTATTTCAGAAATTATTCAGAAAAAATCGAAATAAAATAAAACTTCAACACCCTGTATCTCTGAAACTAAGCATTTTAGGACAGACATTTATACGAATTTTTTTACTTATTTTTATCTGCAGAATATACCTACTGCCGAAATTTCCGGAATACTGTTCGGACCACTATCTATATTTTTTAATCTCATAGACCATGGATCTAACCTACATGCTCAGTACAATTAGATGTACTGAACAAAAAGAGAATTTAGTATTTCCCTATGCGCATGAATTATTCATTCTTGAACCTTAGAAACTAAACCCCATTTAATTACCATTAAAACAAAAAATAACCACAAATTACTACTAGTTAAATATATTTGTTTATATTACAAAATAATATGTATTAATTAAATTAATTACTTTGATATTATAAAACCGTATATGTATAAATACTCCTTAGAATACAAATAAGCAACTAAATTAAAGAAATAGCAATAAACTCCAAAGCGGATTATGTATTAAACGACATTTTCAAAGTTCAAATGTCAAAAGGGCAATTAGTATCATAGCTCATAGCGTTCCGGATGTAGAGTCCTTTAATGTATATGGCCTATTTTCTGTTGAAATCTGTATTGTACAGAAAATGACATTTTGAGGATTATGGAATGTCGAGAAAGTACTTGATGGAAAGAAATGAAAATTAAAAATGTATTATCCATTTCATAAAATATATCAAATTTTTTGAGTTGTATTATTACTCATTTTTAAATAACTTTGCCCATCAAACAATTATTATCTTTAAAAACGATTTATATCTATAATTTGTTGTCAAAAACGTTTCATAAAACTATTACTAGTTTTTGTAATTTTTAAAATTATTTTAAATATATTTTACAGTATAATTATTTTCTTACTAATAATCTTGTTCTTCTAAGATTATTTTGTATTTGATATCATTAATTGTAATGAAGTTTATTAGATATTATACGATTTCTCATTCTGAATACATATTGTTGCATTTTTGCAAATATGTTCAATCGTTATAAATATAAATTTCGATCTTTTTCAGTTATTTGACATTTTTTTTCGCCAGTTAGTCATGTTAAGGATCACCTGAATTATGTGTATAGAATAGAACAGACACGTGTCTTTTGTATCCTTTCAATTTTGCCATTACTGCTGATCAAATTATTTTTTATTTTTCAAAACTTAAGTAGATATTTTCATATTACAGTTGCCTAGAAACCGAGTACATACCAAATACAAAAAGCTTTCTTACTAATATAAAATACGGTTCATACCATATACAGGGTGGTCCGAACTGTATTCCGGAAACTTCAGCAGTATATTCTGGAGATAAAAACAAGTAAAAAAGTTCGTATAAATGTGTCTCCTAAAATGCTTAGATTCGGAGATATAGGGTGTAGAAATTTCATTTTATTTCGATTTTTTTCAAATAATTTTTGAAGTAACGTTAATTTTTGGACGAAAATTGGTGTCTGGAAGTTTTTTGACATGAGAAATTTGATTTTGATCTCAATAAGACTCCTATTTGTAGTTTGTTTGATCTCAATAAGACTCCTAACTGTTTTGAAGAGTAATTTTCGTCCGTACCTGTATAAAACTACTAATTAAAAAATATGCATTTACGACATTTTTAACGTAACAAATGTCTCTTGGTAAAAATCGCTACGAATAGTATTTCTCGAGATATTTGGAATTGAAATTATCAATGCCTGTCATCATTGACATAAATTAAACATGCCAACTAAATAGTTATTAGACTGAAATCATAAATTTGATTTTTTTTGTGCCAAAAGTTCAACAGAAATTATTTTATTACCTTTTTTTCGCAGAAAAATTTATGATTAATTTAAACAATTAAAAATTTCTTAAATTTATTATTTCAGCCAAATAAATATCTACTTAACGCCTGTTTATTTTTTGTTAGTAATGACATGTATTGACTATTCCCATTCTAAATATCTTGAGAACTGTTGCTCGTAGCGATTTTTACCAAGAGACATTTTTTATGTAAGAGGTTACGGAAATGTATATTTTTTCACTCAGTAGTTTTATACAGGCACAGACGAAAAGTTATTGCTCTTGAAAACAGTAAAAATATATGTAGGTGGCGCCCCCTACAAATTGGTGCCATATTGACATCAAAATCAAATTTCTCATATCAAAAAACTCCCAGACACCAATTTTCATCCAAATATTGACGTTACTTCAGAAATGATTTCGAAAATATCGAAACAAAAATGAAATTTCTACATCCTGTATCTCCGAAACTAAGCATTTTAAGACATACAGTTATACGAACTTTTTTACTCGTTTTTATCTGCAGAATATGCTGCCGAAGTTTCCGGAATACAGTTCGGACCACCCTGTATATCGTATTTTTTCAAATATATTTTTTTAAATATAATTTTAGGTTCATAAAAATAAAGTATATCCACGACTATTTAATTTAGTAGAATGTTACATGTATTGACAGTAATACCCGGAAAATAATAATAAGATAAAAATAATGCCGGGACCTCATTAGTCAACACGCCACGCCACGCCATGCTACCCCACGTCATGAAGATCTGTGCGTATGTTTTTCCATTTATTTACATGTATTGCGTACACACTAGGCCACCCCACGCTATAACACGTGTGATGGGCCATTCGTCTGTCCCAGATCTCATGTGTACACTCTTTACCACATCGTGGGCCCACGTGAACCCACGTGTTGTGACGTGGGATAGCGTGGCGTGGCGGCGTGTGGCCTATTGGGGTCCCGACTTATATAAGCCACATATTTGCTTTCAGAAACTTCTTCGTCCTGTCACAAAGTATATTTTTAAATAAACTAATATAACATTTCTTTTTTAGAGATAAATGATAAACCGAACATGGACAATGAAAAAGAATAATCTTAAACGATGACGAGGAATGGTTCTTAAAAATCAGAAGTTGTAGTCAGTTAATTGAAAATGTCAATCAATCCTGATTTATGTCCTATACTGAAATACAAAATCTCGTTTTTATCTGAAAAAATAAAGAAGTTATAGGGGGTGAGTCAATTTTAAACACCCGGTATTTGTAATAAGTATTGTATAAAGGATTATAAAATTGAAAAAATCCACTATAAAACATCGAAATTTCGGAAAAGCAGAATACAAAAAAATCCTGATTTATTTCATCGAGTGCATCATTACAGGAAAGCCAACACAGATTCCGTATAAGACAAATACGGTTATCTGCTGACAAGAATGGCAGGGACGTCGGTCCCGAAAGACAAGTGCTCCGAGTAAGACCTTTCGAAAGAATGTTCGAGAAGTTGCTGACTGAGAACGGGGTCAAGTGGGGCGCGGAGGTCTTGTTAAGAGACGAAATCCTACCCCAGCGGCAAAACTTTTCAACTTTTCCTACCTTACTATCCTGTTTCGTGACAGCGGCGTACATTATGTTTTTTTTATGAAAATACCGTTAAAACTATATTTATTTTTCTTCAGTACTCTTTATTTTGTTAATGACGCTTATTGCCGGTTGGCTATAAGGAGGTTGTGATTTTTTTCCACAGCAACTTTTAAAATTGCCTTATATCTATCAAAAATAGTACTTTAATTTTAACTCGCGATTTCATCGCAATAGTACTTTAATTTTAACTCGCGATTTCATCGCTCGTGAATTAATCTTTTCGGTCGACGATAAAATACCATTTTATCGTCTTGTATATAACTATTAAATGGTGTAGTTTCAAAATTAGTAAACAAAAAATACTATTGTTGGCGTCCCCTGGAAACGTCTTCTTTTAGATGGCCAATCCTTCCACCACCGGACCGAAGTGTACGAACCAACATGAGAAATAATCATCAAGGGTTCTTCTCAGAACCGACCTTGACGATGGCGTCCATAAATATAGAGGGTATTACGAATAGCAAACAGGAATTATTATCCGATTTTTGCAGAATTAATAAATGCGATGTTCTGTGTATTCAGGAGACACACAGGAACCACACACAAAAACAACCTAATATCCCTGGCATGCGATTGGCCATTGAACTACCTCATAACAAACATGGGAGTGCAATCTTTGTCAAACCTGACAAAGTAATTACATCAGTTGGGTCATCAAACACAAATAACATCGAAATATTAACAGTGGAAATTGGAAATTACACTGTCACTTCCGTCTACAAGCCCCCGGCAGAAACCTTTATCTTTACACCACCATTGAATTTCGATTCTCAGAAGGTTAAATTCGTCTTGGGTGACTTTAATAGCCATAGCCCAGCCTGGGGATATACAGATTCCGACACGAACGGAAGCCTGGTCGAAGAATGGGCAGAATCATGTGATCTTACCCTTATACACGATAATAAACTTCCACATTCTTTCCACAGCAACATCTGGAAACGTGGATATAACCCCGATATATGTTTCACTAGCCTCGCATTGGAAGGGCAGTGTATTAAAAGAGTATACCATCCCGTGCCTAAAACTCAGCACAAACCAATAGGAATTGACGTATACGCAGCCGTCAGATCACCAAATATTCCATTTAGGCGTCGGTTTAATTTCAAAAAAGCCAACTGGCAGAATTTCTCTAGTGAATTGGATTCAGCTATTAGTGAACTGGAGCCCATACCAAAGAACTACGAACGATTTATTGATCTAGTGAGGCTAGTCTCAAGACATACAATACCAAGGGGTTGCAGAGAACAATATATTCCTGGTCTTTCTAACGATTCTAGAGAACTGTTAACCAGGTACAAAGAACTCTTTGAGAAGGATCCTTTTAGTGAAGACACGCTAGAATGTGGCTCAATGTTAATGCAAGAACTGAGTAATTCCAGACAGCAAAGATGGATAGACAAGATAGAGCAAATTGATATGACTCACAGTAGTAAGATCGCATGGAATTTCCTAAAAAAACTTGATGGCGACCCAATTGAAAGGAAACAAATCGGTAACATCAAACCTGACCAGATTGCCCACCAGCTGCTGAAGAATGGAAAGCCCGAAAAGAGAACTAGAATACCAAGATTAGAGAGAGATCGAGCAAACGAGATTAACATCCTGGAGAATCCCTACAGTTTAAAAGAACTCAATTACGCTTTAAACAATATGAAAAACGGAAAGGCAGCAGGCGTAGACGATTTGTGTACCGAGCAGATTAAAAACTTCGGCCCAGCAACAAAAATGTGGGTTTTGAAATTTTTTCAAGAATGTACCGACAGCCACAAAATCCCGAAATCTTGGCGAAAATCTAAAGTTGTAGCACTGCTGAAACCGGCTAAAGATCCAGGACTGGCCAGTAGCTACAGACCGATCTCCCTGTTGTGTCATTTGTACAAAGTTTACGAGCGAATGATTCTCAGACGCATGGAGAAAATCGTAGAATCGAAACTTATTCCTCAGCAAGCGGGCTTTAGGCCGGGAAAATCATGCACTGGGCAGGTCTTGGCTCTTACAGAGCATATCGAGAGGGGATACGAGGAGAAGCTGATCACTGGAGTCGCTCTTGTCGATTTAACCGCCGCATATGATACCATCATTCATAAACACCTCCTAACTAAAATATATGCTACAATTAAGGATTATAACCTGGTAAAAGTGATCGAGACAATGATGCAGAACCGACGCTTTTGTGTCACTCTGAACAATAGTAAGAGCAGATGGAGAACTCAAAGGAATGGGCTGCCCCAAGGAAGCGTCCTGGCGCCAATGCTATTTAATATATATACCAACGATCAACCTCTCCCTGCCTACTCAAAACATTTTCTTTATGCTGACGACCTGGCAATAGCTGTACAAGATACCAGCTTTCACAGCGTCGAACAAAAACTGGAAGGTGCACTTAACACAATGGCTAGTTACTACGACCGGAACTCACTTAAACCCAACCCTTCCAAGACGCAGGTTTCCGCTTTCCACCTACGCAATAGAGACGCTGCAACAAAGCTTAATATCTTGTGGAGAGGTAGTTTGCTGGAGCATACAGAAAAGCCGAAGTATCTCGGAGTGATACTAGACAGGACCTTGACATATAGGTACCACTGTCAGAAAACTCGCCAGAAAGTCAGCGCTAGAAATAACATTTTGAGAAGGCTAACTGGAAGCAAGTGGGGCGCAAATCCATCTGTCTTAAAAACAACTGCACGGGCTTTATGTTTTTCAACGGGAGAATATGCCTGTCCTGTATGGAATAGATCGAGCCATGCCAAACAAGTTGATGTTGCTTTAAATGAAACGTGCCGAATAACAACAGGGTGTATGAAAGCAACAAGCTTATTTCAACTTTACAGAGCCTCCGGATTTGCAGCTCCCTCACAGCGGCGCAAAGCGGCTGAACACACTGAAAAGTTTAAACAGATGTTCGACGAGCGCCATCCGCTTTTTGGCGAGTTCCAAGGATCAAGCAGACTCCGATCTCGGAAAAACTTTTTAAAAACTGTTCAAGAAGATCCACCGCTTGATTATCCTCTTAGAGAAGAAGATTCTGCAGGCCAACATCTTGATTGGGTCACGTGGAAGTCCCTAAACCGCATCAGAACAGGAGTAGCGCCTGTTAAAACCAACAAAGCGAAATGGGGACTTACACGGATGAAGACACAAAATGTGAATGCGGCGAAATCCAAAATATGGAGCATCTGCTGTCATGCATAAGATGCCCTCATACATGTACCCTTGAAAATTTATGGAACGCCGATGAAAATGCTTTAGACGTCGCCCGGTACTGGGCTAAAGAATTTTAAATTATAATTGTACATTATGTACCTATATGGTCCGGATACGAAAAAGAAAGAAAAAGAAAGGTGTAGTTTAAAATTCGAGATAAAATAATTTTTTGGAAATAGAGTTGTGTGTTCCTTCTTATTCAATCTCTTAATGGACATCGTCATAGAAAACATGACCTCGATGAATATCGGTTATCGAATGGGACACAACAGAGTTATCATAGTGTGTTACTCTGATGATGCAGCCATTACCGCGCAGACTAAGGACGATATGCAGAAATAGCTTCATAAATTCTATCAAGTAAGCCGAGAATTAAATATGATTATCTCTACAGAAAAAAAACTAAATGCTTAACTTTCTCTAAAGAGCCGATAAGATGCAAACTGGTAGTAGAAAACAAAATTATTCAATCTATCACAGTTCAGATACCTAGGAATAGATATGTCACACTACCATGATCCAGAGAAAGATCCGCAAAGCCAGATAAACAGAGCAACGGCCATGTCAAGATGTCTGAGGCAAATAGTGTGGACAAACCCCTTCTTGCGAACAGAAAACAAAATTAAAATTTGTAAGATCTGCATCAGACCAATAATGACATATAGAATAGAATAGACAAACAAGACCAAAAGCATGTTAAGAGTCGCTGAAATGAAGAACCTAAGAACCATAATGGGGAAGACTAGAAGAGACAGAATTAGAAACACAAATATCAGACAACAATGTGGAATACAGGACGTAGTGAGATGGGATAGGCAAAGAAAAAGACAAGGGTTCGCACACGTAAAATGCATGGAAGAAAACAGGCTACCATGCATAGCTCTTGAAGGGAAACCCATGGGTAAGAGACAGCCGGTAAGACTTCCAAAAAGATGGAAAAACAGTTGGCAGTCCATCTCCCAAGAACTCCTACAGAAGCAACCTTATAATTAACAGATCGACTAGATACCAAATAAGTAAAAGAAGAAGAAGAAGAGTTTTATCATTTTTAATCTTTCTCTAATTAGGGTTTACACCTTCGGTGAATAGCCAATAACCAAAATTTGACGATGAACGATTTGATTACCCGTTTTAAACTAGCCGCCTATGTTAAAAAGTAAAATAATGCATTTTTTATCTTCTTTATGAAAATAAGTGTAAAATATGTTATATTTTTTAGAAAGCTCATAACAGGGCAAATAAAACAGAATATAATCCCATTTAGAAAAACAAGTTTGGGTCATATTTCGAAACTGACAGCTCCCGGCAAAAATCTAGTTACGCCACTGAATTCTACGTGAAAAACTCTATGGGACTCAGTTTTCACCTTTTTAATAAGTCATATGATAATCGAGATACAAAGGGGTCGAGAAAAATACAACATTTTCAACTCGGCCCTGCATTTCAGAGGGCAGACATCACACAATGTCTCATATGTCTCATTTTGTCTAATGTCTCATATGTCTCATTTTAGACTAATTTCTTCCTAAAGATGCTCCAGGCAGATTTGTCTCATGAAAAAGTTGCAGTGTTTGCAAAACCGCCTCTTTGTAGTCTCTACTCATAAACGAAAAACCCTGCAAATAGTGGAGTGCCCAGAGACTTTTACCTCGGAATTCAATTACTGTGAATGTATTAATTCGAAACCTTCTGTATTGTGTTTTATAGATAAAATACTAAAATGTTTACCCTCGTTGCTTTTAATTTTTTATTTCAGTAATTTTAGTAAATTCTTAATTATTTCCTTCTTAATATTTTGATTTTTTTAATTCTTTTTCTAAGTAAATTTATTGAAATAAATAAATCTAATGCATATTATGCACCTATTCTGCTTATATTCTAATCATTGAAATTTTGATTGAAATCGAATTATACAGGGTGGCGCGTCATATGCGACGCGGTTTTTGCAAAGAGAACAAAAGTTTGTATTGAAGGGAAATTTTCTGAGCTTATGTAAGTCAACTTACAGTATTTTCTAAAATTATGTAGAGTTCTACAGGGTGTCCCCAAAAAAAGTTACACATCAAAGTTATGTTTTTTGTAATGGAACACCCGATATATTAATTGATTTTTGGATTCTAGTAAAAAAATAAAGGTTTGTTTCATTAAAAAATTATATGACTAAAATGTATAGTTTTTGAAATACATCCACCGGTACGAAAAATGGACATCTTAAAACTTTGATGTATTTTAAAGGTTAATATATTTTATTTTAATGGGCCGATTTTGATGATTTTTTAAGCAGTGTGTTGCCAAATTATTTGACTTCTTAGTACCTTTTTCTAAATTAAAAATGAAACTCCCGATCTGTCAATTATACGAGGGAAAACAAAATGTTGATATTTTTGATGAAAGTTTGAAAAACCCTGTGAAATACGTTAAAACAGCAAGAAATTTAAAAATTATTTTATCATCATTAGCTTTATTTTTGTTGGAAATATTCGGTTTTATAGAAGGCACTAACATTCCTCGTAATTTTTACATTAAGACCATGCCTTTGCTTTTGGGCCTAGTCAACACATCTAGTAAGTTCTGGTCCCGAGACAGGCCTTGTTGGCATAAGATTTGCTTCATTTAATCTTCTTCTGTAGTCCGTTAGTTAATATGTACGGTTCTTAAGTGCAATTCATTAGCAATTTGAAAAGCTGGCAAACGGCGGTTGACGTCTAGTCCCGGTCAACCAGATTGACGTGTCTAGTTGAATTGTCTAGTTGTCTAGAATTGTCTAGTTGTCTAGAATTGTCTAGTCCCGGTCAACCAGATTGACAACCAGATGACGGTCAACCAGATTGACGTCCTCATGGACGTGGTCATAATTCAAAAACCACTTAGTATACTCTATGGTATTAAGGTATTTTTGGAACCAGAATTTTATAGCAAAATTCACTAAACTCGCATAAATAAATGATATATATTTGACTCACCCAGTATATCTATAAAAATATTTTTGAAATGTGAACTACCATTAAACATAATATATATTTTGTAAAAGGTTTGGAGTGAAAATCTCAAATAGGAATCCTGATACAGAGCCTTTCCGGGAAAACGGAGCCATCTTGTATGTATGCATTTGTATATGTGGGTGTTTATTTAAATACTAAAGTGAAAGCAACAAATTTAAATTGGTAAACTTTGTAATATATCTTATTAACAATACAATGCAAAAAGTTTTATAAAAATTCGTTCACAGTAAATGAATTCCGAGGTTTGTATCTCATTAGCGCTGAAAGCACTCCACTAAAAACACACGAAAATGGGGCACGCTGTACAATATAATAATTTTGTTAAAATAAAAAAGTAGAGTCTCGCATTGCAGAAGTATGTAGAGTAGTAAGCGCTATTCAATATTTAATTTAGAATCTCGTCCATTTCACGAAGAATATAATATTCAGGTATATAATATAATGCGTTTATAGTACCCTATAGCAGTTTACAACGGCAGTTTTAATTTCATTAAACTGTAAAAGCATAGCATAAAAATATATATGGCTTGATAAATTAACAAAATTCCAACCTGCACTTGCTCATTCTACGAATTAAACTTTTTAAACGTCAAATATTCGAACGAATGAGTTATTTTTCAAATATTCTTATAAATTTTTACCATATTAACAGCATTTTATTTAATTATTTTTATAAAATAGCTTTTTTTCAAACGTCACAAAAGTACTAATTTTTGCGACGTGATCGACAATATAAAAACAATGACAATATAAAATAAAAGGACAATATAAAAAGTAAGTAATTTTAGGTAGCATTTAGTTTCAGCTTAAGTCATTTTAACGCCTAGGCATAAAAATAAAGCACCTTTAGGCCTAAGCTTGGCCTAAGCACGAAAGTACGAAAATATCATAGATAAATGAAACAAGTTTAGATTGGAAAGTGCCCATAAGGACAATGTAAACACTATTTGGCGCTATTCTTGCAACGGTCGCGACCCAAAACTTTTGAAAATTTCGGAGCGGTTCGGCTTTTTCCGGAAGTATATCGCCAAATATTGTTTATTCAAATTTATTATTATTTTCGTTTAATTTTATAAATAAAAGACAGTGTGTTGCATACAAGAACCTTTATTTTATATAAGGACGCATGTATGAAATACCTATGAAACATTGGAAACCGACGTTATGCCACAATCCACGATGGTTTTTGCAGTTCACAGTTCACAGTTCACAGCACAGCTTTTTAAGTTTTTAATGCCACTTTTTCACAATTATCACCGGTTGGAGTAAATAAAACTTGAATTAAACTCACAAGATAGCAATTATTACTTTGAAAATGGACGCTATAAACACTTTTCGGAATTTCTTTAATGAGAGCGGTTTAGATTTTGAAAGATTATTATGATTTTTGAAGACTCTGACTTTGACAAGAGAAAATTATTTCTGTTTTTGTTTGTCGTTGTTCTTAGCGACCGCTATAGCAGCGCCAAATCGCGTATAACGGTCGCGACCCAAAATAATTTCGCGACCCAAAATTTTTACGGGCTTTCCAATCTAAACTTGTTGCATTTATCTATGGAAAATATGTTGTTAAACTGACATAAAGTGTCAAATTTAACGAGCGTAACCATAGTTTCTCGATATACAGGGTGATCCGAACTGTATTCCGGAAACTTTGGCAGCATATTATGCAGACAAAAATAAGTAAAAAAGTTCTTATAAATGTATGTCCTAAAATGCTTAGTTTCAGAGATACAGGGTGTAGAAGTTTTATTTTTATTTCGATTTTTTCCAAATAATTCCTGAAGTAAGGTCAATATTTGGATGAAAATTGGTGTCTATATGACTCCTACTGGTAAAGGGCGCCACCTACATGTGTTTTAACTATTTTGAAGCGTAATAACTTTTTGTCCGTGCCTGTATAAAATTACCGAGGGAAAAAATATACATCTCTGTGATTTTTTACGTAAAAAATATCTCTTTGTAAAAATCGCTACGGGCAACCGTTCTCAAGATATTTAGAATGGAAATAGTCAATACATGTCATTATTGACGAAAACGAAAACGTTGAGTAGATAGTTATTTCACTGAAATAATACATTTGAGAAATTTTTAATTTTTTAAATTAATCATAAATTTTTCTGCAAAAAAATGCCGTTTCTGTTGAACTTTTGGCACAGAACCTTTCAAATTTATGATCTCAGTCTAATAACTATATTTAGTCATAATGTTTAATTTATGTCAATGATGACAGAGGTATTGCAAATTTCGATTCCAAATATCCCGAAAACCAATACTCGTAGCGATTTTTACCAAGAGACGTTTTTTACGTAAAAAAAGTCGTAAATGTATATTGTTTTATTCAGTAGTTTTATACAAGTACCAAACGAAAGTTATTATGTAAACAATTAAAACATGTAGATGGCGCCAAGTAGGAGGTAGAATCTAGATATATAAAGTACCGCGATTGGTTTGTTCAATGTTTTTGGCGCCAAAATGGCGGATTTTTGGGGTATTTCTGGAAAAACTGTAGTGGTGGGACTGTTTAAATGTCACATTTGTCTGAATTTGTCATGTCAAATGTTGAGAAGCTGTCAATTTCGGGATAAAAATATTTATCCACATATTTTGCAAGATTGCCTAATTTAGGCATCCTAGAGTCTAGCTTGTGCCGCCCTCTATATTCTAAATAAACGAGGGAGTGGATAAAGTATCGGTAATATGTCGATGTATATTTAAATTTAGTTTTATATGTACCTTCCTTATGTCCCATTTTAATTAAGTTTTTTTTATAAAAAGAAAAGCAGCACCGAACTGTCTGACTGAACAGAACAATGAAGTGAAAATTTAAGATTTAAGGTTATGGTTCAATACAGTTACAAAAAGGTAGTGGCTCGACGTCCTACCAACGTAAGAATAAGGAAATCTAAACAACGTTGGATTTTAAACAGACGACGTTTGCATAACGTTGGAATAGATCCTGAAAGTGACGTCGGAAAACTCTTTATTGCCCAACATTGTAACTACGTTGTCCGAATCACCTAAAGTTCGTTTAAGCAAAAAAGGTTACAAGACAACGTTTATTCGACGTCGCAGAAGCTTTTACTTTGTTGTAGTACTAGTTCAACGTCGGTACAACGTTACAACAACGTTTAGATTTATTTTAGTACTCAAGGTACGGAGCTAACTCTTTTTTGTAACTAATCCAACGTTGTGTTTAGTAAACATGTGGTCGCAAGTCCTGAAAATGCTACTTGGGTAATCATAGTTTCTCAAAATACAGGGTGGTCCGAACTGTATTCCGGAAACTTTGGCAGCCTATTATGCAGACAAAAATAAGTAAAAAAGTTCTTATAAATGTATGTCCTAAAACGCTTAGTTTCAGAGATACAGGGTGTAGAAGTTCCATCTTTATTTCGATTTTTTCCAAATAATTTCTGAAGTAAGGTCAATATTTGGATGAAAATTGGTGTCTAGAAGGTTTTTGACATGAGAAATTTGATTTTGATGTTAATATGACTCCTACTGGTAGGGGGCGTCACCTGCATGTGTTTTAACTATTTTGAAGCGTAATAACTTTTTGTCCGTGCCTGTATAAAACTACCGAGGGAAAAAATATACATCTCCGTGACTTTTTACGTAAAAAAATATCTCTTTGTAAAAATCGCTACGGGCAACCGTTCTCAAGATATTTAGAATGGAAATAGTCAATACATGTCATTATTGACGAAATATAAACACGTTGAGCACCTAGATAGTTATTTCACTGAAATAATAAATTTGGGAAATTTTAATTTTTTTAAGTTAATCATTTCTGCAAAAAATAATCATAAAACAGTTTCTGTTGAACTTTTGGCACAGAAACTTTCAAATTTATGATCTCAGTCTAATAACTATATTTATTCATCATGTCATCATGTTTAATTTATGTCAATGATGACAGGTATTGATAATTTCGATTCCAAATATCCCGAAAACCAATACTCGTAGCGATTTTTACCAAGAGACATTTTTTACGTAAAAAAAGTCGTAAATGTATATTGTTTTACTCAGTAGTTTTATACAGGTACCGACGAAAAGTTATTACTCTTCAAACCAGTTAAAAAATATGTAGGTGGCGCCCTCTACTAGTAGGAGGCATATTCACATCAAAATCAAATTTCTCGTGTCAAAAAACTCCCAGACACCAATTTTCATCCAAATATTGACGTTACAGCAGAAATTATTTGGAAAATATCGAAATAAATCTCCGAAACTAAGCATTTTAGGACATACATTTATACGAACTTTTTTACTTATTTTTATCTGCAGAATATGCTGCCAAAGTTTCCGGAATACAGTTCGGACCACCCTGTATACCTACATACAAGGTATGACTTTTAAATCTTTTTATATTATTTCGAACGTTTGAAATTGCTTAAATAATTATTTGTGGCGTTTGAAAAAAAAGGCATGTTTTATTCGCAGTAAAAATGGCTTTTTGCGCCTCGGCTCTATGTCAAACGTACAGCTTCGCCACAGAAAGTGTCATTTTTACTCCTAATAAAACAATATATTATCTGACAAACGAATCAAAAACAGCGGAAGGAATTCGGGCAAAAAAAGTCGATGTTGTCACGTTTAATTATAGAAAAGCAAAGTTGCTCGATATTACCTATAAATTGAATATATTTTAGTTCATTTCAGCATACATAATTATATATATGCTAATATGTTGACGTAGTTCTTATTGTAATAATGTATACTTATCTAATTAACAGTTTTCGTTCATTCTGCCTATTATAAAAGGTAAAGTATTTCCTTAAGATAATGTCCGCTTAGGGTAAGCTGGCAACGCTGACAAAATTCATCATGGCATCCCGGATTCAACCAGTCTGATTGGTCGAGATTCTCGCACGTCTTGCCGCCGTTACCCCCAACTTTATGCCCCTCTCTAGGAATAGTAGAAACTAAGGTAGAAACTAAGGTAGAAACAGTCACTACTATTGAAAAATCCAGTGGCGGGGTTATATTGTATTGTGTTTTATATCTTTAACTTGATTTGTGTTTATTGTAATTAGTACACACGCTTTAACAAATATTACTATATTTGGCAAATGACTAAACAAAATGTAGGTACATTTAAAGTAAAATAATATTATAAACTTTACTGGAAAATATTATAAAAATTCCTGATATATTTTTATGAAACACCGCAAGCTCGTGGATATTTTATGAATGAAATCGGTCATGATTTTAGAAAATTGCGATCCCCTCACCGTTGCCCCGTTGTTTCAGATTCGTTTGTCAGACTTGTATGTACTATTGTGTCACAGATTAATTTATATCACTATATAAAAAATAACTAATAATATATTATTTAATTTTATTATCATTCCGATAATACGTAAATATATTGCGCCTTCACCATTTTGTCAAGATCAACATTTATTGATAACGTAAACAATATGTACGAATATTTTATATTTAATCCACATGCACACAAAATCGACAATATAAAAATGGAAATATTAAAAAAAAACAACACAATTTTATACAAGAAAAAGACTGAAATAAAGAAAAGAGTATACCAAGCTAGGCAGTAGAGAGTCTGCTAAAAACTAAACAAAATTTGCATGCATCAAAAACTAATGTTTACTATAGGTTCTACAAAATTTGAAATGAAAAAAAACAGCAAATTTTTTAAAAAAGTACATACGATCGATCCAGTATATTTTCTGGTTCCTTGAATCTGAAAAAATATCAGATCATTCTTTAAACAAAAATATCGAATGAAGAGATATATTTATCTTGTATTGAATATGATTTTGAAATAATTGGTGGAAATGTGATGAAGTGTCATTATAAATTTTTGTAATCCTGATAGTATGTTTTAGTTTTTATGTTTTTTTTTATTTTATAGAAAATAAATTTTGTGGTAAACTCATAGATATATTTTTTTAAAAACAAAATAATATAATGCGGAAGATACAAAATAAAAGAAAGTTAGTGATATCTAAAATAATTAAAGGTTCAATAAGAAAGGTAGAAAAAGTGTTAGTTAAAATAAGTAAAACAGAAACTGTTTTTTTTGAAACTGTGCTAGTAATATTTCTATATCTAATAACTTGTATTGATTTTTGGTAATTAAAATTTAGATAATTTAATTTATAAAAATATTTTAGAAACCTATTGATGCGCCATCTGTTAGTCAGTGTTCGAAGCTTTACGAGAGAGCAAATAGAGAAAATCTCAAATTTATTGATCATGAAAAGGAAATTTTCAGAAGTTCCATGATAGATGGCGCTTGTTACAAATTTTTAATTTTAGCATTTTTAACTAATTTTGTTAACATATTTTTTTCTATATTTAATTTTACTATTTTCTCTAAATATAATGACGTTAAAGTTAAATTATTAATAAGAATTCTAGGATATCTATAAAAATGTTGGTGATTAATGCAACTAACCATACATTTCGAAAAATGGATATGTGGGTATGTGTAAATAAGCCATAAAAATGTAATATTTGTAGTAATGGCCTAGTTAAGAACGTGTGGATAATGTAGAATGTTAATAATATTTATATATAAATAAATTTTTATAGAGGGAAATTTTTTAGGCAAAAGATACTTTAATCAAAATGGTAGTTACTATCTCAATAACTGCCGCTAATAAAGAAAGCTGAGATTTTGTATATTTATTGTATATTGTATAGTAGAATAAAATGTATTTTCCGTATATCTAAATGAAAACATGATAGAACTACAACATAGTAGAATAATGTCACCATCGGAATTTTAAGTAAATTTACTGAGAAAATTAAACAAATATAATTAGCAAGATGAAACTAATCCTTTGTCTCAATGTCACGATCGTATATGCAAATACGTGTGCTACAATAATGTTTTATTGCTAATTTACATTGGAGAATAAAAAAAATAAAATATTTATATACCTAATCGCATAATCCTCAGATAAACTTTTTAGTGAAAGAAATATGGTTGTTTGAATGAGTATGAACTATACAGGGTGAGTCTTAAATAAGTGCAAATATTTTCAAGAAAAGAAACATATTTTCTCTTTACCATTTTTCAAATAAGTCCAAAATAACCGAGTTATTTAAGTTTGAAAATTTAAAAAAAATTGACTTTTTTTGGAAAAATTTTGAGAGCCACCGGCTTTTTTCTCTATTTGCATCCCTTTTAGTGCCGTAACCATAGAGTAAAGTTGTAACTATGGTATTATTAGAGATTAAGAAATTATACCGTGGGAAAATTTGCGGTGAACAGGCAGTTCTAAAAAGTTTTCGAAAAATGTACAGGGAAATTTAAAAGAAAAGCACGATTTTCAACATCTTTTTTTGCGAAAAAAAAATCATAGACGTGTTCCTGAGGTCGAAATATACCACCTCTGAAAATATTTGCACTATTTAACACCTGTATACCTACACGGAATAATGCAGATGTGTGTAGATCGGAATAAAATACCTAATGAATGGAAGTTAGCCTATATCACTTCTATGTATAAAAAAGGGAACAGAAAAGACCCGAACCCGAATAACTACAGAGGTCTTAGTGTGAATTGCACCTTCAGCAGACTTTTTACAAAAATAATTAGGAATAAGTTAGAAATATCTACTTACAACAAAATCAGTGAAGAGCAGAGTGGCTTTACTGCAGGGCGTTCATGTATAGATAATCTATTTACTATCCAACAACTGATAGAAAAACGGAATTCACGTGAAGAAGATACACATCTAGCTTTTGTAGACCTTCAAAAAGTTTACGACTCCATCCCCAGAGTTAAACTATGGTACATACTGGAACAACTTGATGTGGATGAATGTCTCATAAATTTAATTAAGGTGCTGTACAACAACAACACAGCTCGTGTTAAGAGCGGTAACAAACTGTCTGAGGTAATTTTTACAACTAAAGGCCTTCGACAGCGATGTCCTCTTTTATTTAATCTGTATTTGGAAGTGGTTCTTAGGGACTGGAAGAAAAGGTGTGGGGGAATGGGCGTCCCTGTAGGAGATGACTGTTTGGTTACATTGAATTTTGCCAATGATCAGGTGGTCATAGCTCAAGATGCTTACGACTTTGAATTCATGATGGGCAGGTTGAATTCGGCATACACGGAATGGAACCTTACTGTGAACATTGATAAAACAGAATATCTAGTGACCAATTCAGATGATAAATTTGACATTTTTATTACTGACAATGCAAAGCTCAGACAGGTTGAATGGTTTAAATATTTGGGGGCACGTATAACCAGAAAGGGACTGGACAAATCAGAAGTATCTGCTAGAATAGAACAAGGGCGGAAGATTATAGGAGCACTGAATGGCATCTGGTGGGACAAAAACATAAGACCAAACACAAAAGTACATATTGGAAGAGCCCTAGTGGAGTCCGTAGTTTATTTATTTATCGTATGACTCATATACATGCAAAAAAACCAGACACTTAAACATAGACATAAAATAAACTACAATGTAAATGAAAACATTACAATGTAAATATAAAAAAAAAACAAGTATAATATAAAAAGACAACATAAAAAACGTATTTACGAACACTATATATTAACATCTAGATGCCCTATCCATTCCAAAGCTGATGGAGAAGCCTCCAGAAAATCACTCCAGTCATCACCATAAGCGCGTAGGTTGCACTCTCTAGTTATGTGATGGATGGTTTGGTGAGGGGATCCGCAATCACATTCTGGGGAAGGTATTTTTCCCCACTTATAAAGGGAATCCGCACATCTTCCATGGCCAGAGCGTATCCTATTCAAAGTTGACCATGTTTTCCGGTTTAGATGGGTACCCGCTGTCTGGCAATAGTTATGTTTGAACCAGGAATATAGGTGCGCATCGACCATTTCTCTCCATAACTGAAGCCACTGTTCTCGAGAATTGTAATTACTGCTTTTTAGTTGTTCAGCTGTTCGCAAAGGTGGATTCCTCGACTTAAGTCTATTCACCTGTAAAGCAGGAAGTGTTTTATGAACAGGTAGCGTTGGGGTAGCTATTATTTTATCAAATTCTCTAAGAAGAGCCCCGTTTCTGCGTAGATTTGGAGGTAGGATGTTACTCAGAACTGGAAGCCAGTAACTAGGGGTGCATCTGATTGTCCCTGTAATCAGCCGCATGGTGTTGTTCAGTTGTCTGTCTACGAGATTTGTGTGATGGCTGTTCAACCACACTGGTGCACAATACTCTGCCACACTGAATACCAGACCAAGGGCGGAGATCCGAAGTATTGTTGCTTTTGCACCCCACGAAGTACCACAAAGTTTTTGTATAATGTTGTTTCGTGTTCTGATTTTCCCAGCAACATTTTCTAGGTGTTTTCTTCGAAATGAGAGTGTACGGTCTAGAGTAATCCCCAGATATTTTGGATATTTGTTATTACTCAGAGTGGTGCTACCAAACTGGACGCTTATTTCAGTATTCGCCAGCTTGTTATTAAGATGGAAGGTAGCCACTCCTGTCTTATTTGCATTGGGTTGAAGTCTCCATTTTATAAAATAGGCATTCAAGGATGCGAGATCCTTTGTAAGCGTTTCTTGGGTTTGATATAGCGATTCATGTTCCGTTGCTATGGCTATATCGTCTGCGTAACAAAATTTTCTAGATTGCGTATCTGGTAGGTCAGAGATGTATAAGTTGAATAAGAGAGGGGCGAGAACGGAGCCTTGGGGTAAGCCGTTGTTAAGTTTTTTTTAGGTTTACTTGTGCTCTCTCCCTGAAATACTTGTATATATCGGTTACTTAGCATGTTGTTGATAACTCGAGCTATAGTTTGACAAGGAAGTACTTTAAGTAATTTATAAACCATACCATCTCTCCAGACTGTGTCGTAAGCGGCTGTTAAATCGACAAAAGCTATGGAGGTTTTAAGATTAAGTTGGAAATTTCCTTCAATGTGAGATGTAAGTGCTAGGACTTGGTCACAGCAACTGCGTTTAGGAATGAAACCTGCCTGGACCATATTCCAGTTGAACAACTGGAATATGGTCCAAGATACTATCCTTTATTCTATTGAAAATAAGTCGTTCTAGGAGCTTATAGGTACAACTAAGAAGGGCTATGGGTCGATAATTCTGAGGTTGATCTTTAGATTTTCCTGGTTTTAACACAGCTATAATTTTAGGTTTCTTTAATTCCTTTGGAATGTTGCCGGTTGATAAAATTCTCGAGAAGATACTACAAAGCCACTTGAGGGCAGGGTTTCCAGCGTAAATAAGGAATTCTGGATGAATGTTGTCATATCCAGGAGCTTTGTTCGGCTTGATGTCTTTAATAGCTGTGACTATGTCTTAATTTCGAAGGGCTGTGAATATTCCGAGATATGGGGAGTGGTTGTTCTTAACTCCTTCAATTTCCTCTTAATCTCAATTGTGTGCTCCTTATCACGTCGAGACCTAGATGTCTCAGCTATATAATTTGCAATTTGATTAGCTGATATTTGAGAGCTTGGCCTATTTTGTCTTGTTGAACCTCCTAAATTACGTAGAAGGGTCCAGGCCTTCCTACTAGATCGATGGAAGTCTGTGTTTTCCACTGTTTCAGCTGTTTCTCTTCTAGCAGTGTCTAGACTATGGAGGAGGTTATCGGCAACTTCTTGATCTACGCTCTCTTTGAATTCCTCGTCCGTAGTAACTTATGGGTGTGAAGTTTGGACCTTAAAAGCTGAACAAAAGTGAGCTTTGAATGCACTCGAAATGGACTATTTGAGACGCAGTGCGAGAGTATCTAAACTTGACAGAGTTAGGAACGTGGAAATCAGAGCCAAAATGGATGCCACACAGACAATAGTGGATAGAGTCGAACAGAGGGGCCTTAAGTGGTTTGGACACTTGCTACGCATGGAATACCAAAGATGGCCCTACCGTATCTACAGCTGGTCACCTCCTGGAAAAAGGAAAAGAGGACGGCCTAGAAGATCCTGGAATGAGGCCATCAGAAGGGCAATGGAGGACCGTAACTTGGAAGAGGAAGATGTTCTTGATCGTAACAGGTGGCGGTTAGGCGTGGGGATGCGACGTTAGTTGCGACAACCCTGGAGTATATATATACCTACACGGTATCCCCAATAAGAAAGCACAATACAGCGATATGATAAACCAGAAGAAAATGCTTAATTTAGAGAAAAGTTATGCCTTGTTGATCCCTACAGTGCCTTATTTTCGGAATTGAAAGGAAACCCTTTAATTACTTAGAAAAAATCGAATTTTTCCAATTTCGATTTTATTTTTTCATTGCTATTTCATTGTCAAATTTTCAATCTGAGGTTTTGTTTCTTAGCCATCATTAACTTTATTTTTTTTTCGATAGCAACTGTTAAAATTGTTTTAGTTATTTAGGTACTTTAGACATTGAATTTTAGATTAGTTTTACTTATTTATGCATTTAAGAGCTTAAATAAGTGAAAAATATCAATGGTGACATTATCCAACTAACTCTGAATCTTTTTTAGTACCAAGTTAATCGAAAGCTCTTACCTTTCGCTGGCTATCGACGAGTTCCTGGACATGGACTTGGGCGACATTTCAAAGTCGCTGTCGGACCGGTACAGGAAGCTCTCCCGCCGCTGGGGCAGGTTCTGGAGCACCAGACCTGCCGACGGCGACGCGCTGCCATCCAGAGGACTTCTGCCAGGACTGGCCCCATTTTCCACATCGAAACTGAAAGGTAAAGATAGTTTTTAGAACAATTACTTGAAAACGGGTTTTACATTTTTTTACCCCCCGTTTTATCTATTAGTTAGCAATGGTTATGAATGAAGTATTTCTCTTTTTTCTTAAATAGGAAATGGAGTGTTTATTCGTTTTATGCTGGTGATTTTATAATATTCTCGTGAAGATATAATCATGAATTTTGTATTTTTTATCTGTGATGCATATTATTTATTAGAGAAATATATATGCCCATTAGTAATCTAAGTATAAAATATCAAATGATTAATAATATTTATTAAATTAATTATAATGAAGTTTTTTTTAACTTCATTTTTAAGAGAAATTATATCTGTTATTAAAATTACTTAAACGTCGATGCACCACCCGGTATAATAAAAACATTATGATAAATAAGGTGGTCTAGTACAGTTTATTAATTCCTCTCTATAGTATTAAATATTATACAGGGTCGCTTTTATGTATGGAAACGGTCGATTACTAGGTAAAATATACAAGGTACCGCAAAAGTTGAACACAAAAATTATACCATTTTTAAATGTATATTGGCAAGTAATAAATTTAAGTATACAGGGTCGTTCATAAAGTCGTGGCAGATCAAAGTTTCATTTTTTTAATGGAACCCGCTGTAAATTATTGTATATTTCAATTCTCTCTTCAATTCTAAGCAAAAATCGAGATACACCTCAAACCAATCGTTTCCGAGTTATTGACTTTTGAACATATCACTTAAACAATTTGATTTAATTAATATCGATATGTTCAGTTTCATTTAATGATGTCATTTTGCCGAAACTGTGATACTGTTCTAATTGGTTTTTAAATGCCTAATAGCTACTAGTAAATTTAAGTGTACATTGCAGGGTCGGCCATAAAGTCTAAGTCTAGTACCTAAGTTTTCATTGCATATTTCAATCCTTCCTTCAATTTTAAGCAATAATCCTAATACACAATGTACAGGGTGGTCGAAATTGGTCTGTTTTAACAGAGAAAACCTATTTCCTGACTACATAGAGCAAAACCGACATATATGTCATGGGCTCGATTCCTGAGCCACGTTTAGTGGCATAAACCGCCTGTTGATATTTTCACTGCCAACTGAGATACGGGGTCTTTTTGAATTTTTTACCATTTTGAAAATTGCCCATAACTTTTTTATTTCGCGGAATAATAAAATTCTGTTAAAACGTTCTTAAGGCACATTTTTAAGAACAATCCAGTGGCGTGGTCAGTTTTTTTCTATGCTTGCTCTTTTTGTTAGAAATATTAAAAAATATAATTTTTTAAATAGAAATCATAGTTGGCTATGAACTTAAAAAATGCTGGCGTTTAATCCTTTCCAACAATATAAAGTTGTGGGTATTTATTTCTAAGAATGAGAGAAATATTAGGGTTTTTTATCTTTATATCGAAGCGGGCCTTGATTTTGTGTTGACCTATTTGCCTAATTATTTTTTTACAATTTTATATTGTATATTATTATTTATCTGCATAATCAAAACCTTTTGAAAAGGAAATTAACATTCTATATTAGTATTAGTAATTACAATTGAAATCGATACAATAAACAAAGAACAAAACTAAAAAAACGTATTTTTTGAGTGACGAATATAGTTTTTTAAAAAAAATCATTAAAGATGTCCAAACTGAGCACCTGCTTGTTAAATACACAATAAACATCTTGTACACACAGAGTTACAGCGATTTATTAGAAACTGGTGTAGTAAGTCCAAAAGCTTGCCTAGTAGCCTTCTATAATTCTTCTCTCGTCCCAATAGTTTTTATATACTAGGTCTTTTAATTTCCTCCATAAAAAAGTTGAAAGAAGTTAAATAATAGGACCTAGCAGGCTAAGGTATGTCCCCCCCCCCCCTTGTTCCAATCCAATTCTCTCTAAATTCTCCATCTAATAGTTGAGTTGTAACCATGGCGTTTTAATTGTAATTGGTAATACTAATATAGAATGTTGATTTACCTTTTCAAAAGCCTTTAATTATGCAGATAAATATTACTATAGAATTTTAAATTGTGATAAAAAATAATTAGACAAATAGGTCAACACAAAATCAAGGCCCGCTTCGATATAAAGATAAAAAACCTAATATTTCTCTCATTCTTAAAAATAAATACACATAACTTTATGTCGTTAGAAAGGATTAAACGCCAGCATTTTTTTAAGTTCATAGTCAACTATAATTTCCATTTAAAAAAATATATTTTTTATTATTTCTGACAAAAAAGCAACTCTAGAGAAAAACTGACTACGTCAGTAGATTGTGCTTAAAAAAGTGCTTTAAGAACGTTTTTACAGAATTTTATTATTCTGCGAAATACAAAAGTTATGGGCAATTTTCCAAATGGTAAAAAATACAAAAAGATCCAGTATCTCAGTTGGCAGTGAAAATATCAACAGCGTCATAAACGTGTCTCAGAAATCGAACCCATGACATCTGTGTCGGTTTTGCTCTATCTAGTCAGGAAATAGGTTTTCTCTGTTAAAACAGAGCAATTTCGACCACCCTGTACATAAATTGAAGAATTGAAATGTTAAACTTAAATTTTGTAATTTCCAGACTTGATATAATCTCATTTTATACATCTATAAATGCAAACTTGAGAACTAATGTCAAATATTATCAAGTATCACAGTTTTGGCAGAATGGCATCGTTAAATGAAACTGAACATATCGAAGTTAATTAAATCAAATGGTTTAAGTGATATTTTCAAAAGTCAATAAGTCGGAAACGGTTGGTTTGAGGTACATTGTATGTACTTCGATTTTTGCTTAGAATTGAAGGAAGAATTGAAATATGCAATAATATACAGGAGGTTCCATTAAAAAAAAGAAACATTGATGTGCCACGACTTTATGACCGACCCTGTATACATAAATTTATTACTCGCTAATAAATATTTAAAAATCATATAACTTCTGTATTAAACTTTTTGCGCTACCTCCTATATTTTACCTAATAATCGACCGTTTCCATACATAATAGCGATCCTGTATATAAAAACATAATATACAATATTAATACCGTATGATCGAATAAAAACGGCGTCAGCGATGGCTATGAAATGAAGATATATGGGGAATGTCAACGATCTTATCATACGGTACTATGGGATCGTAAATAGTGATGAGCAAAAGCAAGAACAAGATTAAGACTCCGTTGGTCTTGGTCTTGTAGTTAATAAGTAGTCTTGGTTTTGCATTTTTTTAATACATTTTTACTAGATGCACTTCCACATAGAGAATCTTTAAATAAATAGCATTTTATTTAAAGATTTTTTGTAGAAATTTTGTAATAATAATTTAATACAAATAAATCTTTAAAGAAAAAAAAATATTAGAATATTATTTGTTTCACGAAAATTTATATTTTTCAATATATCCAGTATAATATAATCTGAAATTCTTTCTCTAAAATTTTATACAATAATCGAAAAAAAACATTATTTGTAATAAATTTAAAACAATAATTATGAACAAATAAGTAATTTCTTGTATTAAATAAACATGAAAAATAATGCAAGACCGCAAGAGTCTTACATGCTTTGTTTGGTCTTGATCTTGCAGAAATCTTGCACTGGTCGGTCTTGTTTTCTGTCTTTGTCTTGCTTTTTGTGCAATGCCAGGACCACAAGACCAAGACCAGATTCATCACTAATCATAAAAGAACAAAATACTAATTGTATAATAATTATTATGTATGTAACAACATAAAAAATATAAATTTATAAAATTACAATAGAACTGTGTAGTTTTACTCTAGTATAGAGTATAGAAAAAAATTATTTTAAATAATTATTAGCTTCAAACGGCAATAACTTCTTTAACTTAAATGGAATGCCCGGTATATTTTAGGAGAATCAGATGCACAATTAAATTGTCTATCAAATTGTATTATACCATTTTTTACGTATCCCTTCAAGTTTTCGTAGAAAATGCATTTTCTTTTAATTTAGACCTCATTTATCAATATATCCATGGAATATTGACATTTTAGATTGTTTTTAAAGCAACAAATGTACAAAATGTGCAGACTAGTAATATTATCGTTTTTAGCAAAACGATAATATTACTAGCCCATTTGTATGCAAAAAGAAAACTATTTAAATCTTTATAAAAGAGTATACCATTAATTAAATATAACACCATTATTTCCGCCCATATACTAATTAATTACATACTTAATTGTGTTCGTTAATAAATTATTATAAATAAATATGGATTTGAGTCAGAAATAAATATAATAATAAGTTATCAAAATTAAAGTCTCTGTGGTTATAAATAAACATTTATTAAAAAATGAAATATCATTTTTAAGGTGTTACTTTTTATCACACTGTCTAATACCCATACAAAATTCAGTTTTTTAGTATTTGGAGCAATTATTATTAATCAACGCAAACAGTCAGTTCATGTAGTTTGAATACTGGAATCATATTAATTGGTCCTCTTTAACAAATATTTAAACAGTTTTTTTTTTATTTTTTAGTGAAATAAACAAATTATATCGACAATATTAGTATCTGTATTCTTTAAAAATTTGGTACATCTTTAAAAATAATCTAAAATGTCAATATTCCATGGGTATATTGATAAATAAGTTCTAAATTACAAGAAAATGCATTTCCTACGGAAACTTACGGTAAAAAATGGTATAACATAATTTGATAGACAATTTAATTGTGCATCTGATTCTCGTAAAATATACAGGGTGTTGCATTTAAATTAAACAAGTTTTTGCCGTTTGAAGCTAATAATTATTTAAAATAAATTTTTAGACACTCTGTATAAGGTAGTATTATTTTTATTATTGCAACACAATAACTGATCAATAAATAAACTTCAGTAAATATTTAGTATTAAAAACTTTGATACCCCTGGAGAAATGAAGCCTTAAAATTTTTACTGCAACTTCACAAAATTGAAAATATTTCAGAAACGGTAAGGTTTAAATATAATAAACCTTAATCAAATTTACCTTTATTTTAATCGTAGAAACTAGAAATTTAATAATATACAGGGTGTTCCATTTCAAAAAATACAACTTTGATATTTTTTACTTATTTGGGACACTCTGTATCTTGTAAAATTATTTCTAAATTGTAGCTCTAATAGTCCTTCAACGAACCCAAAACTTAAAATTTGAAAAAATCTCATCGTTTAGCTACAATACTCCGTGTCGTATGTGGTGAACAACCCTGTATACACGTGTATCAATAGGTATTTGAAAATTAATTTAAACAGTATTCTAAAAGATATAATTATCGAAACATTACTATTGTTTTGATTCATCTTCAAAGAAAAAACCAAATTTTAATTTGATTGTGATTGACAGCTGTCAATTAACTTAATTCTAACAAAGCTAATATAATTGAAATTATTATTTGAAGTATATAATTTCTAATTCCTTGAAGAGTTTTAGATTTTGCATACAAAAATAAAAATGATCTGATAATTTTAAAATTACTTATGTACCTATATCTAAAACTAGTTCAAATTCAGAAATACACAGTTTAAATTAAAATCTCTAGTAAAATTAAAATGTAATAAAATAAGAAATTTCGGTTTATAATCAGTTATTTTATTAAAGAGTGATTTTTGTTTGAAAAATTGCTTTGTTGTATATTCCTTGTGTTACTACACAAATATTAAACATCAGGTACCTAAATTTGGCAGCCAAGGTATCAGGCAATCAGTAATAATTCTAAATACGAAATTTAAAATTACATAGATTATTGTATAATTTTAATTATTTTTGTATATCGAAAATATTTTTGTTGGTTTTCAATTTCACTGATTACCTATATAAAAATGTTATACAGGGTGCTACAAATTCGGGGTATCTCGCAAACAGTAATTGATACGAAGATAATTAAATTGGGGCAAAGTTCAAGGATTGCTGAGTTTTTTGAGATAAATGGGTTTTTTTGAAAATACATTTTATTTATTCCTGTCGTTATTTTTTAGAAAATCAAAAAACTAATTGCACATTCTCATAGCCACTTTATCAGAGGTATCTGATAGTATTACGGTTACCAAGATACCAATGCTCGTACCCCGAATATGTAGCACCCTGTATAGCTTAATATAATCCAAAATTAATGGTGAGCGCAAAATAATTTTTGCTACACGTTTTTTTACGATACTCATGAATAGAAATAAGGACAAATTATATTTGTTATTACAAATATGTGATAATAAATTGAAATATTCCCAGTATCAATATTCATACCTTAGTGTTATTTGCTATTACAATTCACAAGTTGAATGTTCTAGTTATTTCTAATACCGTATTTTTATAGAGAGTATTATCACATATTTTTGACTATATATTATGATTCATCATGCAACAAACTAAAATACCGTATGATCGAATAAAAACGGCGTCAACGATGGCTATGAAATGAAGATCGCTGTCATTTTTTTGTAAATTTATATGGGAAATGTCATCAGTCGTCATTTCCAAGCCAAGTGGACGCCGTTTTTATTCGATCATACGGTATAAGTTGTTAGTATTCAGGTGTACAAAAATTATATTTAATATTATTAAGAAAAAGGAATTTATCTTTATTAGGTTCTTCATTTATCTTTATTGCTAGGTTTGGTGTTAATGTTTGGTTTCCTAATAGGGAATGTAAGCAGCGTATTTAAATAAAACATTTTTTTTAAACTACATTGTCTACAATATTAAAATAAACAGATATAATATTAAAAACCCATTGTACAGGGTGGGTCAAATTCGACGCTCTTAAATGGAAACACCCTTTTCTATAGGAGATAGACGAAAACTAATATAGGTGTCTGGAGCTCAATTTTCATCAAAAACATGATGATGAAAACCGCACATCAATATCTGTTACTGTTTCGAAGTGCTTTTTGCTATGGAAAATTTTGTATTTCTATGAAAACATTTCCAAAGCACCTTTTTACGTAGAATTTAATGGTTTAAGTATAATTTTTTTTAAATTAATAATTTAGGTGTTATCAACAGAAAAAAATGATTTTTTATTTGGGACACCCTCTATATTTTTAATTAGCTGAAAAGAATTTAAAATTACCTTTCCAAAAATATAGCACACTTGATATTTTGTTATAATCTCCTTCGAAATACAGAATTTTTAAAAGTTCGCCACTTTTAACTAGTAGGCTTTGGACCCCTTATTGATGATATGTCCTTAATGGAACTCGAAAACATATTTTTCCAGCAAAACGACGCACCGCCTCTGAACGCTGAAGTTATCAGCAAATTTTTGCAGCAAATTTGAAAAATAATTAGATAGCTAACCAAGATCCCAGCTGTTGCCCGTCGAGGTCGCCTGACTTAGTGCCCATGGATCTAATCCTATGGATATTTTTGCGGAAGAATGAGGTTTCTTATTCTTCCGTATAATCTAGACAAGAATTAAAAATACTTGGCAGTTATGAGAGGGTATCTTTTACCCCCACTGAGTTAACGAATTCCGCGAGAAATTTTCAAAAACTGCCCCGTCTGTCCATAACAGAAGATGGTCGATATGTCGAACACTTGTAGCAAAATCTCATGTCTTGGTTTGCTATTTATTTTTATTGTTATTAGATATAGTTTAAATGCGTTGATGTTAGTTAAATACATTTTAAATTGTTATAAAATTCTGCATCTCTCATAGCAAATATTATTTTTGTTTTAATTGATGCTCACAGCTAGAATTTTTTTGCATTACAGCCGGTGCCGCTCAAAGCCTACTTATTTAAAGCGGGCGAATTTTTATATACTCTATATCTCGAAGAGGAATCGAGCAAAATATCAACTGTGTTATATTTTTGGAAAGGTAATTTTAAATTATTTTCAATAAATTAAAATATACAGGGTGTCCCATATAAAAATCAAATTTTCTGTTGATAATTCTTAAATTATTAATTTTAAAAAAATATACTTAAACCATTATATTGATCTACAGTTTGTTTAATTATATTTTCATAAAAATACTTAGCCTTCTTGATGTAATCTTCCTGGAAAACAGCTGTTTATTATGCTACTGAAGCAGAAAACTAAAAAAATAGTAATTGAGATGCTGGTATTCGTTGTATATGCTCTATGCGGTTTTTTAGAATCAAATGTTTTGACAAAATTCAGCTCCAGACACCGATATTAGTTTTTGTCTATCTCCTATAGAAAAGGGTGTTTCCATTTAAAAGCGTCGAATTTTACCCACCCTGTACATATCGATTGATATTTCAAAGTATTATTTAATAGGTGTAATAAATTTTAAATAATCGACTTTGTTTAAGTCAAACTATAGGTATAATAAAAATTTATGGTTCAATACCAAAAACTTTGTTCAGGTTTAAGAAATTACAATTTTTTTAATTCACTATTTGCTGATATGTATGTAGTAATAAATATTCACCATTGGAACTTGTGGAATGAAAATAAAAATCTACGGAAAATGTACCGTACGATAGACAAATAGGCGTAAAGTCGATTTGGATCAAATTACGGTCGATGACATTCGCTATATAATTTTACATATAAAAATCCCAAGTAGCAAAAAGAAATTCTAAAAGGATTGAATTATTTTATAACAGTCGAATAGCGTTGTCTTAAGGACTGCTTCATTTTATTAAGCGTTTGGTTTCGATCATTCTGTTTTTTAATAAAAGTTGTCATATTAAACTATTTTGTAGTGGTTTTTACAACGTATCCTATAACGCATTAAACGATAATTTCTTTTAGTATGATATAACACTTAATAAGACAATGCTATATGATACAAACATATTATTTTATTAGACTCTTATACCCACCATGTAAGAGTTCTATAATATTCATATAACTAGTAGTCACAAGATCATATAATAATTACTTAAACGTGTCTTATTAAAGTTGTATTACGTTGTATGATAGAATGTTTTATTGCGTTAAACTACGGTGCTGTATACAACACCGTTATATAGCTATATACAAACAACACAGTTATATAGCTATATATGATAAAATTGTGATTAACAAAATAAATTCGCTATAATATCTGCATTATAAAACTGGTAATGTATAATATAACCTCATTTTAAATTAAATGATATACCTAGTTATTTATTTTGTTATTGTTGTTGTTGCAAAAGTAATATCTAGGTACGAGTATAATCAATCACAGCTATTATGAATTCTGGACAAAGTTGGAAAAAAGTTAACAAACGCAGTGGTAGTTATAAAGAGCATGTAAGAAAAAGCTCCTCGAAATTACGGCAAATAATCCCGAGAATTCCCTGGGTTCTCAAAAGCCAAAATCTCTCGGGTTGTCTGGCTTGTTCAAAGCATGGTTGCCAATTTGATGTAAAAGTTTTACTGTAGTAATGTTTGTATTGTTTTGTTGTTGTTTTTCCAAGTCCTTAGGTTACCGCTCACTCGTCGGGCACGCATGAAATGCATTGCGTGCATGAATCCATGAAAATCTGATCACGTTTGTTAGTTTAAATACTAATCAAATGAGATTTGGCAACATCTATTTGTCACAAATCTCAATATGTCCAAAATAGTTCTATAGTGCCTGGAAATTCTGCGTAATGATAGATATTTATCTTATACCGTTTTATTTTACCACAAAGACTTATTTAAGGGATTCATTTATAATAAAATGGTTGCATTATAATTCGCCATGTTTAAGGCAGAATTTTTGTATGGCCTATGGCCGCCATTATATGAAGCAAAATTAAAAACATCAAAATAAATTGTAAAATGTTTTTTTTGAGAACTATTTTGTGATAAGATTCCCACATACAGTAATAAACTGTTTAATTAAATTAAAAACAAGAATTTTTGAAAATTTTATTTTATTTTATTGTTTAAATTTATACGTAAACCTAAATCGAAATTAAAGCGCTTTAATTTTTTGCCAAATACATACCTAATCTACCAGTAAAATTTTCGGCGCAACAAAAATTTTCCCTACTTTTCAAACCCTATTAATGATTTTTTATATTACATATTTGTTGTACCTTTTGGCTCTACCCGCCATTTTCACCGTCGAGTAAAGTCTCCTTTTTAACAATCCACATCCTCTAGATTCATTTTACGACACGCTTAAAATATAATTTGCTCCTAATATTCATCGGTAAAAAATAAAATACTCTTTTACCTCGCTAAATGATCAAATGTTTTTATTGTTCTGTTTCTTAGATGTGACCACGTAATACACAATAAAACTAGTTTTATAATAGATATATAACGCTATGTAAAATAGTTGCATAAGAGTTGTATACCCTTTTTATAGAACTTCTATACTACTAAACGGTTGTATAAAAATGGGCCTTTTTTGGTTGTAAAGCTATCATATTACGGTCTTATAGCACGTTATATGAATTGAGGTATCCTATAAAAATGATCACATAGCTGTTTATACATCCTTTATAAAATAAAATTTGCTACTTGGGATGACAGCGGTCTTCATATTCAAGTCAACTTTGATGCTATTTTTATTTAATCGAGCAAAATATCAACTGTGTTATATTTTTGGAAAGGTAATTTTAAATTCTTTTCAATAAATTAAAAATATACAGGGTGTCCCATATAAAAAATCAAATTTTCTGTTGATAATTCTTAAATTATTAATTTTAAAAAAATTATACTGAAAATTATAATGATCTACAGTTTGTTTAATTATATTTTGAAAAAATCTTAGCCTTCTTGATGTAATCTTCCTGGAAAACAGCTGTTTATTATGCTACTGAAGCAGAAAACTAAAAAAAATAGTAATTGAGATGCTGGTATTCGTTGTATGCTCTACTCAGTGGCATTTTAGAAAGAAATGTTGTCTGCTTCAGTGGTGAAATATCCAGCTTATTTTTCAGTTTCACTATTCCGTCACAGAGGTAAATAAAGTTCTATATTTCTTATCAGGTAAAATAATTGCACAATATTATTCTCTTTAATTCAATCCTTTTTAATAACATATTTTCAAAATAAAATTACAAAATTGATAATTAATTGACTCACTCTTAATTACAGAACTTTCTGTATACTTGGTCAGTTTGTACACTTTTTCAGTCGGAATACCTATACTCTTTTGTAATTTGCGAGGTAATTTGGTTTTATTCGTTATATTTATTTTATTAGTTAACTTTGTATTTATTTTATTCAAAAGTAACTACCATACGATCGAAAAAAAACGGCGTCAAAGACGGCTGGGAATGATAATCGATGATAATTTTGTCGAGGTTAAACCCTAGACGTCATTGGCCCGTGCTCTTCTTGATTTTGTAATGGCGCTTTTTAATGCCTAAGTTCTTAGTTTAATGCCTAATTTTCATCTAAATATTGACATTATTTTAGAAACCAACCCTCAACTGTAATTACTTCAGAAATTATTTCGAAAAAAATCGAAATAAAAATGAAACTTTTACACCCTGTATCTCCGAAACTCAGCATTCTAGGACATACATTTATACGAACTTTTTTACTTATTTTTATCTGCAGAATATATCTGCTTATTTTTATTTCCGGAATACAGTTCGGACCACCCTGTATATTATTAAACTGACATAGAGTGTCAAATTCAACGAGCGTAACCATAGTTTCTCGATATATAGCTACATGCAAGGTAGACTTTTAAATATTTTTATATTATTTGGACCGTTTGAAATTGGTAAAAAACTTATTTGTGGCGTTTGAAAAAAATAGCGTGTTCTATTCGGAGTAAAAATGACTTTTTGTGCCTCGGCTGTATGCCAAACGTACAGCCTCGCTATAACAGTCTCATTTTTACTCTTAACAAAACAATATACTATTTTATGGTGTGGTCTTCGCGCCTTTTTTCTAACTCTGTCTCTGTGTATTTCTGTCAAATGGCAATAATTAGCGAAAAATTCTGCAATAATTTCAAAACTATTTACTTAAATAAAGCTCATTAGGTTTAAGTTATAATTATGTTAAAATTATCAGAAAAAAGTTAAGCTAGTAGTAAATTTTCAGCTACAGTAGTATCTAATAATGGTAGTAGATATGTGATTACTTCTCAAACCTGTGATCAAGAACGTAATCCGAATTCCTTCTCGGTTTGTGTCTCTTGTATTTCCTCACGTAAATAGGCATTCCGGCAATATAACACAACAACAATTAATTTGAACTAATCGCGATAAATAACACTTTATCCATCACGTCACTCGTTAAACACGAACTAATAATTCATCCATCAATTAATATTCACCACTTTAGTCACCGATTTCCATCATTTTAAATATTCATGCTCCAAATCGGAATTGTAGATAGACTGAAAACACGATACGATAACGTAAATAAGACGCTTTCTTCAAAATGCACACCGTCGAAACTGTTATAAAAGTTTTTGTATTGAATTCAATTCGATTGAATCGGTTTTGATCGGGACCCACGTTGCTTTCACAGGCCGGATTCGTCGAAAACTATTTTTAACGAGCGGGATGATGTTAGAAGACAACTGAAACACTTGTTTAGATAAGATAGGTGTAGAGATAATAATGTTCTTAGCGCGCCGCGGCGCGGGGATAATGTAATTTTTTTGCGCTACACCGGACATACAGAGTTGCCATAGTTTGGCTACTATATTCGGAAGGCATTTCATAAATTTAAGTAATAATTAATAAAGTGTAAAGTAAATATACTTTTACACTGTGGTTTACATAAACGATTAGAAATAGCATGCTAGTTTTAAATTATATTTACGTTTAGAATTCAGAAAATTTCTTAATAGATAAATACAAATTCTACTACTAATAATACTAATATAATTTTTACTTGTTCTCTAGTTGTTTCTTGTTCTCTATGTTTTATAATATCGTATGATCGAAAAAAAAACGGCGTCAAATTTGGCTGGGGAATGGGAATCTATACTAATATAATATAAAATCCTTAAGTGACTGACATACTGATTAATCACGATCCTGCTTAAACCACTCAACGTAAGAAGCTCAATTTTGGCATACAGGTTGATTCTAGGGTGTAGAGGTTCGATAAGAAGGGATTTTTCGAAATTCCAGTTCCAAGGGTGTGAAACCACCCCTCAAATATTACAATATTTTTTATTTAAAAAACGGTCAAGTTTCCGAAAAAAACGCTTAAACACGTATATTTTATTTTGTTGTTTTACATATTTTAAGATTTTTTTTATAAATTTATACAGGGTGTTTCATAAAATATGACCATTGAGTAATCACGATTCTGCTTAAACTGCTTGACGTTTAAAGCTGATTTTTGGCAAACGTGAGAAAATTTTATCCAGTTTGTATGTTAATGGAAATTCTTGCTTTGATTTATCATCACCATAACAAATGATTAATTCGACGCGAACGAAGTCGCTGGTATACGCTAGTCGATGATAAATTTGGTGAGGTCAATGTATAGACGTCATTTACTAAAAATTTTTGACGTGAAAAATGACGTCTAGGGCTTCATCTTCCCAAAATTATCATCGATTGTCATTCCCTAGCCCTCTATGATACCATTTTTTTCGATTCTATGGTATTTTTAATAAATGACATTCAAAATTTGCTTTAAACTGGTCTGATATAGTTGTTAATCCAAAAATGTTATAATTTTAATCCAATACAATGCAATTTAAAATGTAGAAGTAAAGTATAATAAGATCGAAAAAAAACGGCGTCAGCGATAGCTATGAAATGAAGATCGCTGTCATTTTATATGTAAAATCCAATGGGGAATGTCACCGATCGTCGTTTTCAACGCAACTGGACGCCGTTTTCTTTTTGATCATACGGTATTATTGTATATTTCAATGATAGATCATCGAAGTCAAGCGACGTTAGTCGATGCGAGTGGGTGGAGGGGTGACCGTATGGAATCTTCGTGGTGTTTCATGGCAAGTTCAAAATCATTTGCTCTTTCAAAATCCTACTCTTTAAGCTTATTTACACTGGTTGGAGGCCGGATGAGATCGGATATCTCGTAACTGTCGATATAGACAGTCGCCAAGCTGGTAGACCATTAATAACGATATAGTCGGGGACCGCGGTTTGGATTCCGCGTAAACAAAGTAGGACCCGTTCAGATTAGTCCTAGCCTCGGTCCTAGCAGAAAAAAGTAGTCGTTAACATTTACTTTACAAGTATTTGAAATAAATTTAGTAATACAATTACTCAATAGCTTATTATAGATATTCTTTATTTCAAAAGCTTTCAAATTTAGCCACGAAATCACCTAGAAATTTCACATCAAATATTTTAAACATAAAATAATACAATAATGAAAAGAGATATATAATTTACCCAGGTTTAAGAGATCATGATGATCTTATAAATTATTAATTGTGCCACCTTATACAGGGGGCTCTTAAATAAGTGCAAATATTTTCAGGTCTGGTAGATCTTGACCAAAGAAACATATTTCCTCTTTACAATTTTTCAAATAAAACCGAAATAACCGAGCTATTTTACTTTACAAATTTCCAAAAAAAAAAATTGTGCTAAAATTTTGGGAGCCGCTGGATCTTTTGTGAATTTTCTTTCTTGTAAATTTAATCTACTACTTATGTTGCCGTATTATGAAGAAATTATGTTTTCTAACTAAAAACTAAAAAAAAATTTTCGCGAAATAAAACTCATAATCGTGCTTCTGGGGTCGAAATATCCAAACCACCCCTAAAAATAGTTGCACTTATATAAGAGTCACCCTGTATAATTACAGTATATAGTACAGTTTATAATCATCTGCTGATGATGCTAACATGGTTAGCGAAACGCGCGTCTAGTGTAAAAGTAAAAGTGTTTTGGTGTATTGTGGCGATTTAGTGTTTTTATTTTCCTGTATAATACTGTTGGGTTTGGAATCTTTGTCGTTACAACAACAAAATATAACATTAATTCACTACTAATACACCAAAACAAATAACTCACGTTTCGCTAACCATGTTAGCATCATCAGCGGATGATTAAAACTAAAATATGAAAACCGATGTTAGCGAAACGCGCGTCCAGAGTTGAAAGTCATGTATTTTGATGTATTTGGTGTATTACTGTTTTATTTTGCCCCACTCTGTATATTTTCGAACATAACTACTCTCTTTTCATTATCAAGAAAATAACCCTCCTATGTGCATATATTAAGAATTTAAATCCAATGCCATCTATTTTGAACTATGCGCTCTATAATTTGCATCTAATATGTCAGTAGGTACATAGAGCTATTGTTATGTCTACATATTTTATATATTGCACTGGTTGTTTTCTTTATACGGGACTTATCGACATCCCTAGAATAAAAAATTGCATTGCCATAACTTTTAGGACATCGACAATTTCATAAACCACACTTTATCAATATACTGTTTGCTTAAATATTCTGTTAAAGTCTGTCCAACATGTTAAAGTCTGTCCAACTAGCCAGGGAAGATTTTGACAGACGTTTTTCATGCAAAAAATGAAAAGCTCTATGTTACCTGTGAATTAATATGACAGACTCAACTGTCACTGTCATGGATCCTTTCGTTGGACAGACTATAGTAATTTACAAATACCGCTGAGGACATGTTTAAAGAAAAAAACATCATGTAATTTACATTAATGCACAAAACAGTAGGTACAGTGGTGGCCAAAAGTATGGAAACTTTTTTAATTTGTCATTTATGCTGAGAAATTAAAATATGAAATAAAACGACTTATATAATCGTGACCTACAAATAAGTTCCTACAAAACCTAATACATTTAAATAAAAAATTACAGCTATCAAAAAATATATAAAAAATTATGAATATTTTCTTGGTCAAAAGTATGGAAACTTAAGAAGAATGTTTATTAAAATTCAAAATAATATAAAAATTACTAATATTTAGTGGAATATCCCTTTGAATTAATTACTTCTCTACATCTTCGTGGCATCTTCGAATCGATCAATCTCGTACAATCTTTACTGGAAATGGCCGCCCATTCAGTTTTTAGCACTTACCATAATTCATTTTTATTTGAAATAGAATGGCTTCGAATTTTGCTATCCAAATGGTCCCATAAATTTTCTATGGGGTTAAGATCCGGAGACTGTGAGGGCCAATCCATTAGTGGAACATTATGTTCATTTAACCAATTTTTGAACATACCGAGATTTGTGCTTGGGATCATTGTCTTGCTGGAACAACCATCTGAGTGGCATTTCTTCATCAGCATGAGGCAGCATATTATTCTCCAATAAGTCTTTGTACAAAAAACGGTCCATTATCCCATCAATTTTAACAAGAGGACCAACACCTGAGCGAGAAAAACACCCCCATACCATTATACTCCCATCCCCATGTTTTACTGTGGGCATCTGGTACTTATGGCTGTACCGTGTACCTTTTGGTCTTCGGACATAACGTTTCCCGTCACTACCAAACAGTTGAAACTTGCTTTTGTCGCTAAACAGTACAGTATTCCATTTCTGATAAGACAAGGTGAGATGATCTTGAGCAAATTCAAAGCGGACCATCCTATTTTTCTTTGATATTAGTGGTTTCTTCACCGCAACTCTTCCAAAAAGTCCCATGTCATCCAACCTTCTTCTCACCGTGCGTGCAGACACCGATATTCCCCTTTCACCCATTTCTCGAGAAATGTCTGTGGATGTTTTTCTTTGATCTCCCATTGATATTCTCTTCATTACTTTCATTGTCCTGTTGCACAACTTTCTTGGTCTTCCTGACTGAAAAGCTGTTGAAACGTTCCCTGTTTTATTAAATTTACGAATTATTTTCGAAACGGTGCCTTTTAAAATGTTTAAATTTTTACTTACATGAATTTGTCTATAACCGCTCTTGTATAATTCAACTATTTTATTTTTTAAATCCGTAGAGAAATATTTAGACTTGGGCATGATGTTTATATTTATCTGAAGCAAATCAAAATTACCGTTTATCAGCTTAAACTAAATAATTTTAATGTATTTATTTATGGTTTCCATACTTTTGGCCACAAGAAATCTATTGTTCTCCTACAAAAACTGCTAAACAGATTTTTTCGCTGTATAATTTTTGGAATACTTTTATTTGCTGATAAGCTGTTCATTTATATTCCTGAGAGTTTAAGCATAGCAATATTTTCTGTGATATTTTAAAAAGTAAAAAGTTTCCATACTTTTGGCCACCACTGTATATTTCATTAAAAATTTAAATAATTTTGTGAACGAAACTCAACTTCATATTTACTATTATTCCTGAATGTAACAAAATTCTTTAGGTACACCGAGATTTTCGTATTTTTGGCAACCTTGCTGGCATGGTTGGCCGACCTGGCAAATTGGCTGGTACCTTTGTGTCGCAGGATCATTCTACCGCGTTGCCGATTATATTCGCTATTATTGTCGGTCAGGAGTAATTGGGCAAGAGCGAGCAGTTCCTGGTATCTATCGAATCATCGTTTGTTATAGACGAGAGAACGTGAACAGTAAGATTGGCGTCGATTACTTTTGCAGCATGTGATGATCGTTAATTCATCATAATATTTATATTTATTGTATCGAAGCAGAAATATTTGAAGTATACGATAGTTCACATCTATAGTATATATCCCCGGATTATCTTTACAAGAGGAAACCCATTTTTTTTATTGATATTATGAGAAAAATGCATTCTTCATAAAACTTTTTGTTTGTTCTAAAATGGTTAATCGTAAAATGGTTATTAAATAGTTAATAATTTTGCCGTTTTGAAGAAAATTAAAAAACACAAAAAGTCCTAAAAGTCAAAACGACTCGATTTTTCATTCAACCAGACTAGTCGACTCGACTAAGACCTATCGACAGATTTTGATACATGTAGAATGTAGAATATTTAGGAGGGGAGTTAATCACCGCGACCTTACAGATTGTTCCCCTTTCTTGAGTTATAACGAGTTATAACTTATCATACAGTCTCAGGGCTTTAACAAAAGCCAGTATCTGAGACGGCTTCACAGAGGCTAGCTCTCCATCCTCGACATCAGCCGTACCAAAGTTCATGGCACGAATGGTCGTCGTCTCGGCGCACTCAGTGATAAGGTGTTCTGGTGTTTCCCCATTTTCCCCATAGAATCTGTATTCGCCGTTGTTCCTCAGCTTCAGCCTACTGAGGAGACAGTGTCCTGTTAGAAACCCCGTGACAATCCGAAGATTGTTTTTACTTAAATCAAGGAAAACCTTTGATTTTTCTCGGTCGTAAGTTCTGAGGAACTTTTTCGAGTATCTTAAACTGCTGGAGAACACCCATACCAAGTTACGGATGGAGTCTTCCAGATTTTTCAGTTCCGCTTTCAGTTGGTTCCCGTTTGAACCCGGTTGAACAGAACGGTTCTGGTACAGTTAGTGGAGCGTTCGCTCCTTTTCTAGCTAGATCTTTTGCTTTTTCATTTCCTTCTATCCCTTGGTGAGCAGGCACCCAGAGTAGGAGGACTTTATTTTCTTTGCCTAATTTATTGAGCTTCTCTAGGCATTCTTTGGCCAACTTCGAATTGATGGTTACTGAGTTTATCGCGTTTAGTGCTGCTTGACTCTGCTGAGGTGTTCGTTGAGGAGACAGAGATTTCCTTCTATCCCTTGGTGAGCAGGCACCCAGAGTAGGAGGACTTTATTTTCTTTGCCTAATTTGTTGAGCTTCTCTAGGCATTCTTTGGCCAACTTCGAATTGATGGTTACTGAGTTTATCGCGTTTAGTGCTGCTTGACTCTCGGATAGGATAGCAATTTTCTGTTTTCGATAGTTCCTATCTATATTTCTATCCTAGATCTATCTTCCTATCTATAGTTTCTATCTGCCTGAAGGATACTCGGGTAGGTGTCCATTGGTTAGGAATATTCAGTTTTCGGCCCAAATACTCCTATCCCTGTCCCTGCTTTGGTTTTGGAAGCATCAGTATACCACGTTATGGTATATATTACATGCTGAGTAAGCGTTTCTTCCTTGCTTCCAAGTGGAATTTTCTTTTTGAGGGTGTTCCAAGCCCCTGACATGAAAATTCTCCCAGTACTGTTTCCGTCAATGACCATTCCAATCATTGTCGCATTGGCATAACTACCGACGACAATGTGCAGCGGTGTTCGGTCTAGAATGACCTCCATTGTTGCTGTTGGACATGTTCTCATGGCACCTGTGATGCAGATACATGCCAGTCTCTGTACTTTGCACAGGTTTTGTCTTGCTGTACGTTGCTCTAGTTTTGCACACCAAGCAACTGCTCCATAGGTAATTATGGGTCTTACTATCATGGTATACATACGGCGCAAAATGTTAGGGTAGCCCCACCTATTTCCCGCCAGTGTCTGTTCTTGTGGCTTTGCTGGTAATGTTCTTAATATGCCTGTTCCAGAGAAGTTTAATATCCAGGGTTATTCCCAGATATTTCGCTTCCGGTGATTGCAGTATTTCCTTTCCATCTAGATGGATTCTTTTCAAGCTTTTCAAACTTCGCTTTCTGGTGAATGGCACTACCGCGGTTTTATCTGATTTTGATACATAGAAATAAATGAAGTTATTGGACAGGTCGAAGCAACCCCGCGCACTTTTAATCTCTTCTATACGCTTCGGACCGGTCGACTCGACTCTGTCTGGTCTGGTGATTCATTTATTTATATGTATACCAAAACCTGCCGATAGCTCTTAGTCGAATCGATTCAGGGGGCGTCCTTAAATCGACACGACCTACGATCGAATTGAACAGGGTATATTATAGCCGGTGTCGGTATTTTAATTTATCCTCTGCAAAATATATACCTAATAACCAAGTTTTATTATACTGACGATACTGAAGATATTTTCCGTAATGCAAAATTTTATTATCATACCATACTTATGTGAATTATAAACAGCTCTACAACATAAATATAATTTCAATATAGCGCTTTACAACACCAATTAATTATTTTATGCTAGAATAATATTTATGCGATAAATATCCGACGTAACAGTTTATAATATGTGAATTATTTTACATTACTTTGTCACTTTGAATATTTATTCGACTTTGAAATCTTATAAACAAATTTTGTTTATCGTTCTAAAACACAAATCTAATTAAAATTTGGTATTGTGTAAAAATTATTAATGCAAAGTAGATTATCTCACTGATTGATTGTTTATTAAAGAATAACAGAACATGATATTTAAAAAAATCTTGCTTGAATATATAAAACTGAAGGAACACAAATAATATTATTGCACTTAGCTACATTACAAATGTAGCTACATATGTATCTAATATATAGTCTGTCCAACGACAAGATCCCTGACAGTGATAGATGTGTCTGTCATTTTAATTTCAAAGTAGTTTATGTTATTTTAAAAAGAAATAAGTTGGTAGAATTGGAACGCATAGCAGGAAGTTAATATATTTAAAATTTGACTGACAAGTGATTACTTCAAAATATTGTGAAAAAAACTGTCTAAAACTGAAATAATCTAATCGAGATATTTTATTTAACAAAAAACGGTATGTGTTAATACAAAACAAACAAGAACAAGACACAAAAGAACTATTTCTTACTTTCAAGCTTCATGAAACTTCCCGCATTTATGATTATATTTATCAATATAACTTATGTACATATACATATGTGTAATATTCGACAGGAATAAATAAAACAACATAAATAAAACAAACTATTTTATTAATAATAACACTTACCAAATTTTATACCTTAAAGGTTGATTAATTAACTTTAATCTTAATTTTTTTAAACCAGTACTTTGACATTATTTTTCTGCAGTACTAAAATCGTGTGATGTCGATATTTTACAGCTACTCCAGTTTTTAGTATGTGTTTAGTATAAACCTTCTACCATAAACGAGATGCACTTATTTACGACGAGATGGTATACAAACTTTATCGATGGTAACTTCATTGGTGTATAAGACTTTCTGCTTGGGCAGCGAGTATTAACCATAAACTGTGCTCTGGGTCTACAGTTAATTTTCACTCGATTTTTCCTCCACTTGACTTCAAAAGACACAAAACACACGTAATAATACGAATCAAAATGCATCATCTTCCAAAACGCAGGGTACTTGACAAAAGTTGACACAAAATTATAACCTATAATTTGCCAAGACTTTGACAAGCGTCAAAAATTACAAAAATCTAAAGGCGAATTCATACGCATCGGCGTCCGTTTGTCGTTCATCGTTCCGTCAAACCAATAAAATTGAAATACGATCTGTCATTTTTTAAATAAACCAATAAAACTGGTTAAAAACAATAAGACACGACGCATGCGACGGATTTATATTTAAACCCATCCATAGTTAACTTAAAAATTATTAGAAACTTTTTTTAGTAAAATAAATAGATTGGTATGGGACGTCATCTGCTTCTCTTCTGTCATCGTCTGTCGAAATCTTACCTGAGAAAAAAAACAGAGTATAGTGTGTAAGTGTAATTAAACGTTCTTTGTTTTTGGTCACCTTTTCATTAGTAGTTAACTTAAATTGTTAGGTAATCATTAAAGATAAAACACCTATAAAAATAAAAAAATAGGATTCACAAATTACTCATGCAAGGATTGTGAACAGAAGTATATTGATCAATGATCATTCAAATAGCTCAGTTCAGATATGACAGGGTAGACAAATCCTGACCTATTAAACACATTTTTGATAAAGATCATCATTTTATCGATAATAGTGAACTGAAGTTAATCGTATACATATGTAATAAATTACAGGTAACTATAGTATATTGTTTTATTAGGAGTAAAAATTATACTTTCGTGGCGACATTAAAGGCGAGACACAAAAAGCAATTTTTACGACGAATAGAAAACATGCTATTTTTTTCCTTTGAATAAGAAGACTAAGGAAGGAGCATAATGCTATCCATGTATTCATGCATGGTGGGCGGAAAAGCCACCATAAAAGCTCCCTAGGGTGGGGATCCTTGACAGTTCTGTTTGACGATTCATTTGACACATTTCAATTTGATTTGAAATTTTGTGGATTTGTCAGTCTTTACGGAGCTTATTTTATGTTATTTATTATTTATTCTATTACTGATAGTTGTATAAAGGTAGTAAATCTAGATGGAAATTGTGGCAGAACTTAAATTAACAGTGACACTATCGCGATTTATCGAAAAAGACTCTAAAATAGTGGTTGTCATAGATCATATAGAGTAGATCTCGGCAAAAATTGAGTGAAATAATGGATTTTAACTTTTATTACTTGTAAGTGACTATATAATATAGATACGTAGATAGTATCACCTGACTTCTGTATGAAATTCATGTTTAAATTAACTAAATTATATATTTTATCTGCATTTTAGAATTTTTATTATACTTGTCAAAGATTAAATATCAAAGAATTTAGATACGTTAATTTGACTTACCTGCTTCAGTAGAGTATCGGATGTTTGTGTTAATAAATACTTATTATAACTTATCTATTTTTATTAGAATTATATATTTTATAACAATTTTAATAACTACCAACATTTATTCACAACGTAAAATAAAACAACAAATTGATCCACGTCTACCCTACATCATAGTTTTAGATTTTTTAAATAAAATTAGAACGACACTCATAAACCGGAATTTAAGTCGGCCATATTTGAGGCCCATCGCGGTGTACCTAAGATTTTTGATACGCTCCTTCCTTAGTCTTCTTATTCAAAGTTTTTTTCAAACGTTCACAAATATTTTTTTCTACAAACGTCAGTAAAAATGTAATTTTTAACGCATGCTGTCAGTGCCGGAGTTTAGCACTGGTGCTAAAAGTAAGTCACGTGATTTACTTTTAACACTGAAGCTTTGAATAAGAAGACTAAGGAAGGAGCATATCAAAAATCTTAGGTACACCGCTATGGGCCTCAAATATGGCCGACTTAAATTCCGGTTTATCAGTGTCGTTCTAATTTTATTTAAAAAATGTAAAACTATGATGTAGGGTAGACGTGAGGTAGACACAATAATTTGTTGTTTTATTTTACGTTGTGAATAAATGTTGGTAGTTATTAAAATTGTTATAAAAATATATAATTCTAATAAAAATAGATAAGTTATAATAAGTATTTATTAACACAAACATCCGATGCTACTGAAGCAGGTAAGTCAAATTAACCTATCTAAATTCCTTTGACATCTAATCTTTGACAAGTAATAAATAAAAGCTAAAATGCAAGAAAAATATATAATTTAGTTAATTTAAGTGAATTTCATAAATGATCGGTTTACTACACGTATGTATATTATATAGTCACTTACTAGCGAAAAGTTGTTCCATTATTTCACTCAATTTTTGCCGAGATCTACCGCACGCTACACAACCAACTATTTTAGAGTCTTTTTCGATAAATCGCGATAGTGTCACTGTTAATTTAAGTTCTGCCACAATTTCCATCTAGATTTACTACCTTTTATACAACTATCAGTAGTAGAATAAATAATAAATTATTTAACTATGTTATTACATAAAATAAGCTCCGTAAAGACTGACAAATCCACAAAATTTCAAATCAAATTCAAATGTGTCAAATGAATCGTCAAACCCGAACTGTCAGGATCCCCACCCTAGAGAGCTTTTATGGTGGCTTTTCCGCCCACCATGCATGAATACATGGATAGCATTATGCTCCTTCCTTAGTCTTCTTATTCAAAGATTAGGAGTAAAAATTATACTTTCGTGGAGAGATGTTTGACGACATTAAAGACGAGGCACAAAAAGCAATTTTTACGACGAATAGAAAACATGCTATTTTTTTCAAACGTTCACAAATAATTTTTTCTACAAACGTCAGTAAAAATGTAATTTTTAACGCATGCTGTCAGTGCCTAAAATATGACATTATGTCAATGATGTTAAAAGTCATTTACTTTTAGCACTGGTGCTAAAAGTAAGTCACGTGATTTACTTTTAACACCGAAGCGATAATATTACCATAGCAACCATAAACTTCATATTTAATTTGATTTCAGAATGACATATTATGAATTATTCATTAACGTAAAAAGTAATAATACCTTGATATATATACGAGCATAAACTTGTTTGTAGAAAAAATAGTGTATGATATGTGTGCTAAAAGTGATTTTATTTTGTTCGAAGGGAAGGGATGGGACCCCAAGCTTCCCTTCACACAAAATAAAATACCACTTTTAGCACTTATATCATAAATAACTATTTTAAACAATTTTAAACGTTCCAAATAACATAAAAGATTTAAAAGTAATACCTTGTAAGTAATTATATCAAAGATTATATATCGAGAAACTATGGTTACGCTCGTTGAATTTGACACTTTATGTTAATTTAATAATATATTTTCGTATTTTTGTGTCTAGGCGTTAAAATTAATACTTTTGTGGCGTTTGAAAAACAAATAAGTTATAGAAGCATTAAATAAATCAATGCAAGGAAAGCGTAAATAGTAATAATAGTCCAATTATATTTCACTTCCACTTGGCTTACTTTTTAAGTTTTAGATTTTGTATCTCACTAACAAGTATAAAGCACAACAAACATAATTCTTTATTAATAACTGAATATTATGGAAATATATATTTTATACCGGATGAAACAGACCACCATTTTCTTTCAATTTTAATGGAATTTTAAAAGTTGGTTCAAAACACTTTAATGAAATTCATCTTTTTGATTAAAAAGTTATTGGAAAATATCAGTAGGTATCAATTTCAGTAAAAGTGAGCCTAAATGAAGAAATGCTTTAAAAGAATATACAAAGCCAGTAAATCTAGATTGAATTAATAATTTGGGGTTTTATGGCGAAATGATGGTGTTTTTCTTGTTACTTATAACACAGATTAGGTATCCTATAAGTATACAAATAAAAATCCTTGTCCCTAATTCGTGGTACGAAAATTGTTTTTTATGACGATGTGCAAACGAGTCAAATTTCCTGTGCGCAAAAATAAACTCGCGTAAAATAACAATAAACAGCGTAATAGAGAGATATCGCTAAACCGAATAGCGTGCATGGACGTTATTAAGGCCAGGTGTTATTTCCTTTACGTGAGGTGGTATTAACTCTCTTCATTTATAGTTATCGGATCGGAAATAATTCTGATCGCGTCGCGTCCGCTATTTAAACTTACCCTAACTTTGAATTTAAAACTTTGAAATTGTTTTGTTTACTAGGTATTTTAAAACTAAAGGGCTAAAGTGCTTATTTCCAGTGCTTTATTGTTCAACGTCTGCCTGTGGGTTTAGGGCAACAAGCAACAAATTCTCTTAGAAGGGCTAAGTCGTCATCTGCTGTAAATCTAAGACTCTTTATAGGTTCTTTAGTATTGGAAGAGGTGGAATCCGTATTTTCGGCCATATTTAATTAAAACTAATCCCAGCTACTTAAATATCAAATTACCTAATAACAAAACAATTTAAACATAACCTAAAATAAAAGATCTCGCAGGCTGGCTCCGGTTGTCAAATACCCGCACATGCCCATTTAAGCAATTTTTAAACGTTATAAGAGGTTAATTAGAAAGAACGCTTGGTGTAATTGATCCGCAAATTACGTCAGGCGGTAACGTTATTAGCGGGTGTTGCGTTAAAAATTGACTCGCGCATATCGTAACCATGATAAGGTACGTGTAAATACTGGATGACGCTATTCGGTTTTCCAATATCTCTACTAATAACAGTGCCGGTCAGGCGCTGTGCACAATTTTAGAGGCCATAAGTGGGCGTGCTATGTGCGCAAACTAGTCACCTAACTAGTACCCGATTCCGAAAATTGGAACCACGAAAAACAATAAAGAAAAAACAAAGATTATAATCTGTATAATCTGTGCTTATAATATAAAGAACTTATCATAGAACTTATTGCTATATTAGGTAGTATAACTTCGAATTAGAATCGTTTTTCGTGTTACGATAATATCCCAATAAGGTTTCAACATAGCACCTTTTGCCATAAAACCTCCAATTATACAGGGTGAGTCTTAAATATATGCAAATATTTTAATAGCTGGTAGATCTCGATAAAAGAATCATATTTTCTCTTTACCATTTTTCAAAGAAGTCCAAAATAACCGAGTTATTTTACTTTGAAAATTTCGAAAAAAAATGATTTTTTACTTCAATTTTGAGAACCACTGGATCTTTTTTGGGTTTTCGTTCTTGTAAGTTTAATCTACTACCTATGTTGCCATATTATCAAAAAAATATATTTTTTGACTAAAAAACTAAAAAAAATTCCATTCCAAATTTTCAATTTTTTTTTCGCGAAAGGAACCTCATAGTGTTTCTGGGCTACTCCTGCTACCCCTAAATTATTTGCACTTATTTAAGACTCACCCTGTATATGATGGGATGATTATAAAATAAACATTTTTACTACAAACCAGGAACTAATTACTACAGTATTACAAAGCAAAGCTAGTAGGCGGTCCCAAAATAAGCATTTCATTTACTAAAATCGTTTCACCGCTTATATTAGTATTTTTCAATTTTAAATCTGTTTCACAACCCGAGTAATGACGTAGGGAATTACGGCATAGAAATCTGTGTAGTTAGTTGGGCAAATATTTACCTAAGCCGGTTTATGAAAATGTCAATTGGTGTAATGCGGTGACGAGATAAAAAAGATAAAGATTAAACGTTCAGTAAATAATATCGGTATAATATGTTTAACAACTTGAGGTTCAGCGTTCTACGATATAGTCTGAAATATCGTCCTACTGACTATACCTGGTGTTTTTCAGAAGTGGCTCACCCCCTATAACTTTTTTATTTTTTCAGATAAAAAAAAAACGAAATGTTGGAAGGTACCATTGCGATCAAAAAAAGTAGTACAATAATTAGTTAGTTCCAGATAGAATACCTGGTCTATAAGGATTTTTGAATTATATTGAATTTTTTTTGGATTTAGCCAACAACACTGTTTTTTGTTTATCCCTAATGCATCTGCAATGTCCCTTATGGGAACCCCATCCCTTAATCGCGTAAATATAATCGATTTTTGCTCTGAAGTTAAAGGAATTTTTAAAAACTACGTGACACTGACACAAGAATATAGACGTAGATAAAAGAAAATAATCTACTATTAAGATAGATATGAAACTTAATAGTAAAATTTTGGGTCAAAGCGCCCCTCCGTGTTTTTAGTGGAGACTACGTTTAACCCAGCGCCTTCGCCTTTTCTGCTGTAAATGTTTTTTATGTTTATATTTGAATTAAAAGGATTAAAAATCAGACAACGAATACATACCATATATTTTTCTTTTATCTAAGATACATACCTTATCGTCTTTCGGAAACACATACATTTTTGCAGTTTTATTAGTTTCTTTACAAGATGCAATACAACAAGAAAACACCATTTTTACAGTTAATAAATAATAAAACTATTTCTGACTATGATATTTAAAATTTAGATAGATAGAAAATTAAAAAACAAACGAGTATTTGCAAACGCAGGCCCAAATTCAATAAAAATCAAAATTTTTCCTGCGAAAATCAGGCTTTTTTCACTGAAAAGGTATTTTTTGATTTATCAGCAGTCATTGTCCGAGTTGACAATATACAGGGGTGTTTTCAAATTAGTCTAAAAAAATTATGGTGTGATTCCTCATGTGTTCTTAAAACAATTTTTATATAACCATTGGGTCTAAAGTCCTTCCTTTCTGATCTACAGGGTGTTAAAAATTAAAAAAAAAACGATTATTTGCTTAACATAAATGGTACACCACTGCTTTTTTAAAGAAAATATATTTTTTTCTTGACTGGCCATCCTTTTTCAACAAAATTGATCTTTTGAGGTTTTCTTGTTCATCGAACGGTTGTCGAGAAAAAAAATAAATATACTTATTAAGAGCCCGCCTTAATTCGTTTTCTAACGATTTTTTATTTTTTAGATTAATTAAGAAACACCCTGTATATTCATATCACAGGCAACCAAATAAACTAGTAACCTCTAAAAATTATTTTTCCTACCACTAGCGACATACCGTGTTTTTAGTGTGTACTAAATTATTTTATCAAAATTTCACCATATAAGTTTCCAGGCAATGAATATATACCAGCAGATTAATTCATATTTTGCTGTACTACTTTTTAGGGTTCCGTACCTAAAGGGTAAAAACGGGAACCCTATTACTAAGACTTTGCTGTCCGTCCGTCCGTCCGTCCGTCTGTTACAAAGGTCTATCTTATGAACCGTTATAGCTAGACAGTTGAAATTTTTACAGATAATGTATCTATGTTGCCGCTATAAGAACAAATACTAAAAACAGAATTAAATAAATGTTTATAAATAAAAAAGTACTTTCACTAAACATTATCTTTTAAGTATGAATTTTACATAGAATCTTTCAAGTCCTCGGAGGCCGCGTGGTTAAAGCGTTAGGACTTTACGCTGCCACAAATTACCTATAACAGATGCGAAAGAAAGCGACTGCATCGGAAACCGCTCGGCAAACCCGACACACCTATTGAGTGGTGTAAATACACCAGTCGTTTAGTCCGGAAACCTATGCTGTGTCGTATTCGCTTGCTGGAATGACATAGTGCGTGGTTATATGTTTCTTTTTAAAAACGCGTGTAGGATTTTTGTTGAACTTTTGAACTGTTATTTCTAAGTTTTGGTAATTTGTATATCTTATTTAAAAACCAGGATGCAAATGTGTTTATTTATAAGGAAAAAAAATATATTTATAGTATAAAAAAAATAATTTATTTAACAAAATTTAATTAAAAATGTGACAAAATAGTTACCTTTCTATTGGTTCTATCGGACTTTTTCGACTATATAAATCTTTATTTGTAAACTTTAGTACATCAAATATTTTCAATCTAATAAATCATTTCAATGATGTAAATAAGAGGAAATTTCTCTCACATGGGTGGTCAAATTTTATAGTTTCCATTATATCAAACAGCCTCTGAGAAATGTTTTCAACTCAAAATGCCTTTAATTATGTTTGACTACATCATTAAAAAGGGTCTTCAAATACATCAATGTGATATTTGTCTAAAATTTGCAAAAGAATCCGAATCTCTGGATAACTCGAAATTATTTACCCATTTAAAAGCCTTTGATCATGAAAGTGGAAAAATTTGTTCATTTTATTTATAGGTTGGAAAAATTATTTATATTAAATTTTGATGAGTTTTGCACTGAAGAAAACATTCAGAGGCTGTTTGATATCATGAAAACTATAGAATTTGACCACCCATGTGAGAAATTTCCTCTTATTAACATCATTAAATTATTTATTAGATTGAAAATATTTTATGCATTAAAGTTTACAAAAAAAAAGATTTATATAGTCGAAAAAAGCCCAATAGAACCAATGGAAATGTAACTATTTTGTCACATCTTTAATTAAATTTTGTTAAATAAATTAATTTTTTATACTATAAATATCTTTTTTTCCTAATCTTCTACGAGCTGATATAATATGACCAGCAATCTATTAAATTACTGAGATTATACAGAAAAGTCCACAGACTTCGAGACATAGGAAAATCAAGTCCATTTAGCGTGTGTCCAAATTTTGACAAGTTTTCAAAAATGACAGTTTTGTTTAGACTGACGTTTAATTTCACCTGACTTCTCGGTGAATGATTTCTTTTTATGGGGGTACATAAAATCTAAAATTTACGGCCATGAAGAAATTCAAAACTTGGAGCAGTTAAGGCAGAAAATATTTAATGCCTTTGACACTGTCACTCCCTGATATGTTATCCAATGTGAGGAGGGGGATTTTATGATCGTTTGGGTTATTGTTTAATGCAAGAGGGAGGCTCTTTTGAACAATTTTGTAATTTTTAAATTTCATTATCCCTGTTTTTTTACCGTTTACCCATTACCTACCTTGACGAACATGGGAAAACGAAGGTCCTTTTCAGGACCACAAATATTTTGATTGAGAAAATTGGTAACTTTTTTTTGGATTAAAAAACAAAAGTTGTTAATATAATACCAATTTAAAAGTGTTTTAGTAGTTTTAATACACACTATGATATAAAATTTATTATTATTATAATGTACATTATTAATACTATTGTTCATTCGAAATGGCATTAAGGCCCAATTGCAACAATGATTTAAATTTTTCTTAAAGATAAGTAGAGCTTAGAATGAGCTGTATTTATATTTACTTTAATTTTCACCTTAAATGAGGGAATTTGACTGATACAATTTTTGAATTTGAATTGTTTTTAATGATACTAACAATTTTAGTTCAATTTTTAATAAAATTTATTTAATATTAATAGAAATCCAAGAGATTTGAAACCTCTTTTAGCGATTTATAACATTCTCAAATGAATTACAGGTGCCCTTATTTTCTATGAAAATCACACAGCTTTGTCATAGTCGCTGCAGTTGCTATAGCTATAAAAAACTAATTTTTAAAGGTGTGAAAATTGCGACACACGCTAAATGGACTTGATTTTTCGTATGTCTCGAAGTCTGTGGACCTTTTTGTATGCCTCGATAACATATTGGTGCAGATTATTTTCACCCAAACAAATAATAACCCAAACTATACATTGATGCGGATTGTCTATGAACTCTTTCTGAAGGTCACAGAAACCTGAACGCGTAATTCGGTGTTCTTTCGCATCTGTTATAGGTAATTTGTGACGCTGCTATGACGTTGGAGCCGTAGTAAGGCAGGTTCGAATCCTAGTCAATGCGACTTTTTTTTAATCGTTTTTTTTTAATTTTTACCTATTTTTACATATTTATTTTTACTTGACATATTGATTAATACAATTTTTAGTAATGGGTTTCTTCATTTTTTTTAATTACTTATACGCGCATTCAAAATTGCAGCTAAATCGGAAAAAGTTTATAATAATATTGCGTAATGTTGTATAGATAATGAATGGTAGGGAACCCTTCGTGCGCGAGTCCGACTCGCACTTGACCAATTTTTGTACCTTACTTGACCAATTTTTGTACTCATTAGAACAACATTTTGGAGGAATTAAATGGTTCTCATCACAACAATTTTGTAATGAGAACCATTTAATTCCTCCAAATAATTCTGTACTGTCTCATTTTGTATGATAGATACGAAGTCTGTGTTTAGGAAGCTTTTATTTTCGAACATTGACGTATTTATCTCCTGTACCCTACTGAAAATTAGTTAAGTATATATTTTATATAAAAAAAACAGATGCTTTATAGTCTAATACATATACATTAATTGTATTGGTAGATAATCTCATTAAGCCTATATTTTTGTCACTTTAAATCCCACGAAATATGATAGATTGTAAACGGATCAAGATGAAAGGGAGATACAGGAAAAAACACAATATTTTCGGTTTGTTGGATTAATTAAACAAATCCTTCAAAGTAGATTTTAGTAAAACAAGTAACGATTTTTATGTTATTATTTAAACAAGAATATTTTTTCAAGAAGTTCAATGCACAGTGATTAATAACAACTGATATAAAAGTAATCGTATTGTTTTTTAATTCATTCGGTATGAATTAAGATTGATCACTTGATGAGCATTATCTTACCCTAAAATTATAAGGAATGTTTTAACTTGCTGTTCTCAAAATACATAATACTAATATTTTATTTTTGGTAGTAAAATTTATTTAAAATATTTAGAAATGTGTCGTAAATAACAAATCTTGACCTACAGTGGTGGCCAAAAGTATGGAAACTTTTTTAATTTGTCATTTATGCTGAGATATTAAAATATGAAATAAAACGACTTATATAATCGTGACCTACAAATAATTTCCTACAAAACCTAATACATTTAAATAAAAAATTACAGCTATCAAAAAATATATAAAAAATTATGAATATTTTCTTGGTCAAAAGTATGGAAACTTAAGAAGAATGTTCATTAAAATTCAAGATAATATAAAAATTACTAATATTTAGTGGAATATCCCTTTGAATTAATTGCTTTCTACATCTTCGTGGCATCGAATCGGATCAATCTCGTACAATCTTTACTGGAAATGGCCGCCCATTCAGTTTTAGCACTTCCCATAATTCATTTTTTATTTGAAATAGAATGGCTTCGAATTTTGCTATCCAAATGGTCCCATAAATTTTCTATGGGGTTAAGATCCGGAGACTGTGAGGGCCAATCCATTAGTGGAACATTATGTTCATTTAACCAATTTTGAACAAACCGAGATTTCTGCTTGGGATCATTGTATTGCTGGAACAACCATCTGAGTGGCATTTCTTCATTAGCATGAGTCAGTATATTATTCTCCAATATGTCTTTGTACAAAAAACGGTCCATTATCCCAGCAATTTTAACAAGAGGACCAACACCTGAGCGAGAAAAACACCCCCATACCATTATACTCCCACCCCCATGTTTTACTGTGGGCATCTGGTACTTATGGCTGTACCGTGTACCTTTTGGTCTTCGGACATAACGTCTCCCGTCACTACCAAACAGTTAAAACTTGCTTTCGTCGCTAAACAGTACAGTATTCCATTTCTGACAAGACCAGGTGAGATGATCTTGAGCAAATTTAAAGCGGGCCATCCTATTTTTCTTTGATATTGGTGGTTTCTTCACCGCAACTCTTCCAAAAAGTCCCATGTCATCCAACCTTCTTCTCACAGTGCGTGCAGACACCGATATTCTCCTTTCACCCATTTCTCGAGAAATGTCTGTGGATGTTTTTCTTGGATCTCCCTTTGATATTCTCTTCATTACTTTCATTGTCCTGTTGCACAACTTTCTTGGTCTTCCTGACTTAAAAGCTGTTGAAACGTTCCCTGTTTTATTAAATTTACGAATTATTTTCGAAACGGTGCCTTTTAAAATGTTTAAATTTTTACTTATTTGAATTTGTTTATAACCGCTCTTGTATAATTCAACTATTTTATTTTTTAAATCCGTAGAGAAATATTTAGACTTGGGCATGATGTTTATATTTATCTGAAGCAAATCGTACCGTTTATCAGCTTAAACTAAATAATTTTAATGTATTTATTTATGGTTTCCATACTTTTGGCCACAAGAAATGTATCGTTTTCCTACAAAAACTGCTAAACAGATTTTTTTCGCTGTGTAATTTTTGGAATACTTTTATTTGCTGATAAGCTGTTCATTTATATTCCTGAGAGTTTAAGCATAGCATTATTTTCTGTGATATTTTAAAAAGTAAAAAGTTTCCATAGTTTTGTCCACCACTGTATATATAGAGGGTGAATCTAAAATAAGTGTAAATATTTTTAGGGGTAGCATATTTATACCCTAGAAACACGTCTACTCGCGGAAAAAAAACTGAAAATTTGAAATTAAAAAAAAAATTGAAATTTTACTTTAATTTTAAGTTAAAAAAACATAATGTCTTCATAATATGGCAACATATATGTAGGTAGTAGTTTAAATTTACAAGAAAGAAAACCCAGAAAAGAAACAGTGGTTCTCAAAATTTAACCCAAAAATCATTTTTTTTTTCTTAAATTTTCTATTTTGGAGTTATTTGAAAAACGGCAAAGAGAAAATATATCTCTTTTATCGAGGTCTAACAGTCCTGTAAATATTTGTACTTATTTAAGACCCACCCTGTGTATTTTCTAAACCTATTACCTATTTTTTATATTTTAGTTTAAAAATAAATAAACAAATAAACCAAATAATAAAAACTTTTTCAAATGGAAATCAAATTTCAATCATTGACATTGTGTATTTATGGTTCATATAAAAACAATAATTGTATTATATATTGAGCAATTGTTATATATTGTTGACCAAAAGAGAAATTAAAGTCTATTTTCAATATTTTACAGTTGTTCGCAAGTTATTTTTGGTATATTTTTAACCCTTGCAATCTATTTTCATTTATATTTTATTAAATTGATTGAGACAAACAGACCCATCCGATAGTCTACCGGATCCATTTCCCCGAACACCTGTTATTTTATTTCATTTTTGAATTCTCGGGCATAAAATAAGACATTTATTATAAGCGTTTAATATGTTTAAATGCTTTGGTTTTTGAGATATTTAAAGATATTTAAATATGCATGCTATAATAAAAAAGTTTGTCAACACCTTGTACAGGGTGGGTCAAATTCGACGCTTTTAAATTGAAACACCCTTTTCGATAGGAGATAGACAAAAACTAATATCGGTGTCTGGAGCTCAATTTTTGTCAAAAACATGATGGTGAAAACCGCATATCGATATCTGTTACCGTTTCGGAGTTACGGGATGTTTTTCAAAAATGTGCATTTTTAACAAATCACTGTAACTTTTTTGCTATGGAAAATTTTGTATTTCTATGAAAAAATTTCCAAAGCACCTTTTTACGTAGAATTTAATGGTTTAAGTATATTACAGTTGAGGGTTGGAACCTTTGGTGTTACACAGCAAAATAAAAACACTAAATCACCAC